>NC_081204.1:3861187-4214937 GCF_902713425.1 Acipenser ruthenus | reverse complement strand
AAATGTAGTAGTAATGACATAGTAACACAAATATAGATTAATAACTCCAATTTGAGAATATAGTTTAGAACTATAATATATTTATGCGTACCGGTAGTGTGGGATCTCTTATACTTTTAAAGATACATACCTTTAAAGTCTGTGATGACTATATTAGCTCTGTAAATGTTTTCTGTAAGAGATGGAGATGTGTAGTCTAATATTGTACTAGTATGCTAATTTAGTGTAGAACTGAAAATAGTTATTGTCATTGAACTACAAATTGTGTATTTTGTTCAAGCTTTTTAACATTTATGTTTAAATTGCTTTTTAGAATCAATGACAGAATGTTGCATAATTGCTTTTTATCATTTGCAAAGACCTTATTACAAAACCTAATTTATTCCCTGCTGGGGAACTAATAATACAGAAATTGAAAGAAAAAAAAATCTGTCATTATTTAATCAGGCATGAAACACATTCGGGCATTTATATGGGTAGAAAATCTAAACGAAATGAAAACAACAACAAACCAGGCAGTTACGGGTTAAAAATGGGTTAATAAGCCTGAAGGAAGTCCTACGGGACTGTGCTACTGATGCCTGCCCCTGCCTCTTTTCAAACCATTAATTAATTGGCTGAGCCATTTTCTTCTTTGCTCAATCACCCCCTTGCTGTCCAGAAGGTTTGGCTGAAAGGTCACAGAGACAAAAGGGGAAAAGCCAGCTCATCCAAGAGCATCCTCCCTCATTCCCTTTGCTTATTCATTGGAAATATGCTGCAGGACGACAAAGGCAGATTGCCTGTGATGTAGGAGAGAGAGAGAGAGAGAGAGAGAGAGAGAGAGAGAGAGAGAGAGAGAGAGAGAGAGAGAGAGAGAGAGAGAGAGAATCACAGCAGTGGTGGATGGTGCTTGACTGCAGATCAGTCAGTATAGCTGTGAAAGAAAAGAGCTCCAGTTATACTGAAAAAACAGGGAAGAAGAGACAGAAGGCGTGGAGATCTCAGAAGAAAAGGGAGTGGAAGATTTAACATTGCATGGAGAATTGCAAAGCTCAGCATCCAGCAGTAAATCAGGAGCTTGCTTATTATTGATTGAAGCAGCTCTGCAGCTATACAGTACATTACAGTCTGAATCCTTATTCTCGCTGTCCTCCCAGAATCACCACCTTGTCCGGTACCAGGCTTCTCATCTGAATTCCAGTCCAGATATACAAGATGAACTATCTACGGCGACGGCTCTCGGACAGCAATTTCATTGCAAACCTGCCCAATGGCTACATGACTGATCTCCAGCAGCCGGAGCCCCAGCAACCTCCACCCCCGGCCCCTGCCCCCTCCTCCACATCTCCTGCCCCGGAGAGGAGGCAGATCAGCCCATCCCCTGGAACCGGCTTCTTCAGCTCCATCTCCAATGCTGTAAAGCAGACGGCCGCCTCAGCCGGACTGGTGGAACAGACCCCCACCTCCTTGACCAAGAAGTTCAAGTTGCTGCTTGTCATTGACGAGCCTCACAATGAATGGTAGGTGCATCTCGTTTATTAAGGCTGAGGGTACAGATGAAAGGGGCTGTTCACTGAAAGATGCTTTCAGACCCGAATGGGTGCCAGGAAGTTAGGTGAAAAAGAGGGGGATGTGTAGTGGTTTTGGAAACACTGCTTTAGTAAGAGATCAGAGAAGCTAAGCAACACCCTGGAGAGTGACTAAAAATAAATAAATAAATAAATAAATAAATATATAAATAAATAAATAAATACATCTTTGCATATAGAACAAAGTAAAAAAAAAATATGATCCTATGCTTTTCTTGTGTGTGTTTTTAGTGGGAACACTATTAAAATGCTAACTATAATTTATATTAATATGGGCTGAAATCTCATAAACATTGTTTAAATATATGTATATTTTAATGAAGCCTAGAGAGGTAGAAAGACCTGTATGAAGGGATTCAGTTTTCCTTAATACTACCCACACTCCAAACATACAAATATTTCTGTATTGCTTTAGTCATATTTATGTTTTAAGATGTGTTTTTAATATTGTATTAGGCACCAGATGCTACAGTCCATGCTGCTTACTCTGATAGAAAAAAATGAGGTTTGCTGAATATGCTTTACATATACCATAGGTATTAAACTACAAATGGGCCGGCACCCCAGAGCCAGGCTATGCTCTACTCATGAAAATATGAATTGAAATGTTGTTAACTGAAGGGGAACGCTTTTCTGTATTCTGTATGTATGTATATCCTGCTCTGTGACTGTGACATCATCTTACACATATTCTAATATCGATGGGAGTTTCCCTTGTGAGACCTCCTGGCAAATGGGATCTATTCCTTTACACTATGTTTCTGAAACCTGTTAAATATGAATCTTTAACCAGCCCACTGTGAGGGCTAATAACACTACTGAGAGTTACACTAAGTGCATACAAATCACATTTCATTCAGTAGTAAAAAATGTATGAATAAAAGCACATATTTCTCTTGCATCTTAGTTGTTACGCCTACCAAAAGGCCAATGTCTATCAATTGTAATGCATGTTATGGTAGGGTCTGTTTATTACATGTCTGTTGTTTGCCACAGTCATGTAGGGGTAATGATCTATCTGTAGCACATGATCAGTCTGTGATAGTGTCTTGCTTTCAGCAAATGTCAATATATTGCCATTCATAATATTACACAGGGGACGGGGAATTTCAATTTATAATGTCATGAAGCATTGTCATTTTAGGAACATTTCAACAATTGTCTGCAAACCAGGCATTTAGAGTTTGATAAGGGTTTGAACAAGAAAAATGGTCAACAGCTGTTTTGGTGTATCTTGTGAATGCTGTATACCTTGCAGAGAATGTATAAAAGCTCTTATTTTAAAAGCCTGTATTCTTTTTTCAGGTTCTAGCTGTGATGTAGTAGTTGCCTTTTTACTTTGCTCTCAAAGCTAAAAGCTTTTTTCAATAAGAAGGTTGTCTGCAAGAATAATTGAATAAATACATGTTGATGGGCTAGAATTGCTAAAGAAACCAGGACCAAGAGATATAACCCAAGGCAGTCATTATAGTATTTCTACCACCAGCACTTCTGAAAACTGTAACTATCAATATGTATATGTAAAGCACTTCAGAATCTTGATAACAGACATCATGCATTTGTTTGTGTGTGACATTACCATCAATACTTTCCACTCCATAGGGATCATGCTCCTGTTACTGCTAACCCTAGCTTCAACTGCTGTGTTTACATTTCTATTTATATTCCTTGAAACAATCAGTCTCTGGTTAGCCTTCAGCCATAGATTCCCCATTAGATTATTGAACATTGTTGAGTTTTTCAGACAGTTCTACAAGGATACATAAACAGAGATTTGTGGGAATTATTGGAATGCTGGGAAAGTTAACAGCAGTCCAATAATCACACTCAGTCATAGGCACACAACTGAATCCCAACAATATTCAATTACAATATCCCAGAAATGTTCTCCTGTTATAATATTAGATATATCCATAGGCTGATGAATTGCTCTTTTAAGAGAATCAATGAGCTGTACAGTCTTTTAAAGGGATGGCATATTGCCATTTTAATGGTTTATAAGTGTAATGGGGAAAAAAACACCATGTCTGATCATGTGATATCTACAGATGGTATGGGCCCAGGCATCTATTTTCCATACATCAGAAAACCTCCAAGATGTAACTTCTGCACCCCTAGGATCTTTATGGCAGCCTTCAACCTGTTGCTGGGCAACAAATGTAAACATTACTACCCATGTACTGTAATTGAAATTAGTACAATTGGGAGGGGTCAAAGAGGTTAACAATCATCCATTAGAGACAATCTTTTTTTCCCCCACGCCAGTACTTAAAGAAAATGAAAATAAGATATGACAGAATTTTTTTTTTTTTTCCCCACTGGTAAAATAGTTTATGTTTTTAATTAAATGTATATAAATTAGGGCTGTCAATCAATCGCAGTTCTGATATTAACACTTTTTTTTTTTTAACATGCGTTAATCACACTCCTCTTTCTTGACCCTGTCAGCATACCGTAATTCTTTCCCTGCAGCACTATTTCAATATACTTGAGTGCATGCAACGCAATAAGTGCAGTTGTCATTTGAATAGAAAGTTAGTTTGAAAGAACATATGAACCCTTCAGCAGGACACATGGATTCCACAGGGACACAGCATTTTCAGTTGCTTTTTTTAACACAAAAAAGAATGTAATAGGCAAGAAACACAAGGTCCAAAAAACAAACTGAAATATAATCAAATAGAAATTTGTATATAGATAATAAAATGCCTGTGTGAACACCGTTATTCCACAGACTGCTGTTCTGTTTTCAGATAGGAGAACGTGACACTGCATCTTTGGATTTTGGATTGAGGTTTAGATAGTGTGAGTTTTTTTCCATATCGATCACTGACAGTGAAGGCAGGGGCGCTTCCCTCTTTACACTGTGATGCACACCACACTGTAGTGTAAAGAGTGAAAATGAGGGCTGAGCAATATCTCATAGGCTTTATTTGTATGCATTTATTTTATTTTGATTGTTCTGTATTTGATCATAATGACAATCCCTTAGCCCCACATCTATGCAAAATACCCTTTTCCCTCAGTTCAGACAACAGTGAGGCAGACCATCCGAGCAGTGGAAAGGAGCGGATGAGGAGATGGAAGTGGATTCATTCCACACTATTACCTTAAATCAAATTCATCATTATTATCTGTCTGACTAGTTGAGACAAACCAGGAACAAATTGCAGTGACAGAAAGATTCCAAATGCTAATACTGCAAAATGTATACATGTATACAGACATCCATATTAAAATGAATACATTCAAATACTAAAATAAATAGATTCAAATACTGTACTTTGCAGATGGAATGCTTGATTCATTATCTGATATTTAGCTGTGCAAGTATGTATTGACGACAACATCGAAACAGAAATCTTCTCTCTGAATGTTGCACTAATGCACAAAATGGTGGTGCTAGTCACCCTCCCTGCTGCTCTTCCAGAGACTGTTATTTTAAATGGGAATATCAAGTATGTGAGCAACAAAATCTGTACCAGACTCAGGCTTAAGCATTGTAAACTCGTTGAATTGCATTGAATTACTGCAGCTTCAGGTATTTTCCTTTTCTTTCTTTTGTACAGAGTGCTGTCTAGACTTTAACACAATGTTTTCATAGCCACACAAGCTTGGAGCAAAAAGCATTAAAATGAATTTAGTAATATTTGTTGGTATTGTATTATAAGTAGAAAAAAAGTAAAGGGAAGAGAATACCAGTCAGGGAAATGCAGTTATTTTAGCTGAATGATGTCCTGCTGTTACTGGTATTTTTAATTCACAGAAGCACCATTTGGTGGACAAGTACACTAGCTATGTACAGTAGGGCTTTTGGTAATTTATCACGATGCACACATCTATCCACTATCATGTTATGAGGCATGACAGGTCATTGATGCATAGTGAATATTTTCACCCCGACTGGACACGAAAAAAATAATTGAAATCTAGTCCAGCCTCCAAGCAAAAACTGAACGCCTGGTAATGCTAGCTCTGGTGTGAAAATATAAATCCAGTGACAGATTTAAATGAAATTTAAAAACAATAAGCCTTGAGATATTCCCATCTAAAAAAAAAAACATACAGCTCCCTATCTACAGAGATATTGCATACTGTGTTTTTTAATTGGTATTGTACATTGTTTTTCATTTGGGTAAACATTAGTAGTTTTGATTTTCCACACACACACTGTCCCGTGCTGTACACCCTTAATGTGTGTGCTAGCAGTCCTTCCTGTGGGTATGCCAGTCAGCATGCAGAAGCACTGACAGAGGTCTTAACATGCTGCTGGTGGCATATGACCAGCAGTGGGAACAAGAGGCCTTTTTATATAATGATCAGTGTGTGTGGAATTCCTTTCCAAACTGTTGTGCTGGCAGCCTAATTTCAAACTGAAAAGAGCAATAAGGCAACACGGGCTGCCATGGAGGGCGAGTATATGAGAAAATCAATGACCCAAAAATGAAATCGAAAGCAATTTAATGATGTTTCTTTTGCCACTCTTTGGTTAGAGGGGCCACTATTATGCATTTGCATGAATAAGCTTGTTGTTAAATGTGTTGGTCATAATTATTGAAGGGATAACAGGTACTGTTATTCATTGTCATTACATACTGCTGGTATTAGTGAAAAGATTCATGTTGTCAAGGTTTAATGTTACATTCACTATTATTACTTGTTAATAACCTTATGTTATTATTATTATTTATTTATTTAGCAGACGCCTTTATCTAAGGCGACTTACAGAGACTAGGGTGTGTGAAGTATGCATCAGCTGCAGAGTCACTTACAACTACGTCTCATCCGAAAGACGGAGCACAAGGAGGTTAAGTGACTTGCTCAGGGTCACACAATGAATCAGTGGCGGAGGTAGGATTTGAACCAGGGACCTCCTGGTTACAAGCCCTTTTCTTTAACCACTGGACCACATAGCCTCCTATATGTTATTTATAGTGCTTATATAAACCAACAATAGGGGTTATTAACTACGCATAATATATCCTGATTCTAATCTGTTATAGCTAGAGAGAAACATTGTATGTCAGGATGTAAGGTGACTAGCCAACATGGATCTAGAACATCTAGAATCCAGTAGTGGCTCTAGAACATCTAGAATCCAGTAGTGGCTCTAGAACATCTAGAATCCAGTAGTGGCTCTAGAACACCTAGAAGATTGTGCCTAGTGTTTCCCTGTGCGATTCTTAATTATATAGATGCAATCCTGACATTCACTAATGGGAATAATGCTCCACCTCACTCACAATGGGAGTTACAAATGATTTCTCACAGAAGAAGCTTTTCTTGAAAGTAAATGCAATATGTAATTGCCCACTGAAGCCAGGACATTCTCCCTGCTAGAGATAAAGCTTTCATGCTTAAGTGAAATTGATGACTTTATTTGCAAAAATGAGAAATTAGAGAGCTGAAAAAAACAACAATTCAGCTGCAGAGTGCATTTGCATATAATTCACAATATCTACAATGGGATGAAAGCAAAAACAATACTACCGATCTACCAGTATAAAAGTATTAAACCAGTAGTGTGTTTTCATGTGGGCTAAATTGCAGACAGTTCACTTGTGCAAAGTGAAAGGAATGACCTCCCTTCTCCTGTGGAAAAATTGTAAGTCTCCTCATAATCGACATCCCACACCACAATCAGTCATCCTTCCACACACAGTTTAAGGATGAGTATGGCACTAACAGATGGTACTTACAGAGTCTGCATGATTGTAGTTTTTATAAACCTCCTGTGAGAAATCAACTAACCACTGTTAAAGAGTTGCCACAATTCCAGCACATCTTATCTTGTGTGTAGATGAGCTCCCCTGTGTCGAACATTTGACAGAATTCAAGAATAAAAAATAAAAAAAAAACCTTTAACAGTGCGATCTTGTTTTTTAATGTGGGAATTCATAACCATAAAATTAAATTGCTGCATAGTTTGAATTTAATGTATTTTTTTTACATTTATTGGTATTCATGCTTAGTGTCTAGAAACATTTAGAAGCATATTTTAATGTGTTTAAAAGAGTTCTTGGGAGGGTTAACTTCATCAATATGCAGTCCACAGTATAGTATTCTTGCCATCGTGAAAATGAGTTTCATGTATTTCTCATCAAAGCTACCCATAATTGCTTATGACACTTATGCTTTTCAGTGTTAAACACTGCGATTCTGTTTATTATTATTATTACAGTGCCATTGCTTAAATAAGACCCACTAACTGTATGCGTTTATGACCTCTTGACCATCAAGTCAAACGCCTCTTCTGACATTGCGACAATAAAAATCAATTATAAAAATAAAAGCACACTAGAGGTAAAAAAAACAAACAAAAAAAACTATAAGGTATGTTTTGTTTATGTTATTTCTTTTTTTTTCTTTTTTTCTAAAAGACGAAAAATGAAGGAGAAATGCAGCTGACATTTCATCTTGTGACAGGCGTTTGACTATATTGAATTTTGTATAAGAAGTGACTGCTTTCAAACACCCCTGCAAGGCATCAGAGCTGGGGCTCAGATGCTGTGAGCAGGCGGAAAATAAGATGTGGCATCTATATTTAAAATGTTGTGGGTCAGAGAAAGCTTGTTTATTGAAAACTGTTTTGCATGTACAGATATAACTTGGGTCAGCGTTCGAGAGACTGACGTGTAATCATACCAGCTTTTCTTTCTGTTTTTTCTTGTTGCTGTTGTTTATTTGTGTAAAAACAGATAATATAATTGCTAATATACTCAGTTAACCCGTGTAGGATAGCAAGGTGTGCGAAGAATGATTTCAATAGATTACCCATGAATGCATTCTGGTTGGTATTGATTGTAGAATGAGGTTTTGACCTAAAAACAAATCACACAAACAGTTTCTGGAAAAAATAAACAGCATTTGTGGTCTCTCTTCACACCGTGCTTCTGAATGTTCTGTATTTTTAAAATATTTGCTTCTGCCAGTAATATTTTCTGCATTGTTTCAGAAAAGAATTCAGGCTACAGTAGTGATGTATTTTATACATAAATAAGAAAAGTATCTAATCCCATAGTTTACTCCATAAGCCCTTACTGTACAAGAACATTAGTTGCCCTTCCAGCATTAAGCTATGCTCTTTTCTGCGCATTCATGTCCCTTCCTCAATGCCTTCATCATGTGATGCTTTACTGATGCCTGCTGCTTTTTGTTGCCATGGTTCCCATACAGCAGGTTCCGCCTATAAGTCCTACATTGACTGGCTAGCTTCATTATTGAATTAGAATTCCATCTCTGTCTCACCCTGAGTCCTGATCTGCCTGCACAACGCACGTCATCATGATGATCTGAGGATGCAATACATCAGCAAATAACTATTATGGGAATGGTTTAGCTTGTGCTATTATTATTATTATTATTTATTTATTTATTTGGCAGATGCTTTTATCTTAAGATGCACCGTGATACTAACCTTCAATGCCCTCCATATTGAGAATGTGAAGGGTTTAATAGCATGTTACTCTTAAACAATTTACAACATACCACCTACACGTTATTACACTTTGATTAATAAAAACAAAGAAAACCATGACAGATTCAAATGATCGTGGTATGATATTCCCACATTTCATCAAAAATAATTTTGGCAATACTAATACTGCGTGTCAGCATGCAAGATTAGGCAAACGGCTTCTGAAAAATGATGTTACTTTTGACATACAAACTATACAACTCTCTGACAAGTATGGAGTTGACAGCTGTAATACATCTTTTCACAGTACTTTCACATTTCAGCTGTGACCAGTAAAATCATTTCAACCACAAAGTGGCCAGAAAATGGTCTTGGACTGCCAATAACAAATGATATAAAGAACATGTCGTTTGGAAACGCAGCTTGTCATAACGATCCACAGTCCTAGTGATAAGCTGCGTGAAAAAGCGTTTCCGTATAGAAATGTATATTTTATTATTCCATAGTTTCTGTCAATGCATCATGTTCCTCTCATTTTCATACGTGAGGGACACCGGACAGGGCGTGAATAAGGATAGAAATCCGCTGTTCATGCGTGTGGGCGGTTACACTACAGTAATCATTGTTCAAAGCCTGGTTTTCACCCTGTGCAGCTTGTTCTTATTCTTCAATAGACTCAACTCTAGATATTTATGTTTGCTACCACCGAGCTGTGAAGGTGAGAAGGCCTTTTGCATTATTAAGAAAGGGACCAGACTCGGGTCTAATCAGGGCTGATTTTGTCAGTGTGGGGGTGGTAAAGAAACAGAAATTAAATGTGATAGTGTTCCAGCACATACAGCTCCTTGGTCTGAGATCCTGCAACATATCTGGTGTTTTGTCATTTTTAAAACAGGTTTTTGGACTATCTCTCTCTTTTATTATCTGTAAGTCATTAAGGCTGATTGCCAGTTTTGCAAATGAAAAATTAATAACATATGACCAGACATGAAAAAAAAAACATTCCAGGGGAGCATCTGTTTTGATAGCTCAACAACCGTTCCTTCCTGAGTGGGTGGCTACCCTCCAGCGGTTGTTGCTGAATCCTTCAACCCTGTCCACCCACACTCTCTGAGCAGAGCCCCGACCTTTAGTACGAAAAGATATGAGGGTTCTTTTTAAACATTCGTTTACAGTGGGTTCTGTAAGGTAACCAACTTGCTATCTATATTGGCAAACCCATTCGCCCAGCAGATGTATAGGCCAAGTTCTTCATAAGGCCATTCAGTTATTGTTGGTTTGGTAATATTTTAAACAGTACAATACATTACTGTGCCATTGATCACGTCACATTCACGTTCTGCAACTCCCAGCACGCTGTTGTTGACATAACCCTTTGTTGTTTGGAAATCAATTTGATGTCCCACAATGAAATAACAACCAGTTATTTTGAGCTGTGGACAGGACTCAGTTGATTTAGTCCCTAACATCTTTCAATTAAGGGTGTGTTAAAAAATAATTAGTAATAATCTAAAAATATTTAACAAAGGATACTATATCATAAAATGATTTTTTTTAAATAACAGGCTATTGCAAAACAATGCTACATAACATGCAAGTAATGCAAGATAAGAAATGGTATCATCACTCTATAACAAGACATGAAGCTTTACACTGTTAATGTGCAGCCGGCTCTATTTGTGGCTACAAAGTGGGACACTCTTAGCAACTGCACTGCTTTAAACAACATTAACGGTCACTGCGTAGTGTCCTGTATCTTCCTTACTGAAATGTGTGCAGCTCTTCACATTATATTGAAATATGGGCTCCAGTGGCATGGGAAATTGCAGTTGTAGATTCAGAGTCGAAATCTAATTAGCACTGATGATAATTGAATAGAGTGATCATGATGTGCAGAAGACTTTCTTGACTTTCGCATTCATACCATTACTGATACATTTATTAAGACATTTAAAAAAAAAAGTCTGCTTTCCCTATAAAAACCCTGTGCAGGTTTACTGCAGTGAAAACGGTGCTGACCACTGGTTTACATGTGTGGTTGAAAAACAGAGTTTACTCAAACCAAGTGAAGTCGTTTGGTTATGTATGATCATTACATTTGGTATTGGCTTGGCATAACCTACTGGCTGTAGGGTACATCTTTTAAAGACTATGTCTTGGAAACGGCATGTGCTGTGAGATTCTGCATCCTCTTGTTACAGACGGTATGTGTTTGATGTGCCTAGAGGATAATCTGGCACTTCTGATTAGATTTTAGATCTAAATTATTTGCTGTCATGTTGACTCTTTTATTAAAATGATCTGTATGCTGCGCTGATTTTAATCATCTGCCTCTGAGCTGATATCCTGAATGAATAAAGAACAAGCATGTATTAGTGGTGGGCATGCATGTATTCCTGAATTAACTGTGCATCTACCCAGGCCTGTTTTTCATTCAGCCACTAAATAAGCATGCTGAGTCCTGATGTTGTGTATTTGAATCTAAACAACAACATCAACACATTGGGTAAGATACTGTAAGTGTAATATTTATACTCGTTCCACGTTTCTCTTAAGACATACTTTTTAAATTCAGATGTCTGCTCCGTGTTGCTTTTGTTTTAATAGCTGTAATGATTTTATCAATTAATCCAAAATGTAAAATGAACAACACAGCATGAAGATTCCTGTTGTTGGTGATTTAAAGAAGCTGACTCATGGCGAATCATGCTTCATTTCAATGAGGTATTCCACTCTATTACCCTTCCCATCCCACGAGCTAGAGATATAAACATGATTGCTTTTTTTAAAGTATAAAAGTCAAGAAAGAGAGCATTTAATTATTCATTTTAAATCAAGCCAGCAGTAGACCTGAGATAATTAACACACAGTTTTGACCTTCTTTAGTTTTTAAGAAATATACTATCATAAAAATATAATAAAAATTGACACGCAACAGTTCTTAACACAAAGATCACTACTTATAAGGAGAATGATGTTTTAGAAAGATACTTTAACAGGTTATTGCAATACAGAAGTATGGGGCTCCTGGAGGTCAAGAGCACAAGAGCACAGCACCTAGAATTGACATTTTTGGATATTAGTATCTCAAATGGAACCAATGGACTTTTAGTACAAGAAGTAGCCTCACCTTTAATCTGTTAAAGTGTTTAGATCTTTGACCCACTGCAGACCTTATCTCGTTTAATGCCTGTGAATGTAGCCTGACATGCCTGCACAGCGTTCCTCTAAACGTGTTTTTAGACAGTAATAATTGAATGATATCAGTACTGGAGCAACAGAACCCAGAACCAATTAGAATGACTGCAAACAGCATGCAGGTGAGGGGAATACTGTGCACGACTGTCTGTTCTTTAACTTTTTTCATGTTTTCTTGTGATCAATGTAAATCTAGCTACATAAAGTATAGTACATAATAGTGAGGTCAATGTTAATAAGTGTAGTATGTATCTTTAAATAGACTTTATATGTATCTGACTGTAATTACCGGTACTTTGTAATTACATTGTTAATAATGGTACTATTGTATAGACTTTTCAAATATAATATGTTAATGTGCAGTGTGTATAATGGGATTCATGCGCCAGTCAGGCTGGAGAAGATTATCATGTTTCTGTTGTCACTCTTTCTGATCTCACTTTATATTTATTTTCACAATATTTCTAAATTTGAACAAGATATCGGATAGAAGTGAAGATTGTGTTATATATATATATATATATATATATATATATATATATATATATATATATATATATATATATTCATAAAATGAAATAGCTAATATTTAGTATTATTGTGAAACCTTGGACCGTAATCCGCTTATAAATGTAATTTTATTGATGCATATTTGTATGATCATGCTTAAGTCGAAAATATATTTAATATCTATCTCATGATTTACATAAATTAGCATAGCCCTTCTTGCTGCTAATTAGAATGCATGCCAATTTTAAAACAAATTCATTAACACGCTTTATTTTAAGCTAAACCCGTGTTTTTCAAGGGGTAGCAGAATGATTCGCTGTCACAAATGAAGCTGTTGAGTTACAGTAATTAATAGGAGAAGGGGATTTGGGATCAGTATACATAAATCATACAAGGAACAGATTAGAAGTGACAGCTGTCCGGTGATGCATGCAGCAAAATCTAGCTTGCAGGCAGCAGGTTATTCATATGTCAGTTGCATGTGGCCTTTTGAATTCTGAAGTCAAAGCATTGTCTGTAAGATAAATGAACTATGCTGCTTTGCAAACTGAAGTGTGGTATTACCAGTTGTGCAATGTGTTTTCACTAGGTTAAGGAAATTGTATATGATTTTTATTTTTTATTGCTACATTATTATTATTATTTATTTCTTAGGAGACGCCCTTATCCTTATTACAAGATATCACATTATTTTTATATACAGTTACCCATTTATACAGTTGGGTTTTTACTGGCGCAATCTTGGTAAAGTACCTTGCTCAAGGGTACAGCAGCAGTGTCCTCCACCGGGGGATTGAACCCACGACCCCCCGGTCAAGAGTCCAGAGCCCTAACCACTACTCCTTACTGCTGCCCTCTGTTTGGTTTTGATTATCTAAACATTATTTAACCTAAAACATCACATGCATTATTGCTTTGCTTACTGCCTAAGGATATTCTGCATTTCTACCTACTAATATATTTTTAGTGCTGTTGACGATAAAGAAAAGAAGATAGGAATTTACTAGACAATCACACCTTAATCAGATGGAATAATGAATACCCATCAATCAGCATCTCTGATAGTTTCAAATGGTACCATGTGATGATAAATTGTTATTTACAGTAATATTGACTTCCACTGACAATAACAGATCCCTGAATGTGTAGGATTAGCACTCCAGTGTGGATGTTTATTGTTATCAGTTTCTGACAATTTGTGAAGCCAGGTCTAGATTAATGCATTATGGTTTTTCAGCTTGTTCCTAGAAATCATTTGTGCAGGTTTAGAGGTTGCAGGAGCGATGTTTGAGAAGATGCAGAGGACAGCGAGAAATTCTACTTTCGAGCAATACAGAACATTTCTCATTTTCTTTTTATGGGTAAAACAAGTAGCCGCGGAAACAAATAGTAGTCACTGCGCTTCAGTAAATATCCTTCCCTACCTTTTATGTGAACTGATGAAGTGACTTTCTAACCTTGAACCAGCAAGGTTGAATTAGGAATCTCTATAAATGTCCTCAGCGAGGGGCGTGCTGCTGAGATCACAATCTCGAAAGTACAATCAGTGTAAAATACAAGGGCAGAAATATCATCTGTTTTGTTAATTATGTTGGTGCTGACATGACATTTGAAATCCAAGGGAATACTGGGTTCTTATAAACATCTGTGTCACTTGCTAAACCCATTATGGGAAATCAGCACAATAAATGATTGCAAAATGTTAACAAATTAAGATTGCTGTGTACTTTAGCCTAACAGATTAACACATTCTCAGAAACGGATCACAAGTTTAGAGTTCTTTTGAGCCCTTTTATTGGGTGCAACTTGCATTCAATCACAAAATAAGGAGCTTCCAGGAGCATGCTGGGAGAACAGGAAACTATCTGAGTTCTGGGACATTGGAACAAATCTATACTATTGAAAACATATTGGAGTCAAATATGACATGGATACTAGTGCGTAATAAAAATTGTTTTAAAATAGAGTAAAACCTGTGTCACTTATAAAAGAAAACCATCACCTAACTCCTTAGCACTAATTAATGGAATGCAAGTCAAATCAAACCACATCCTGCTTATATTGTGGAGACAACTGCTTGCACTGACATGACATAAACTGCAAGGATTATGCAAACAACGTGTATGGATAACGCCTTCATGTTTAGCTTGCATCTCAAATTTAATAGACACCTTGCTATCTTCTGGTTACACGCTCCAGGCTCTCAATGAGGGCAGGTAAAGATCAGCACCCCCCACTGAGCTTGCAGATGTGTTAATCATCTGCATCTCCTGTTGTAGGAGTCTCAGTGCATCCCTGTTGCTTTCACTGCCACATGCAGCTCTGCAGCAGAGCACCTTGTCTATCACTGCAGTGAAGTGGAACCAGGCTTGATGGCTCTGCTAGGATTTGAATTTTGCCACACATTTAATTGAGACTGCTTGTCAAAGCCTGATAATGCAATTTCAGAACAGTAAGGCTTAATGGTTAGACATCATCCATATGTAGAGTACACATCCAAGGAGATTATGACGATGTTGTGTAATGCACAGGTGAGACTGCACTTAGAGGACTGTGTCCAATTCTGGTCACCACAGTACCAAAGGGCCAATGTGGCCCAGGAGAGAGTCCAGTATAGAGATACCAGACTAATCCCAGGGCTTAAAAGAACAAGGATAGGCTGAACAAACTGAATCTATTTAGCCAAGAACAAGAAATAATTATTTATTGAAGTCGTTAAAGTCTTAGTAGTTAACCCAACCAATTCTTTAAGCACAGTACAGAAACCAGGACATGGGGTGATAGACTTAGGAAAGAGGGAAGGAGACACTTCTAAAGTAGCAACCAGACAAGCTCAGACGGACCGAATAACCTCCTCTTTTTTGTTAATTTTGTAAGTTCTTATTTTCCTATGTTTCAGCTTTACAGAAAACTCCCAGAGAACAGAAAAGGTTAGGCACACCACTTGTGTGCAAAAACAGACAAAGTCGCCTCAGAACCTTGCCTATGGCAACCCTTTTTTTATTCTGGGCAAAAATGTAATTAACAACTACATCCTTGTTTGCGCGATTTCAAGCTATATTACAGTTAGATAGAACACAGAATTGCAAATTGTGGAGAAATGTTAAAAAATGCCTACACACACAAGAATGTGCCCGTGACCGCAGGGATTTAGTTGTAGTAGACAGCAAAGAAAAGAAGGTACAAATTAAGTGTGCAAGTACTGTCGAGTTACTATGCATATTGTGACCGAAAAAACCGGCCAAGCATTTTGGAAAGTAACCGAAAACAAAAACTGATTTACATGAAACATAAAACTCTAAAATGGCAAAAAATAAGCACTGAAAAATTAAATTAATAAAAACCAGAAAACAGAAGCCCTGGTTATACACTGCCATCACCCTACTCTGTAATCTACATTTAAAAAATACATTCACTAAGATTGAAAACGTTCTTTTAATTGCAGGAGGAATCTTAAAGATACAGTCAAATGGAGCTTGATTTAAAGGCACACAAACCTTGATTCTATGAAAAAAACTTGTGAAACTACACCGCTGCTTCACATCAGATATTAGAATAAACTGTTAGACCAGGCCTCCTTGCTGTTCTCCAGGGAGAATTAAACGGGGAAACATCCAAAGAAGAGATAATTGATTTCAAACAAAATGTATCATGGCTACTGTTTCTTTAAATGGAATTAAAAGGGATTAAGCCCAAATTACTTCTGTATGCTAACCTTTTTGTAGACAAGGTAATAAGCCACTGCTGTCTTTCTCATCCTGTCCTGTTGCCTCTCTCCACAGTAATTACGATTAAATGTGATGGACATGTGTACTGCTCCCTGGTAATCGCTGATGACTTAAACAAACCAAAAAATACAGCTGGCCTTTAAATGATTGGGTGTCTTCACATGTCAGTTAGTGTTGGAGGAACAATACTGTGTGATTCAAGCAATGTGCAATCAAAGCCATCCACCCATGGTTTTATTCCCAGAAAGTCTTTCAAATCAGGGTTAACCTTTAACAGTAAAAACCTGAATGTCTTTCTTTATTATTTGGTATTATTTGGTCTTGTATCACTATACAGAACCAAAAGCATTCCAAAACTACTTGCAATAAATAATGAATTGTACAGTAATTGAATGTATAGCTGATAGAAATACTACCTGAATACAGTGAAAAAGGCTTCTAGTCTAAACGTTTGTCATTGATTTTATTAATTTTCTTTTCGTAGGCCTAGATATAAATACTGCACGTGGACTTGCTTTCTTATTTTACATTTTAGTAAATACAAAAATGCTATTATTTGTCAGGACATACAGTATCACACAAAGCAGGACCATCGCATGTATTGTGATGCATATTTTATTGTGACATTCATTGTGACCTTAGCGTATTATGAACCCTTTTAGCTTGGAAATGATCAATGCATTTCTACTAATAGTGACATACCAGGAGTACAGTAGTGCAGGATTTGTTTAAAAACCCATTTCAAGCGGTCTGGTCATGGGTTTTTAGGTCTACTCTAGGCAGAAAGCATGTTTCTTTTTGTCTCTCAGTATTTTAATCCAGTCCCTCTTAACTGTTTGCTGACGGGTTTTCTGTGTTCCAGAAATCCATGAATGGTTTTGTTCTGCTTTAGAGAACACAGTGATTGGATCACATTTATCTCTTTGCAGGGTTTCCACAAAAATTAGTAGGGTTATAATAACTTATTTGCCTACTTGGAGGTAGTATACTTGGCACAGTTTATGTAAGCTGCCCTTTTAATGGTTTCCATTTTGGTACAAAATGATATCTGGAAATGGCTCATTTGTTGTCCATCATTATGGCAGTATTGTACAGTATCCAGCCTGAAGCAATGTAAACCATGCTGTTCTCTAACCTCACAGATGGTATGGGCTGTTGTCATGTAGCTTCCTGCTCGGTGCAAGACCAGCAGCAAAATCTAATAAGGTCTGCTATTAAAACCTCTAGCCCAAACAAAATTGACAGAAACCTGCTTTTGATCTGGTTGCTGCAAATGCACCGGCTGTTGTAAACGGGTCTGTAAATCATCCAGATGTGCTCATTTCAACGCTGTTTATGATATTTTTTAAGAACCAAAAATCTGAGGATTTATTTACATTGCATCTAAAAACAGTCCGAGTCAGCAACATTCAAATTGAAACTGCAGCTACTGGAGTGGAAAGTGTAGACTGAAATGTTTGAAATCAGTGACAGTAACCATTAGCAAAGTTGCTCTTGGCAAATACTCTGTGTGCTTTACACAGGGCTGGGAGGTCAGACATTATAGGCATAGTTGTTAATATTGATTATATGTTTCTTTTTGGTGTGAAATGTCTTTAGACACGGAGCAACACATTCAGATAATGTTGATGTGTGGTACAGTCAACAGGGAGTGGACACCCAGTTTATCTGAATAGGCATAATTGACACCCTTAAACCAACTTTATAAATGACCAAATATTAATTTAGCCACAGTTGTAACCCTTATCATAGTGCTTTTACTGATAATATTGTTTGTAAGCAGATATTTAAATTTGGGATGATCATAAAAGTTTAACTATTTCAGATAACCTCATCACTGTATATTTATTTTTCATTATTATTGAATCTGTTTCCCCTAAAGTTCTCCTTGATACTAATCCTGGAAACTGTTGTCATAACCAGTCCTGTTAAATAGATTTGCAGATTTAAAAAAAAAAAAAAAGTTGACTCTCTACATAAATTACCAATGCAAGGTGTACAACCGAGTTCTAGCAGTAAATTAGCAATATCCATTTGCATTCTGTGCTTATTATTAAGATGTCTGATTAGAGGTAATCTGACTGTCACGGTATTGTTAGTATTTGCATTCGGATTGTGCAGAGATATTAGATTGACAAGCTTCTGAACTGAATAAATTACTGTTACTCACAACGGGACTGACTTAAAAGCTGACATAATCTTTTCCTTTGCAAAATCAATGTCCTAGGCTAAGCAGTGACTTTCATACTACACCAGAAATCTACATAATAAAGTTAATCGTAAAAACATATCTGGATGGAAGGTTAATTGATTAGAACAAAACTCCATTGGGAGCAAACTGTTGTGCTTGGTCCCAGTTGTGTGCCAGCAGGTTGTCTATTTTCATTTAAGACTATAGATCTCAATACGTGAAAGGTGTGCATATCTATCTTGCTACACTTGTTTCAAATGACTCACTGCAAATAAAAACATTTAATGCATATGTCTTATAAAGGCTCAACCCGCGTCTGAAAATCATTTTGCTCCTAGAGGTTAGTAAAATGCATTACACGGTGCATTTTATTTAGTACTGTACAATGTTTTGCTGAAATTATTTTGTGTCTGGTATTTTTCCAACTGCCCTCGTAGATTTATAGGGCTTTATTCATCTTGTATAATTGACACAATTGTGAGTAATCTGCTGTTATCTCTCCTACTGCAGCTGTAACATTTTCTACATGTGGTGCTCTGCTGGTTCATATCTCTACTAATGCACCTCCATTAGCTGTACTGAATATAAAATCATCCAGAAGGATAAAAACACTCAGTGGGGGTATAAATAAAATAAAATAAAGTTATATAATTCTGCGGCAAACCTATCGAAATAGAAGTCTTTATCACTGAACACATAGTTCTATAGCAGTCAAAATGCATAGAATTCAGTGAGATACATTTATTAGTACTAGGTGTTGAGACAAGACCAGCTTTATTTACTACTAGTTAGGCTACCATGTAAAGCAGGTTTTGACAAACTTTGCTTCTTTTACAGATGTATCCTTGATGAAATAGTTGGCCATATTGGTGGACAATTAATTATCAATAAGTGGTTGCTGACTGAGAATTATTTCTCCCAAAACCAATGGCCATTACTATCACAATTCACAATATAATTATACTTTTGTAATTATTTATACTGATCCAATTAAAATGGACCTGTTATGATGCATGTGCAATTATAGATTAAACTAATCAGGAGACATTGCTGAAAGTTTAAAGTGATTGCAGTCATTGATTTTACACTGCGTACACGTGACATTTCATATTCTTTAGTTTGTACAGCAAGCTGTGAAAGGTTGTGCTGTGCTCTACATCAAAGCTTTTGCTAAATAATGCACCAAAGACCTTTCTTTTTAGTCATTTTATATCTGCCAGTGGTTTTGACCTGCACTGGGGAGATGAAAGTCAACAAAGGCCCCCAATGAATCAGTGATACTGCACATTCACATTTAAATTGGCAGTGAATAAAAATCTATCAAATAAAGCTTGTTTCAAATGGAACTCTGTGCAATTTGGCCACAATAACATGTTAGGGCAGCATGAGGGAAATGTGCAACAACTGATACCAACAGGCTTTAGTCATGTTAAATACGCCTCTAAGATAATGCATTGTAAAATCTGTCCAATGCCACTGCAATCCAAATTCGTTTTAGAGTCCCATGATCGTAATGGGCCAGTTGGGTTTAATGTTTATTTGGGTTAATAGCTTTTATGTATGTGCTTCATTTAAAATTATTATTATTATTATTATTATTATTATTATTATTATTATTATTATTATTATTATTATTATTATTATTATTAACCTGTCCCCTCTTTAGAATGCTGTTTATCTGAGCTCTAAATAAGTAACCAGCCACGTGCATTAAAGCCTATGCAGGGTGAACATTTTGGAATATCAATAAGTAGAATTTTCACATTTTAAAACTGATTGTAGTCTTGTACTCTGTAAAACAAATAATGGCTCCACTAGAGGTATTTTGTTTGCTGTTTGGACTGGCTTTCTGCAGCACCTACAACTCCAAATCTTCTGCTTGATAAATAAACCCAAACTCTCTATAATCTGATAGGAATGCCTCTTTAAGTATCTCCCTGTTCCAGGTTGCCTGGTGGTGATCCACTCTGTATGAAATTAGCCATATGGTAAGGCATCAAATGTTACCTTTTTACTGTATGTCCTTTTAGTGAGAGGTAATCCCTCATCAACAAGCCCCAACTTTTTTTGTACTCTGTGTTACCTTTGCATATAAAGCAGTCTCATCAGCAGTTCTATTCAATTTACACAGTTGGTTTCGGAACAAGTGGGTGGATAATTACAGATTGCTCAATGTGTCGTATTTTCATAAAAGCCTATATTGCATTAAATCATTGTTGCTTCTGAGTATGTAGGCGGCTTTGTATGTAACAGCTAACAATATGAACTAAATTCTGTTAAGGAGCAATACCACATGAGTGACTCACTAAGAAAATGGTTTTATTTGCAGATCCTTTCCAAAGGAAAATGTTACAAGTGCTTGAAGCGATACATGACTGTTCATAAATATGTAGTGTCTCTAAGAAAAAAAAGTATTCCTAATAGAAATTTAAAAAAAGTGTTAATTTCAGTCAAGTGCTGCAGGGCATTGTCAGGGGGCCAACCCAATACCAAGCAGTACAGTCCCTCTACTGAGAGAAGCAGCAAAAACATAACTTTCTTATAACAGACAGGAAAACTGTAGGAATCAACAAAGGTTCAACAAACAACACTGGATCCCAGCTGCAGTTGTGGGAATATGTGTAACTACTCAACCAGCCCGGACGACGTGGGAACAAGGAATTGATAAACTGGGGAACATCTTGACCTTGCATATGTTCTGCATCGGGAATAACATTATAACACACGTCAAGAAATTGATAGTGTTTAGATATTGTTAGGTAAACATAGTGTAAGCAGAGTTCACAATGTTCAGTTACACACACACACACACAAACACACACGCAGTTAGGTAAGATATACAAGACAGGCACTTGAGACAGTGAGTGAAACAAGCTTATCTGAATCCTCTCTTGATGACAGAGCAACTCCGTACCTGCGCTATCGCCCAGAAAATTAGGTAACTGATCGATAAATGTTTACGCTATAGATGTGTAACTTTTGAATAATGCAATCAATACATGGACATTACTAACATAAGGTCATTATGCTTTCTGTATTTAAACTACTGTATTATTTAACTAGCTTTGTCATAATTTGTGAACATATTAGAACCTGCTCAAATTGGCAAAGAGCTGAGTGAGTTATGCTGTATCAGGATGGCTATTTGACAGAACTGTTTATTGATCTTATAGCTCTGATTAAAATGGTTTGTTGGCACAAGCAGGCCCTATATCAATGCAACCCTCCACAGCAATTGTTATCGAGCCTGGTTATCGAGATGTTTATTCTGTGACTAATAGAATACAAAAAAAGGATTACGTGGGATAAATGGTACATTTAGATATTTCAATTAGATCCATCAGTTTCCTAGCATGTCCTTGGGTGACAACAATTCAATTACAAAAACATATACTAATAACTCAATTCATGAAGCCTTTTAATGCTTAACTTACGCAGCAAAAGGCTAATACTGTATACTTCATTGCTTCCACTAACTAAACCTGCAGTGATAGTAAAGAAACCACCACCCTTGAAAATTAACAAGGTTACTGAAGTCAGAAGCAGGAGGCTAGAAATGATCAATGTGGCCACTTTACTGTATAAGGGTTAGCATACTACTTATAATGTAGGCTACGTACTGTATATGTTTTCAATACAAAAATGCTAGCATTTATCATCATTTTTAAGAATTAAAGACAAGATTAATTTTGGTGACTTTTTTTTTGCTTTGGCTGAAAAAGGCTGTATCTGATAGGCCATGATGTGCAGCAGGAGTTCAAGTGTTTCTCCCCACACACAGGGCAATCAATCTCACTCTGAAAGATATCAGACACCACAAGTAGATAATGTGCTGCACTGTGCCGAGTTGTAAACTACAGCAGGCAAAGCATTGTACGTTTAATAACTTAGCAAGCAACTCTGAAAGTTATTGAAGAACTCATATGCATGCCATTGTATTACTAGTTTTGTAGCATTAACAGTTTTATTTTACAAAATAAATCAGGTAACACATTACATGAAGTATCTCTAATTACTGTGCATTTACACAGTAGTTACTTAGTAAATACATGTGTACTTACACATAGTTACACATTAAGTACATTGTAGCCATGCATAATACCACAGTAATTATGTGTAAGTACACATGTATTTACTATGTGTTATGAATTTCATTTTGGTTTTTATTATTTGGTTTGCATTGTGTGAATATACTGTATGTTACACACATTTTAATACATTCTGAGTCTTCATTTACCCACAGGGAATTGGCACAGATCTCTCTCAGTTATGGTTGTTTTATAGCAGAGTTGCAAATAAGGAAGGCATCAGTATGTACATTTATTTGGTACTGATTTCTGCTTTCTTGGAAATTGTACAATTGCCTGGAGATAATGGCTATCTGTTTATTTTGGCTTAGCAAAATACTGTTGTGATATGGATGCCTTCCTGGACTGCTTAAGGAAAATACCTCAATATTAAATTGCTTTAGTACTGTAATGATTGACTGAATTACTTAACTGTGATTCACTGAGGTCCGTGTTTGGCAAATATTGTAGAACATTTATATAGCATACTTTAAAAGGTGAATAATTCCCATTGGAATGCTATCTGTACAGCACTTATCAAACTGCTCAGCTTGATATGAAAATCTCTTATTTGATTTTTTTTTCATTGTGTGAAAATGTGAAAAACAGTCTGTGTGTTACATTGAACCAAACATTGCACTGCTATTGGTGTGCTGATAAACAGACTCATGATACTTGATGTTTGCATAATATTTTTTTTTTCTGGGATATTAAAATAGATGCACTCCATGCTGTGACAAACACTTGAATAGTTATACATTCTCTAGCTATTGTGCTGGAGAGTTGGAGAGTTGTGGCTATTATCATTCATTCCTTTGCTTGTTTTTTGTATCTCTGTTCAGAACTTGTATCTGGAGTTCATGCATTCTATTGTTTGCTTGGTCCTGTCAATTTCTAATGAATGCAGTAACCAATGAGATTGCTTGGTTTAGTTTCCACCAATCCATCAGGTTTATAATAATGAATAACCCTGTTTACAAAAGCGTTTCACGCTGCCCTGTTTAATAATGAATATGTGTTCCTTGTAAATGGTTTTAATTGGATTTGGTTTCCCACAGCCTGTTCCCAGTGTGGTGTCATTTATTTTATTTATTTATTTATGTAACATTTTTATATAGCGCCACTCATCAGTTTGCATCGGAGTGCTGTACAAAGCAAAAGACATTAAAATCATTTAACATATAGTGCCATGTGATAAAAACATCATAAATAGTATAGAACACACAGTACAGTACAACATAAATATATTGCACAAAATTATACACCTTCAAATCAAATTATTAAAACCATTCCAGCTCTCTAAAGTTACCCAAATATTCTTTGATAAAGCAGTTTTCTAAACTTTGTATCATTTTTGATACACCATTAATTACCATGGTAATTCATGGTGAGCCACAGGCATGGTGACATGTTTTCTGGCATATAAAAAGCAGAGGCATATTATTTACTTCTTGGGTCTCCAATCTTGCCAGGCTCTTGTTAAAATGTGTCATGCAGAGCTGCTGTTTATCAGTGTGCTATGACTATGTTAATACTGCTTTTCTGTTCACTGTCCCATGTTCAGGGAACTGATCACCAAAGGGTTTAGATCAGCAGTGGTTGAAGACTGCTTATATTTACAACTGGGAGACTGTGGTGTAAGGAATGAAAGTTGCAAGATGTACAGATTTATAATAGATTTAATTTAGTCTTCCAGCCATTCAAAAACTAAAATTGCACATGGCATGTACCCATCAAAAAATACTTTGCATGTGTGAATTACCTGAAAAATCTTTTCTTTTCTGAAGAACACCTTCGAGGGGTTGCCAATAGGGATTACTTAAACTGGCATAAAATCGAGTTGACTGCATTTACTGCAAGCATGAAAATGACTGCAGTCTGGCATGGCTTGGAAAAATAATACATTTCAGGAGTTAGGCGAGTGCTTTTCTCACATTGGGGTTACATAGGCGTCATTCATTACAGACTGAGCTTTCATGACTTAATGAAAAGTGACTATCTCATCTATTCCATCTTATTTGAGAGGGTCAACAGGTACATCAGTATTCAAGTCACAAAACTGTTAGCTGTCAATTGAAAGAGAATGGGCGGAACTGATTCAGTCATGAAAGTATTTAGTTGCATTGTAACAGAAGAAAAATGCAAAACAAACATTCTTCAAGGTGGTCAGAAACAAGTTTGTAACCAAACTGAAGGGCACCGTCTGACAAGAGAGGCCTTGTGTATTCCTGAGAAAATTCTACACTATATTTTAGATTATCTCAGTGAAAATAGTGGACTGGGATTACAGAGACGAACAGAACTAGTTTATGGCATATCAGTTTGTAATGAATTAGCTTGCAGTTTATTTATTTATTTATTTATTTATTTATTCATTCATTTATTTTTAAATAAGGATGTGTTTAAAATCCACTCAACCTCCATGGGCAAATTAAAAAAAACAATACCCCTGTGTGCATTCCTGTCTCTTGTGCTCTGTTTTAATTCATATTTCATCAGAGGCAAGTCCAATGCGTCCCATTTACTTGAAATCACTCCTTTAAAAACAAATATGCATTGTTGTGAAATCTGAAAAACAATGTTACTGACTGTAAAAAAAAAAAACAGTCCATCCATTCTACTCACAAGGCTTTTAATGTATTCTGTTACTAGTGTAGAAGCTTGGGAGTAGACACATCCCTGTTACTAGACCGAGTCTGTTTGACTTAATGTCTTAATCATGGTGTATTCATCTTCTTCATGAGGCTGAATGAAGAGAACAATATCATTTCTTTAGTAATTGCTTTGGGACAGCTCACGCTCACCATCCTGCCATTGAAGAAATGATTGGCATACAAATGGTGCAGCAAAAACTCTAAAGATTTTTCACAACAGATTCGTGGCTTTGTGTCTTATGAATGTTTAGTAATGAGGGGTTTCTAAACTGATCCTCAGAAATCTCTTATATTAAAGGTGTACTTTTACATTTGTACAGCCCTCTCACAATTATTTTTAATATGTTCTGGAAGGTTTAAAAAGAATCTGATTTGGACAGCTCCCACTCAAGAAAGTATACCTCTAGTTACAATACTACAATACAGTATGTTATATGAATTATTTTTTCATTGATGTCTGTCTAGTAATCATCCTGTAATTACTGCACTCTATAAATCCCATGCAACAGCACAAGTGCCTTTAATAAAAAAAAATGTGATTATCAACATCCAATGTGAGGTGTAATTAATGAAAGAGACAAAGAAAAATATGGATAGGGCCACAGTTCCTGATCAGCTTTTAATAAAGGGGCAGTCAGTTCACAGAGCTCTTTGTAAAATCATGTTCTCAATAAAGATGGGACTTCTAAAGGTGGATGAGTATAGATTGTTTGCGGCTCATTTTCTGTGGTTGTCTTTTGTAGGTTATTTTTTCCCCCTGTTCGAAATGCAAGACACACCATTAGCAGTCAACAGCAATCAGATTTTGAAACTCAGAGATCAATAAAGGGAACAGAAAGACTTTTCCATTAAGCTTTGTGGGTACTCTAAACTAGATGCATCTGCCTGGAGGTAATCACTGTAAATATAGATTTGCACTATGTACAGTAGGCACATTCACATACGACCCCCGATAAACTTTCATAATAGAACTCTAGATTCATAACAGAACTCTCAAATAATAAAGGATACCATTGTCTGAAAAAATAGCAAAATCGATAGAAGTGATGTTTAATGTCTTTGTTACAAGTGCATTGAATCCATTTTATAATGATGCCACTTATGCCACTTAAAAGCTATGCTCTTTTCTGTTTGCCAGACACTCATGCAGCCACAACATAACACATGGCATGACTACTGGTGCAAATATAGAGGTGCATATAATACAATTTTTATATAAACCTACCGATATTACAGTATTTGAACACACACTTTCAAAACAATGTAGATGACTTTTTTACCCCCCAAAAAGCTTGCTTGAAACCCTTGCATTTGGGATTTTCAGACTTTAATATAATCTTTAAATATTAAAAGATTGTGTATATTCCTGCAGGGCACTGAGGCCTAGTATATTCTGATCACATCCCTAGAGTCACATGATTCCCCATGGAGACTTAAATCAAAGGAATTGCTTCTCCTTAAGAATGAAGCATTTCATTGTTTTATTTATGACAGAAGATTATTATTTCAATGCATACAGTTGGTTTACACCCTACAATGACACATCTTTTGAGATCTTTTATACTCAGTTACCCCTGCTGTAAGGCAGTGACTTTGGGAGCTCCAGAAGACAGGTGCACATTAAAACACTGCCCTGCAACATTATTTTCACAATAGAGAGATCAGGTGTCATTTTGCAAAAGGGCAGGTGTTTGAATAAAGAATAATGGGCCCAATTCACAAAACTCTGCAATAGCCATTACCTGCTGATACATTACCTTGTCCACAGTCAATTATCTAGTAGTAATAATGACCTCTGCATTGGATGCTTCAGCATACAGTTACAGAATGTGTCAAAAAGAAGTTCCTAGTCACAACTTGTAAGATGTGACTGTTCCGGGGAATTGTAGTTATCTTTTAAATAAGCAGATCATAAAAATAAGCTTTTCATATGTATTCAAGCAATAAAGCCTTGAAGCAAATCTTTAACTTTCAGGGCTTTAATGTACCTTGAAAACTTTATTTACGCTTCATGCGCTTATAATGGATCATGTGTTTATAATAGCTAGAATATAGGCCAGTACTGAGTCAGTGGTGGAGCTTATCAAATAGGATAAAAAAGTAAGCACTTGACTGCGTACGAAGATGAGGGAGAAAGTCACGTACAGTACTGCCCTTTTTGAGAGCTGTGCTGTACTGTACATCAGCCTCTCATTCAGTGCATTACTCTCATACAAAGGGCTTCATGAATATTTAATGCAAACCTGTGCATGTGTTGCAGCTGACTGAGGGAGATGCCTTGTAATGTGATATTACTTTGTGAGCTGATTGTCATTCTAGCAACTGAACTAAACTGCTAAACTGCTGTCTTCTATTGAACTTCACCTCTGGGAGATTTTAACTTCATTTTAAAATGTAAAATATCGCTACCTTTCTATAGTTTATCACTTTAGCTGTGACCTACGAGCCCGACCTTATAAAAAATAATGCAGCAGACATATCCCAGTCCCTCTCGAGGCTGCATTTTAAACAGCAGAACAAATTGTGGTTAAAAGAGCATGGGGTCAGAATTGGCATTGACATGTCACACATTTATTGACTCCCAATTCAGATTTTAGAGTAGACAAGAAAGCTAGGGTTTTTAATTCTGCAATAAAAGCAAATCATTATATTGACATAACACTAATGCTGACCTTCATGACCAGCATATACTGTTGAACACCTGCTGAAATTATACAATTACGGCACTACTGTGTTTGAAAGCAAGAAACTATTTTATTTATTGTAAAACAGCTTAATTTTGTATTTGATAACGTAATGATATGTAGAATATCACTCATGCAGCCCTGTAAAAAAAAAAGAAAAGGGATTATGTTCATACAAAATAGCAGCTCCCTTGTAAAAAGATGAAGGACAGTACAATCTAAAGTCAGCTTGATCACTCTTTGCAAAAACCTGAGGAGATTCCAAGTTAAAAGTGCATACGCAAAGACGCTGCTTTTGCAGCTGTGATCAAGACTTTAAAATATGTGTTTGGAATGATTTGAAAAATCGATCCACTCTATCGCTTGCAGGTAATCATGCCTCTTTGTTTTACAAAGTTTGAGTTGGGTATATGTTCATTTTACTGAATATGTTAAATACAAAAGCTCTGCAACCAGCACAAAAAAGACTTGAAGCCTGTATGGCAGCTGTTTACTTTATTAAAAGCAATTAATGACAGCCTGATCAACTTGCACATTTTTAAGCGTGAAATACCAGTCATCATTGCTGCAAGCGTCGTGGAGTTTATAATTCCACATGGTGATTGTTGAGTTTGTAATTGCACAGCAAGGTAATGAGATGCACAGTTTTAGCTGCTAGCATACTGTATAATTACTGACAGCAAGGATCAAACACTGTACCATAGAGTGCTCTTATTAGGCATATTTAGGATTCAGGCAGCAATGAAATTGAGTTTTTAGTTCTTGATTCCAGGGTTTTGTGACTACATTTTCACTCTCTGCACTAGCAACATCAATACGCTTTTTTTTATTCATCATGAAATATGTGAATAAAATTGCAATAAAAAAATGTGGGGCACTGATATCAAGCTTTTATTTAATCTTTTCTACCTATATTCAAGTTCTCCATCTCTCTCTCTCTCTCTCTCTCTCTCTCTCTCTCTCTCTCTCTCTCTCTCTCTCTCTCTCTCTCTCTCTCTCTCTCTCTCTCTCAACCCTGAATACATTATTATCTAAAGCTACAGTATTGTTATACATGAATTGAACCAGTTCCATCCTGCTAATGTTAGTGAAGCACAAGCTCTCCTTGTATACATGTTATCAATATCAGATGTGTGTCATCTGGAAGCACAGCTTTATAATATTGTTACAGGGCCTGACCAGATGGTGGCAGCAGTTACTCATGTTCTGTCTAAAAAAGAACAGTTTACTTATACTGATGCAATATGCATACAGTACTAAATATGGGTTTGACTTAACCTCCTTCACATTGGGACGGATACAAAAACCCTCTTCTAGTCTTTATATGGGGACACATGGAAGATGCAAATGCATGATGACCCCATAGGAAGATGCCATTTCCTCTGTATACTGTAAAGGAATGGAAGAAAAAAACACTGAAAACGTTTTTAATGAAAAATATGTTCATTATGTGTCCAAAACTACTTCAGATGTGTTTTTTCCCAGCTATTTTCAATATTCCACGCATGAAAGTGTTAAATAGCATTGAAAATTTACTACAGGCTATGAAGAGGGGGTGCATTAAAAAAAAAATTGATTTATTTAAAGTCCTGGTTTTAAAAACTGGAAGAAGATTAAAAAGGCCTGGAGGTTAGAATACATTTGTTTCAGGACTGTTGACCAGATTCGCTTCTGTGTCTCTGGAATAAAATCGGAATACTGCTGCGAGGGCATATCATTGTCAGCTGAGATAATACACTGGTAGAAATCCCCAAGGCTCCCATTGATTTAAATAGGGTTTCATTTTAGCGTGCTGCATTCGCATCCCCTGAGGAGAAAAAGGATATTGCCCCCAATGACTTAGAATTGAGTCTCTGCTTATTTTACACAAACCAGGAAGCTCCCAGGCAGTCCAGTAATTAATGGCAGTGTTACAGCATGTGGCACTCCCTCAGAATACAGCCAGACATAAGCTTTACAACAGCAGTGTTCCTGAGTGTGCTGTTTTGGGTTACAGAATTCCCTTTGAAGACAAGACACTGTACTGTACTTCCCTTTTCATGGCTGGTGACTCTATTAACAAATTGCGTTTCTTAATTGAAGCATTCCTCGCTGACCTTTTTTCAGACAGTAGAAGATGCTATTGGTTAAGTTGGTTAAGTTGTACAGTACAGTAGATCAGTTTCCTGCTCTCCACCTTCAATGGCTGGGCAAGTGCTAGGTTGACAGCAGTTGCTGAAGGTACAGATCACCACAGGCATATTGGGATTTTCAATTTTAATGATTTTCAGTGTTGCATGTTGTTCGATATGTTTCATAGGCAGTACATATTGAATTGGTTTTACTCAAATGCATGTGTTTGTATTTTAATCTGCAAGAGAAAATAGAACACTGTTTTTTTTCTGCAGCTCCTACACAAGAGGGCAGCAAAACCAAAGGAAAGAAAGGTGTATTAACTACGGCAGCCCTGAGTATTGATGTCTGGGCTTTTTTCTATTAAACGTAAAGAATAAACCTACTGTCTGTCTGCAAATGACTGTAATTTCTGCAGGCTGTGCTAGCTATATCAAGTAATTATAAATGGGACTTTGCATTTTACCAACTTTGTATTTTTTATACAAGCATAGATGCTATATACTGTAACAGTCTGTGTAGCTAAATTTAATACCAATATCAGAATTCCTAAAGATCCCAAGATTGATCTCGACTGATACCTGCAGATAATAATCTGAGATGTGAATCTTGAACATTATATTGACGTGTACGTTTTTGTCCTAGCTGCGTGTGTGAAGGTCAAAGCAAATTAAAAAGCTGAAGCGAGTCTGGTTCTGCATTTGTAAATGTCACATGCAGCCAAAGGCAAAGCCACCTGCTTAATCAGGGATCTAGCTTATGTCTGTGAAGAAAGCAGCTGTTAATGTATTAATGCAGAACTCATAGCGACATACTGCGATGTAGATTTCTTCGATTTTCAGTGCCAGCGGTGGCTGAGTAAACTTTTTAACATTGTTAAAGATTAATGCCACTGTGCTCTGTTAATGTCAAAACAATTAATCTCAAACAACATGTTGTTTGTAAGTCCTCATACCCCAGAGGCCATGCATTGCTGCTCAAAACACAGGTAAGAGTTTTTGTTAGAGAATTAAGGAAAAATTCAAGTCATTTTAATTGCATACTTTACCACTGATTAAAAAGTAAGGAATTCACAAAATACATTGAGAATCTACCTAATGTTTCTATTTTAGTTCTTCCCAAACCACATTTTTGTCTATGAACGTGTAAAGATTTGACCGTGCTGGACAAAGGCAAGTACTGAAGCACTGGAGCAGGAGTCAGAGGGTACGGTTCAAGCACAGGGTGGCACACGTTTATTAAATTAAATAAAAAATAAAATACTTTTACCCATACAAAAGCAAAAGCTGCCTAACAGGCTTTTAAAATAGCTCTATGTACCAGAGCAGGAGAGCACACAGGTAGCTAGCCTCTCCATGGAGTCCAAAACAGAACTAACTGTAACACAAAGGGCCAGGCGTAAATACAGGTGGGCCAGGTCGAATTGCCAATCAATAAAGATAATACTGTTATTGAATAGATTTGGTGGAATAATTAGGCGCATTTATGCACTGTAGAATAAGGAAGCGAATGACAGATCAGGTACCAGAACAAGTTATTTACATTAAATAAAATCACCTTGCTGCAGTGGTCACTTCAACCCAGTGTGATCAAAGGACAGAGTTTTGCACCTCCCGGTCCTAGAGGTAACTTTCTGTTTGCTGCGTTTTAAAGTGCAAACCAAAATGAAAGCCAAGTCATCTCAGATTTCTGACCGTCTACCAACTCACTGAGCTCTTCTGGCTCGTTGTGGCAGAGACGTGGAAGACCTTGGCTTGAGTCAATAAATGTTCTCAACGCATCAGTAACTTTTTACTCGTTAAGAAAAAAAACATACCAGGTACTGTTCTGCTTGCTGTCATCTACTGCCATCTAAAACAGCTCATCAATATGAAATCATTTTCTGGAGACACAGCTCTGTTTGGTGTAACATGCTCCCATGACCATTTACTGCAGCCAGCAATAACAAAACAATATTACTAAAGGACAGCATATTAGGCTCAGCACATAAATACTATGCATTATTATCAAGTATCATCAATTACAATGCAGTGGCTCAATGGTTCTGTATTAGGAGACAACAGTAGCACACTGGCAGCTACAATGATATGAGGCAGCCATCGGTAGAATGGTACAACAGTGGTAACATTTTATATATTTCAACTTACCAATGTTATTACAATGGTATGAACCAATACACGCTGGCAATCCATTTCAGTATCATGTTACCAAATCAGTGCTGGTGTGCAGGTAATCCTGTAGTCTGCTAATGGTTCTTCAATGATTTCTTCAATACCCAATGGAATTAAGTGATTAGTAACAAGAAACAACACGTACTGCTGTTTCTGTACCTAATGTTTCCATTGAGTAGTAATACACTCTTGGGAAAATCCATGACCAGTACAATAGTACAAATGCTTGTATTTAATGATATACTGAAAAAAATATCATACTTGGACAATGTAATCAACGTGTACAGCCCTGCAATGGCAAATGTCTTAACAATTCTGTATAGAGATGTAATGTTTGTTTTCTCCCAAGGATATAATATATCCCAGGGATTATAAAACTACATCTGTAGTTTTAGAACTCGAGAAAGACACCGTTGCTCAAGCATTTACAAGATGCATCTGTTACATGTGGTGGTCTGCTCCATTGTTAAACTAAGGAATGTGTTCTCAGTAACATGATGGATTGGAACATGCATGGATCTCTATTGAATTGGGGCGGCTTTTAGAGTTCAAACAAATCAGAGTTAATGACTGTTGTCAGCTGCCAACTGACATCACTGTCTTCAGACTGGTGTTTATTTTCAAAGATTAAGTCATTTGTTTTGTTTATAGAGAGGAGGGGGGTCTGCCAAGTACTTGTGATTTAACAGCATGTATCAACCATGTCGTGTTGCAAAAACAGTGACTCAGTATTATTAACGAGCTTCTGGAAAGACAGTGGTTATTTGCTCATACATTTTCTGTTATTACCTATATCTCGAGGAACCACAAATAAGAGCATACATTTAAAAATACTTAAATACTTAGAGAGCTGGGAGATTCTTGTTTGATACATACAGTAGTTAAAAGGGATATTCTCTTACTACTGAATTTAGATTAAAAAGAGAATAGTTGAAGACCTAAAGGTATTGAGTCAAACTACAGTACTACTAGGGCAGCAGTGTGGAGTAGTGGTTAGGGCTCTGGAATCTTGACCGGAGGGTTGTGGGTTTAATCCCCAGTGAGGGGCACTGCTGTTGTACCATTGAGCAAGGTACTTTACCTAGATTGCTCCAGTAAAAACCCAACTGTATAAATGGGTAATTGTATGTAAAAATAAATGCGATATCTTGTAACAATTGTAAGTCGCCCTGGATAAGGGCGTCTGTTAAGAAATAAATAATAATACTGTATAACAAACCTCCTTCAGTATTACATCTAGTAAGAGTGGAATAAAAAATACTACTATACATATTCTTTCATGTATAACCAGTGAATGTTATGAAGGAAATATCATTAATGTGTTGCTTTCCGTCTTTCTCAAAGGGCTAAAATGTTCCGTGGGAAGAAGGTTCATGGAGATTATGACATCAAAGTGGAACAAGTAAGTAATTCTAAACATTCTAAAACACGTTTCTTGAAATTGCTCTTAAAAACTTTTTTTACTGCGGGTCCCCATAGTAAAATGTAAAATTAAATTAGGGATTTATATACGGGATATAGATTATTACATTCTTATAAAGAGCATAATTAATAACATTTATGAATTGTATAAAACCCCTTATAACAAATCCCTAAAGTATAAGTGCAGGTTCTTGTATCCTCTATTTAAAATCCGTTACTGTATAATCTAATCAGCATCTATGAATTGATAATGCATAATGTATAAATTACATCTGTACCACCACCTCACAGAACTCCTAACGACGTCACTACTTGAAAACTGTACTTGTATCATTATTTTTAATGAAACTCCTCTGCTCTAATCCAGAAAAGCAACTGCCAAGGCTGGGGAAATGTGTGTGTCATTAGGTCTTGGCATATTTTTCAGTGGTAATGTACATACTTTCCATGACTCATGGAAAGACTTATCAGGTTATTTCAAAGATTTTGTTTGAAATCAAATAAATAATTTCAAATATGCACATCCCTATCTAAATACATACTCTGTTATTTTTTGAGCGGAGTGAAAGGAAGCTGACAAAAAAATGTTCAATGTTTCTCCTTGTTTTTCACAGGAGCAAACTGGGTTGGATTAAATGGGATACATGATCAGTGTTTCTCACCACCTGCTTGGGTTCTTTTTGCCATTTCCTCACTGTCTCCTTCCTATTGAAACAAAACCAAGTGACAAACTTATTATATGCAAGGATGAATACAATGATTCAGCTGCCATAGTTTCTCCTTGGAGCTAGCAGTTTCCATGTGATGATATGAATGAAATGAAGCTACACATTACTTCACTTCTGGAAGTATTGAAGTAGTCATAGTAATCTGTTTAGTTCAGCCTTCTTATTCCACTTCTCATTTTCTGTAACAAGGGGTAAGGTTTACAGTACCTAAAATGAGAATAATTCCCACAATTGACAGAACACCATATTGACAGAAAAATATCTGGTAACACTTTACAGAAAGTGTCTCCAATTACTGTTTATTTACATAGTAGTTACTTAGTAAATACATGTGTACTGACAAATAATTACAATGTTATTATGCAGAGTTACAGTGTACTTACTTTTTGCAAAATATACAGTATGTAAGTACACAGTTGTATTAGGAAAGAGTTATGGTCAGAGTTACAGTTATAACATGCAATAAGATTTATATTAAGTACATTGTAACTATGCATAATAACATTGTAATTATGTGTAAGTACACATATATTTACTTAGCAACTACTATGTAAATATACAGTAATTAGAGACTTTTAATGTAAAGTGTTATCAAATATCTCTTCTAGAAGCCTATTCTCTGCCTGTGAGTAATGGATTATCCTCCTCTTAATGAACCTTAGTGCACCGTGTATCTTCTCCTTCTCTGTTTTGCGATTCCTTTCCTGTTTATAGGCTATCTACCCTGAGGTAGAGCAAGGCTATTTCCACTATTAAGACAACACGCTTTGATCTTGTTCTGACTGATCAAAATACATCAGCTTGTTACTGCTTTAATTGCTTCCTTGTTCCTTTGCTGAAAAATTGCTCTGTTTTCCATAATAGCTGCCAAGCGCCAGCAACTTACTGTTCCTGAATAAAAATAAGACCCTGGTCATGAATTAACTTAACATGCATACTGGGTTTGCAATACGAAAGGATTGCAGCATGGACTGATTGTAATGCAGCACTATTTAAAATACTTGGTCAATGAGGATCCTTTCAGAGCACAAACAAATGAAAAATAACACTATGTACAGCATAATATTAATTACAAAAAAAAATCCAATAAAAATAATAAATACAAAACACCCTGTTATATAACAGCGCTGTTGCCTAATAATAAGGTGATGGTGCCCACCCATATTACAAGTTGACTGATGAATGACAAATGTGCAGTAAACTAGTAAAGCACAGTAATGGTGTATTGAAAGTGTGCTAAAAAATAGACTTATAATAAGACATGAAAATTATGGTTAACAATGGTAAAGAAATGATAAAGAGATCAAAAGCATTGAGATCCAAACAGTTTTGACTGCACTAGTGTCAGTCTTTCTCTACAACTGGAAGCCACTACTGTACTGTATGTGGGATTGAAGGTATTCATTTACAGGGGTGCAGTCCCTGTTCAATTAGAACTCCTATGGAGGGGTTCCTAGCTGTACAGAGTCCCTGTTCAATTATAACTCCTATGGAGGGGTTCCTAACTGTGCAGAGTCCCTGTTCAATTAGACCTCCTCTGGAGGGTTTAATCTATTTCATGCATGAAGATGCAGGCTCTGGGTATAAAAGCAAATCATGAGGAAACCCTTTTAAAAAACAATACTGTAGTGCCGTTCAAAAACACTATACCCTGCCAAAAAAGTACTTTAGCATAATAGTACTATAGTATACTGTAGTAGTACTATGGTGTACTGTAGTAGTACTAAAGCAATTTTAGCAGGGATAGTTTCCTATAATTAGGGCTTCTGTTTTGGGGTTTTTATTAATTGTATTTTTCGGTGCTTATTTTGAGCTATTTTCGTGTTTTATGTAAATCGTTTTTTTTTTTTTAGGGCTTTAGTTTTTGATATACTGTATGAAATTAGTGTTTTCAGTGACTTTCCAAAATGCTTGAGCAGTTTTTTTCTGTCAAAAATATGTATAGTAGTAACCCTTCTTTCCTTTGCTGTCTTCCACAACGAAATCTCTGTGGTCACAGGCACATTCACTCAGTAGTTGGGGCGGGTTTAAAGTATACAGAACGAATCAATGATAGATACAAGTCAAGGAGGCGGGACATTGCCCAGCAGCACTGGGAAATGTATTTATTATTTTATTTGTAGTAGGTTTTATTTTTTAATGGGAAAAGGGTAAAGGGTAATTGATTAACCATTTCCACTGTTTTTCTGGTATTTTCCAGTGTTTATTGGCTATCCACCGTTATATGGGGTTTTATGGGTTAAAATCAAAAATCAGAAGCCCTACCTATAATATAGAATGTACTACAGTACATGTTCATATTAACTGTGAGTTTAACCTGTTTCAATTATGTTTTAGGCCGAGTTCTCTGAGATCAACCTGGTGTCTCATGCTGATGGTACCTGTAATGTGGACATGCAAGTGTTTCGAAATGGCACCAAGGTTGTCAGGTAAGACAAAAAAGACCCATCAACATGGACTGAGTGGGTTCTTAGTCAGACTGTGTTAGGCATGCGTTTCTTTCTGTTTTACTGGTATTGTTGCAGTAAATTAGTTTAATCAGATCATTAAATGCCTTAGCCATGTGTTCACTGAGCTGACATGGAGTGATGCCAGAACGAATGACACACAGTCAAAAGAGCCAAATGTTACTTGCAAATTAAAATCTGCTTCTACGTTTAATATATATATTTTTGTTTGTCTTTGAAGGCCTAGAAAAATGACAAATGATGTGTTTGTAAATATAGTTCAAATAAATAAATAGTTTAATATATATATATATAATTAATATAAATGAAGAACAATCCTGTCCCAACAAAGAGGCCACAGAGAACAACTTGTGATGTGATATCTCGCTTTATTTATTTATTTTATTTATTTACATCCACCTACCCGCTGCTCTTATTGGTGCTTGTATTACTGGAGTCTGTTTCATCGTGTTTTGATTGGTCGAGAGATCTGTGAAGACGCAATATGCCCACAAGTCATAATCTGTACCCACGCTTTTACTGCGTTTATTCGGTTTCTAAGTGTAGTTTAGAGCTCTTTAGACTGATTTTAAAAAAATCATTCCTGAGGCACCTCTCTAAATTCCATTCAACTGCAAAGTTCTTTCAAAACAGTAACATAAAAATACCTCAGTCACAACTGTATTCTGTTTATCAAGCGTTTCCCTCTTTTTAATGAAATTGACAATGGACTCAATATATGTTCGGTGAATGTCTGTGTATGGGTTATAGCGACACTCCTAGTGTGCTTTCAGCATCGGTCCGTTCACTTCTATTCGTGCTGATATTTTGCAATACACAGATGTTTGCCGTCTTAATACCCTATAATAATATACTGGGTTATCCACTGGGGGATGCACTTGGATGGAACGAATGCCAATACGAGACAGCCTCTGATAATAGCTGAATATTGACAATTACACATATAGACATAACTGCTTTGCCAAGACAGAAGTTTTAGTAATTAGTGCATGATAAGACGTGTCTTAGGTCCAGGAGGTGTAAAGCAGCTATTTTAAATGCAAACTGCTGAAAGAGAGCAGACGAGCAAACTAGCCTTTGGCTATACAATTATAATGTCCATTCATGTGTACATAATTGCATTACTTTTATCAGTACTTTCATTGCATTGCCAGAACAACAGAAGCACCGTGCTGTCCTTTGTGTCTGTGTGCTAATCTGTCAGTTCATGATGTCCCATTTTGTTCTTGGGATTCAATTACAAAATTATCTTCAATGGCAATGTGAACACAAGTGTGCAGCTACAGTGGTAAAATGTCATATAATGACAAATCAATTCCATCCTAATTACATGAAACAATACACGTTGGTAACCCAATTCAGTATAATGGTACCATATCAGTACCAATGTGACATCATATCTGGACCAGCATGCAATACTCCCAATCCATTGTGTTTCCATTGTTGGTAATTTGGCGGTCTGCTTGGGTTTCTACAGGGAAAAGTGGGGTGGTAAACATTGTAATTGTTGCTTTTTTTCACTCACTGACTCACTACCAGCTATGTTTACAGTAATACTGTACTAAGTTGTGAGAAATGTTTACTCAGGGGATGCAACCAGTAATTATCCGTCTCCACAAATGACTTTACAAATTGTTAACAAATGACAAATGTGAAAAAAGCTACAATGAAAGACCTTGTTTGGATAGACGCCAAGGTGATGGAAAGAAACATCTAGCATAGTATTAGTCATTCGGAATTAAAAGCAGGTTTTGAAGGCTCTAGGCCACCTCACTAAAACTACCATTACTCATCATTACAATTATTCATACAACAGTTTGTGTATCATTATTTTAAAACACCACTGTCTCATTACATATCTGGACATCATTCAATAGAGTTAGAAATTACCTTTGTTTGGTCTGGATTGAGCCAGATTGGAAGGGGTCTTTTTAATTTATTATTTATTTAAATATATTTTATTTTAATAACTAGCAACCTATAGCTATGTTTACATTTTTTTCCGATTGCACAATGCTGTACAAGATTAGTGTGGTGTCTACTGTAATTCTATCCTAACAACATTGCATTAAGTTCTTGTAGTCCAGTTAATTTATGGATATCGCTTAATGAAAGCCACAAATCCAGTTGGGACAGTTCATGTGTTGCTCAGTAACTAAAAATATTTGCTGGATCAGACTGAAAAACACTTCAAAGAATATATACAAACCACATGAGAAATAGAACCTGATTCAACACAACCTTCCACACGTTGTACAAGTAATTAGTGTGCATGGCTGTGTGGCGGTAAAACACACAAAAAAAAGAAATCTATAGCACATAAAATAAACAGCTGAAAAATGTTAAGGAAGATGGCAAGTTTTACGAAAGCATACTTTAATCAAAGGAAACCTCAAATCAAATGGTCTTTTAAGGAATGTTGATGCACACTGACATCCTTACTCCCCTTTCCCAGCTTCCCAGAGAGGTTTGATTATATTTATTTATGACGATAATGATGGATAAGAATGGGTCCTCTGCGTTATGCTTTAGACCACATAGCCTCTTGTGGTCTTACATTATATGTATCTACCTGACTCCCTCTCTGTTGGTTCTAATTTGACACTGGAAATACTGCCAGAGAGTGCATGGGCAAAAATATCCATTGGCTGTCCCATTGGATTACTTCTAATTAATCATAAAAGCCATGGATAGTCATTGAGGCTCTTCTGTGAATTTCAACTTTTAACTTCCTCATTTGGACTTTATTTATAGATTGTAGCCCAAAATAAGCTTCTTAATTATGCTCTTTATCTCTTGTGATTAGAGTTATCATTGGTATCAGTTTCTCTTAGGGATTTCATTCGTTAACGAAGGGTCATAGAGGAAAACATTTTCATTCAAACTGTAGTTTAAAAGTGCAATTAACTTTCTATACTTAGTTCACATATTTCACTTGTTCTCCTCCATATTGCACTAACCCAAATATTTTAAAACTGTAAATACAAATAAATAAATATAAAAATAAAGTGCAAAGAAGATTTATCCCTGCCTAGTAATTTCCTGTATGCTATACATTCATGTGTGCAAGTCTAGAAAATGTATGGTGAACAAGTCTAGAGTGACCACAAGAAGTCTTGGTAGGGTCATGCTACAATATGACTTTTGGCCTGCTAACTATTTGGTGGTTTTGGTAGGAGTTCATTCATCATTTGCTAATTTGTTTTCATCTTGTAGACTGCAGCCCCCCTCCAAAAAACACACATTTAAAGGTTCCATTACTATGACACTGGCACAGGAATGCGCTGTCTAGTTGGTTTCCATGCTTCCTCTTGGTTGCTCCCAGAATGCCTGTGAGACTGGGATGCATTGTTCATTGGTGATGACCACAGATAGTGGCTATGGAACGAAAAACAAAACCTGCCCACAAGAGGTTATTACAGAGCCAGTATACCTAATAGTAGAAGTACAAAAAACTAAATGTTTTACTGTACTTGCGTACTTGTATGAAAGAAGAGACCATCAAAAATTGTTTTCATCTGAATTTGTCACTTGTTTGAAAGATCACCTGACATGATTTTTGCGGGAACTGGTCTCACTGCTTCATCTCTTGCACACATAAAACAAAACAGCACTCAAATCAGCCATAAAATATTCTGCCTCCCTCTAGTGCTCAGTGACAACTGCCTCTCCTCCTTCTTGGAAGCAGGAACTGCTGGCTTTTATACACACTCTCCAGGTCACATGACAAGGAGGGCCCAAACAGAATTTTATTTATTATTATTTTTTTTTTAAATAAAACACCTTTAAAGTATTTTAACAGTGGTGGAGGCCAAATGTTTCTTTTCTCAACAAAGTAAATAATACAAATTCAAACAATAATTAAATCAGAACAAAAACTAATACTTTTAAGGCATTTCCTGGTTTTAAACCAGTCATGTGACCAAACATCTCATACCCCCTTACTGCAACTAAAACAAAACACAGGGGTTAAAGCAAAAATTTAAACAGAAATAGATAATGCTTTTATGGGATAAATATGGGTATTTATGAACCGTAGAACATGGGAGTGAATGAAAAAAAAAATGGTGCCGGTACAAAATAAGTTATTTACACAAAAAACACATTAATAAACACATTAATGTCACCCCATCACCAAAACATTCTCAAATAATTGGATTTTGACCCCAAATCTATAAATTGCGTGATCAAATTGGTCGTTTTAAATTTCTAGTGAAAGAAAAAGAAGCATAACATTAAAATGACTGAAAGATTAATTGAATACAGCATACAGTTTCTGGAACTGGTCAAAAGGCTGAACCAGAGCTCTTCACAAATCAAATACTGACCACAACCTATGAAACCGGTAATGGCTTCCAATGCTACAGTGTTCAGCAAAGCATTTCCTAATTCTCATCAAATGATATGTAACATTTTGAAACCAGATCTATTGATCTTTTTACTCAGAGCTCAGGGCATGTTTACACAGCCAGCAGACAGACTGTTTTGTCAGCTTGTTGTAAACTGTAATCGGAATATGTGGGGCAAGGCGATCACTAACACATTTTCCTGTTGTTTTCCGGTGTGTTATGTAACTTTTGTGGCCTAGAGGTATTGCGGTTATTTTATCCACAGACAGATTCATCTTAAATAGCAGTTTGGAGATGGTTGCCATTTTATTAGCTGTCAGTCGCTTTTGTTTTTTGAAAAGGTCAGCTGGAGCTAATAACATTTTAAGAATCAATTTTCTTTTAAATAAATGGAGTAGTTTAAACGGAATGGCAGTTATATATTACAATTGGGACTGTGATGTGATCACCTCTGCTGTATGCTTCTGTTGCTATTGATTTACGTTAAGAAGTGAAAGCTATTTTTTCTTTCGCAGTTTTTACTAAATAAAGACAGTCGCCTTACGGAGCCACTGGTTTTTAATTAGCCTTTTTGGTATTGGTTCCTGGTGCTACATAGACACTATGTCGTGATTTGCTGTTTGGATTTTTTTTAATGGCTCTTTAAGGTGTCATTTATTACCCTTTACTTATTTAGTACAAACACAATATTATTACTGAGATACTGAGATTATTTTTCATTTTTTTACATTTAAATGAAGGTCATTAAATGTAAACTGTCCACACATCCAATTAATTGGTCATTTATGGACCATTATACATTAGTTCGACACTGAGTTAATTCTAGGATCGCAAAGACGTAATGCTTGAAACCCCGCTGTGCCATCACCTGCTTTTAGAATAGTTGTTGTGTTGTAGGTCTAGTAAACTCACTGCGGTAAGCATGCTTTTGCTTTTAAGTGCAATTTGAAATGATGATTTATTTTGCTACAGGTCATTCAAGCCTGACTTTGTCCTCATTCGACAACATGCCTTCAGTATGGCAGAGAATGAAGATTTCCGTAACATGATTATAGGACTGCAGTACGGTGGGGTTCCCAGTATCAACTCATTGGAGTCCATTTACAACCTCTGTGACAAGCCTTGGGTGGTAAGTAGAGTTTAAGAAATGCTTATCAGTCAAAGAAATAGAAGTTGACGCAAGTATGTGTTGATATCTCGCATCTCTGTAGATGTGCTATACTGTATGTTAAGTCAAAGCGCTAAAGATTGAGACCTGTGTATTGGACCGTTAAATAGCATAGTTTAATACTGAATAAAACTGAAAAAAGTGAACTGTTAGAGCATCTTGACTGCTGTTGTGTAGCTGCCTAGTTCCTGAAGTTACAAACTCTCTGCAATCATTTTTCACATAGTAATTATTATACTGTCTTTAGTTACAACAGCCCCAAAGCATGTTGCTTCGCCCATTAATTTCCTTAATGGCTCCTTGGTGTATTAGTGAAACATTGGCTTGATTTAAAACATCTGCTGTTTGCGCTATTTGTGAAACTTCTTGAAGGGACCGTTAATTCTTCATCAGTAAGGACAAAAAAGGTTAATTCTCATCATCAGTTGTCGTGTAATCAGTTCATTACATTAACACTGCGTGCATCCAAAGAAGGAGACTATTGGTGTTATACTGTTAGACATTTTGTCTTTGTTGATGTTCATTGTGTAAGTGCTTTGGCGAAACTTAATTTTGTCGTGCCAGTAAAGCCTTTTTTGAATTTGAATTTGAATTTGAATATTGCTCATAAAATCGGTAGAATTAGAAAAAAACAAATACATTTTCAAAATGTTAGGGCGTCCCTTCTTCAAGTATGCTTCTTTTGTTGTTGTTCAAATCATCAACCTCAAGTTCAGACAATCGGTTTTTGAGGTTGGGTTTAGAGGTATAATTATAAACGCTGTCCAGATGTGCTGACGTTGACATTAGCATAAGAATATCCTGGTAAAACGTGCATAAACATTAGCATTTTTGACTTGAGGTTTTATTTTATTTTGCAGTTTGGCCAGTTGATCAGCACCTACAGGAGCTTTGGTGCTGAGAAATTCCCCCTGATAGAGCAGACCTTCTACCCGAACCATAAGGAAATGGTAAGACTGGAGTATGTCTTTATGATACTGCAGAAAAAGCTTTGCAATTGAGGGTCTGTTTTCAGGCTGCTTTGTCAAGGAGCAGGGCTGGCGGTGAAGGTCCCTGTACATTTTGACACACAACTTTAAGACTTGCAAACAGTCTTTTTTGCTTGCGGTCCAGCTGTAGACAATGCTTTTGCGCATGGAAAGCATACGAGTAGGGACATCTGCAGAGAGTTTTGATCATATCTGTGGAATGTATGAGTGGCTTGGCTCTTGCAGTTTTTCCATTCTTACTGTATGTAATCTCTGCATTAATCCTATCTGCCCTAACCATATACAAACTCAACCAGCATGAAGGAATATTTGTTTAAGCCCAGTAAGATCACTGAAAGAAATTGCCAATTGAACCATGTTGTGTGAACCCTCAGAATCTCCTACCTCCGATACTTTATATCTGGTAATGGATTTGAATGCTGATGAGCAGATTCATTAAAAAAAAAAATACAGAGCCATGCATTGTACTATGGCAACATTCAATCAAGCTTTCCTCAGGCAAGATCATATGTGTTTTAAATAATAAAGCTTACTGAATGCCAACACATGTTTTTGGCATGTTTGTTTACATAGTGGTGTGTTTGGGATGTGCCCTCCTATATCTGGACGTTTTTGATTTATAGATCCGCACAACAAGATACAAGGTGGTGTTTTACAGTATGCTGTTACTGAATTACCCCCCCTGGACATGAATGGGAAGAGACTGACTCATGAAATACTGTATTGAATGACTTTTATAAACAATTTTTTTGGCATGACAGGATAGAAAAAAAAAATCCACTACAGCGAAACATAAATACACATAGAAACATTCTACAGAAACTTGACAGCCATGGTTATTACATGTACAGATGCGTCTATTAAAGGCTTGTTTTAGCTTTTTTGGCAAGAGAGTAATGTTTTACAAAGCACAATATCAGGAAGGGTGACATTATATAAGAAGTGCCTTTTTTTGACTAGCCCATCATTAATGACTGAATATGGAAATGCAATGACAAATATCTAAACTGAGACCCTGTAAATATAAACACTACAAAGATGCTGTGTCTATTTGTTTATACCATTTGTGCTGTTAATCTTTACATTGTTAATAATAAGAATACAAATATATACATTCTCATCACACAGTATACAGAAATTGGGATTTACTCATAAAAAAAAAGATTCTTACAAAATGTATTTCATAGATTGCTGAATAATTTTAACTGTGACTTGCCTTTTAGTTTATCTTTATTATTTTAAATCTCACACATATTACTAGACTGCAGCAAGGTGTATCTTCAGGTCTTTATTCTTGTACATTCACAACGGTGGATAGACAGACAGTTGTGCTTTAGAATTAAAGGAATGCATTGAATCACAAGAGTTCCTTTATGCAGAGTGGACCGGTTTTGCGGCAGATCTGACTACAAGCATCACCTTTGTGTCTCTTCTCTTGAGAGCTAATTGGGTTTAAGGGTCTGAAATGTCCATGAACTCTTTCTCCGGGGGAGAGCCTCCTCGGTACCAGCTGCAGGAGCCATCGGTGCGCTTGATGCAGGCAAAGTGCTTGGCCTGGTGCCCGTTCAGGCTCTTATCTGTCAGCCAGTCCGTCCAAAGGCACTCATTCTCTGCGGTGGTGGAGCAGGGCAAAGTGTAGCATCTGGAAATCTGAAGGGAAGTTTACAGTTATTTTCTTTTTTTATATCAACATAACCATTTGTCTCTAGGGTTAGAAGCCAATTTTACATCGGAATTTGATCTGATAACTTCCAAAAATAAATGTGAGCGAACAAGCTTTATTGAGTTCTTAAACTTTGAGGACTCTGGATCAAGTAAATAACACCTGATAAAGTCAGGACGAATATATACCAAGTTTCTTTTGGAGCTTTTTTCATTGAAATGCACCCTGCTATGAAAATCTGCTTTCATTTTGGTTTCCATATTTATCAACTTCCCATGTGACATATATTTACTAAACATTAATATGATTAATATTAATGGGATTAACATATGATTAATATTAATACGATGGATTTTTATTTTTTTTTTAGCTTAAATAAGTTGTTGATGCATTGTTCCATTGATTTTAATCCTAGAACTATTATCCATAAGAACATCATGTCTACTAAAACTAAATGTTGAAGCAATTCACAGTTGCAAAAGTTGCTATTTTCAGAAAGCTGTTACTTATACATTGTACATGTATCTTGCTACAGTTGCTGCTACAGCAGCTGTCAGAGGGAAGGCACTTACTCTGCAATCGCAGCCCATTTCATATCTGTGATTGAGGCTCTTCTTTTGTGACATTGACAGGTTGTCCCAGGGCTCAATGAAATCACACAGGCCAATCATAACTCTCCCATCCTCCCACACCCTGCCTGTGAGACAGGGGGTAAAAATGTTAAAACTCACCGGGTCCTTTATTAAAGGCACGCTGTAGTTACAAAGATTGAAGACAAGGAGGCCAAATAACATATACAGTAGAAACTAGACTCAAATAGTTCTAATAATCAATTATTTTACTCAGCATTTATTAGTGGTGTGTCATACAAACTGTAGCAATATATGCGGAACCTATTATTATGGATAGAGTTTCCTGTTTAAAGGTTCCTAGTTATCGAAAGAAACACAGTGTGACACAGTTATGGATACACAGAAAAGAGGAACTTTGTTTGTTATTTTTTCTGTGTTTCTGTCTAATTATTTAACTGTATTATCCCTATAAGCTTGAAACACAAACCATTGTCTTTTAATGTATCTTTAATATTTTAAATCCCACACACAACATTACTAGACTGCAGTATATAAACTGATTGAAAAGGGTCCACGCACACATTGAAGCAGTGTCTCATCAGAGGAAATGACATATCTTAATGGCCAGAAGAGGGCACAGTTGCTGGTGGCAATTGTTTTACATTGCAAACAAACCCATTTAGGTATTTCATTCAATGTCAGAACAACTGAATTAGTGTTTGAGCTACATGTGGACAGTGTGAGTACAAATCTCAGTCACTTATGTAAGAAGGCAAAGCGTTCAAAATAAAAGCGCATTGTGAATTGGAATTGAAAGCATATCATTGGTGTTTTTTGTACCTGACAGGAGATATTGGGCCTTGTTATTAGCTTCAAGCTTTACACCACACAGCGATGAATAAGGAGGGGTGTACACATACTGGATATCCTTGAACTTTTCAAAGCCTTTAAACATCTTGGTGGGAAAAAAATGACATAAAATAGTTAGTTGAAACATCTTGTCATCATAACACAGAAGAATGCCCTAGTAACTTGTTCCTATATATTTTGAAGTATATCATCTGGAACGAAAACAATGTAAAACTATAGAAATATATCAGTATGGAACCATTTTTTCACAGTGTCTTTTCCTGGAATAAATAAAGGAGCAGAGGTGCAATGCTGAAGCTTGTATGAAAATGCTGGCAGTGAGATACTGTGGTCTGCAGGTGTTGCTGCCCAGCATGAGTATGCCGTTTGAAATGAATGTAATATCACTACAGTCTTGTCCTTTATTACCATCGTTCTACTATTCTTACCTTTACTAGTTTGATTTCATACTGGATCATCTTGAAGTGGGACAAGGAGCTGTTGCTGGGAGAGACCATCTTTTCACCAGCAATTTTGGCCCGAATTACTGTAAAATACATTTTGTTAAAAATCATGTAAAAAGTGCATACATGTTTTATGCATACAGTACAAAGCATCAAGTTATTTCAGGTGAAATAAAGATAAACAGGTATTTTTTGGAATTTCAGTGTTGAGATCCATTTATTATATTTCCACAATTTCTAACCACATTTATTTCTGCGAACAATAGAAATGGCTTTTTTTTTTTTTGTCAGGTACTACAGCAAATTATCTTTTCTTTCTTTCTTTCTTTCTTTCTTTCTTTCTTTCTTTCTTTCTTTCTTTGCCTTGCTTACTTTCTAACCAGAGAGACCCTAAGAAAATCCAGTTTACTTGTTCCTCAGAAATTGCCAAGGTCTGACTCTGCTAATGACGAGCTATTTCCATTTCCTGCTTATTAACAGAAAAGTGCTGCATTAATCAGTGTGGGGAGGGAGGTTTCAGGCGACTTCTAGAAAACAGAACCTCAAGTGCCAAAATCAGTATGTAGGATCACTAGGCAATCCCTAGTGACAAACCTGCCTTAGGTCCTGCTTAAATGAACATCAATTTACAGTAATTGGTTCTTAGAAACCAGTACAAATTGTGATAGCTTTCTCAGGACAAGTAGGCAGAAATTTGAAGAATGCTGCGTCCAATTTGGTCGAAACCAGGGACTGATGTAAAGTGATCATACAGATGCTAAACTTGCAGCCCTACGTATATCAGTCAGTGTAGACAGCAGATTAAAAAGGCAGACTTTTTTTTCTTATCTGCACTGCTTTAAGAGAAATGCTGTTGGATGAATGCTATTATCCATGTATGCCTACTGCAAAGGCTGTGAGGAAGTGTTTGATAAAACCATTTTAAAAGTTCCTAAACGGGGGAAAACACCTTCTATTATAGCAGGATCAATAATTTAAAATAGCAGACAAATTGAGCCATTCTCACAAAAACTTTTACTTCAAAGTATCGGTTCTGAAAATAGATCAACACCTGTTAATGTTGCCAAATTAGAAGAAAAAAAACTTGAAGAGTCCTTAAGCCAAATTACTGAGTTTATTACAAGTGGGCGTTTTTCTCCTGTCATAAAGAAAATGATGCTAATGAAACATAATGAATTTCCCTCAAAGTGTTTCTTTTTGATGCAAGCAGACAAATTAAATGCATGACATGGCTCTGCTTCTGCTGATACTGTTTGTGCTGTTGTTGGACGATGTTTGGGGGAACAGAATACTTTCCATTTGAACTGTATCTGGCACTGAAGACCCTGCTGCACACTTAATATTCAGTGGCTGTTGCTTGTCATGTAAGCCCTTCACTATCTGTTCTATTGGGCAGCCTTACAAACAAAAAGCAAGCATGCATTCTTGCAAAGAGACATTGAAAATACTGAGCCTACAAGCTTTATTGATATGAAGCATTGGCAAATGCGTCGTGCATTTTTGGAAACTTTGTATTCAGGTCATTCTTGCAGCGTTGTAGATTATGCTCTAATTGGGTAAGCAATTTAAATGCTACATACTGTGCTAAATCACTTCAGATCTCAGCTACCAGTAGTTTAGCATCATTTGTTTTTCAACAAAACCTCTGGAATACTAAACACTTATCCCTATATTTCGCTACCGTTGGACCCCCGAGAGTATAGTGTTATGTCAATGCTGCAGTAAATCTGTCAGGCTCAATCCAAGATAAGCCTGTTTCTATGCCCAAACACCACAAGGCATTTGTGTGCTTATTCAGGAAACAGATGTAATTACATAATACTATGACTAACATGCAAAACGTGTGATGTCATCTTTAAGGCCACTGGAGTCACTGCATCCTCATCCAGGAACGTAAATTCAGATTAATACAAACCAACAAAAAAAAAATAATGTGCTCAGCATTTTTAGCCTAACTACGTGAACTACAGAATGGAAAATATAAGAATTTGTATATACCACACACGTTTGTTATTTTAAAGTTTAGATATAACAAAATAGGAATGGTCATTTCTTCTTCCCAAGTATTATTTTACTCTAAAGTTGTACAATATTTTTTATTACATGAGAGGCACAAGAGTTTCTATGAAAAATAAAAGTCTACGCTATAATAATAATTCATAGTTATATTCTTGAAATGGTCTTGTTTATTAGTCAATTAATGTGTCTTTGTAAAATAATATTGTATCACTGCTTTAGTAGTGTAAATACTGTATAATCAGCATTACTGGTAGTTGTAACTGGTATCAGAACCCAACTTTTGTATTCTATTAAAGAGCAACTTGATATGGATATGAAATATTCAAGTAACTAATGTACGTTGTGTATATATATATATATATATATATATATATATATATATATATATATATATATTGTTTTAGTCTTCACAACCTGGTAACTTTTTAAAAAGTTAAAGCATTCCTGCGGCCTCAATTTAGTCCTCTCTCCGAGTATCTCTAGTACACCAGAGTGTAACCGCTAATCTGTCCCCCTGAAACACTGCCTTTAATGAATGTAAGAGATACATCAGTTACATTAGTTAAGATAATATTTCATACCAGTACAAGGTTGCTCTTTGAGTAACAAGGGATACTTTCCTTTTGCAGCAATGTACAGCACAAACATGTACAAAAATGTTTTTTTGAACATTAAACCCTTTTTCCAACCACCACTTTATTTTTTTTGCTTCTGTTGCTTTTTACTTTATTAAAAACAGCAGTCAGCTGAACTGAGGAATGCCAAAACCCCAGAACCCTTTCGACAGTGTCTCTCACCAAAGCTTCTCAATGGAATATTCATTTCTACATTCCTTTTTTTTTTTAATGCCTTGAAAAGTTAGTCAAATCAAGGACCATACTGTATTTGATCAGGCTAGAATCTGCTGTCTGATCTTATGGCTGAAATACTGAACACAGTATACTATTAAACGGCACATTCTGTGTGAAACGAGATGAGCTAGCGATCGCTGCAATAAATCTATTGCTTTTCTCAGAAGCGCAAATTACAACAATAAGGAGAGCGTAAAAAGAGGGAGAAAGAAAATATGCTTCTGATCATTCTGGTGAAGAAGTGTGCAATCAGCCTTCGGAAAAGTTTAGGACAGTAAAGTATTGTAGAGCAAAGTGAAAGCAAAGTTAAAGTGAAACACGGTGTACCCCATGGTAAAGCTCACTAAATGCAGTGTAAGCGTGGTAAACTACAGAATCATTGTAGACAATGTTTAGAAGGGAGAGTGGTCGTCCAGTGGATCACTGAGAATGAACCCAGTACACAGCTACGGTCAAAAGTTTTCTATCACCTAGAATTTTAACTATAAGAACATAATTTAGATATTTTATTTAAAATCATGTAATTAAAGAAACTACAAAATCATATTGCAAAAGTCTACCGGGAGCCATAGTAGTAGTACAGTGTTTCATGATTTCGAAATGTCATATTTTTCAATTTTTTTTTTGTTAAGAATATGGAAAACTACAAAGCAGTATGTAATTCAATATGTTAACATAACATTATTCAGCAAGTTTCATTCGACTTTTGTCCATAGCTTTAGAGCTTCCCCTGCTGCCTCCCCAGTCCTCTTAGCCCGGTCAGAGCTCTGTGGGATCATTGGAGACAACAATGGGTTGAATTGTCTTGCTTGAAGATGCAATTTGCACTCAGGCATTTAAGGGCTTTGAAGTTATTTCTTTCTAACTTAGTTTTCTTTTCATTGTATTTCAGAATACAAAATGCAAAATACAAACAGCACTATTAAACTGAATGTCCTTGATTCCAATAAGCCATCTATTCTGTTTATTTACAAGTAAATAACCATTAAATTATACCCTTTCTTTAAAATTATTAAAGTTTCACAACAATCTGCTCAGTTTGTATTGAAACATTTTCATACTAGGCAGCAGAAATTCGAGATTCTTACAATTTTTAGAGCGTCTGCTAAGAAATAAATAATACATATAAATGACAATTTCAGATATTTAATAACCTGTTTTAAAAAGCCATAAACACTATATATATATATATATATATATATATATATATATATATATATATATATATATATATATATATATATATAGCAGCAGCTTAGAAACCATGTTATTTTATTTTTAATGTTGTCTCTATGTAATAATATGCTTCATAGGAATGGCATATTAAATACAGTATATATTTATTTCCATAACATCAAGTTTTATGTTTCCAGTAAATAAAAAAAGACCCCACAATTATTTCTATAAGAAATGGCTTGCAGTGACACACCAACATCTGGCCAAAAGCCTAATTCCTAATTTAGTTTTGATCAGATATGGTTACCTTACCAAAACCTTACCACAGCACTGGAAGAACTCAATACCTCATGACATCCAGTAGTGCCTGATTGCTTAAGAATTACCCCATAACTACTTTTTAAAAGACTTACTGACACCCCAAAGTATAAAGAAAGTGATGAAAATGTCCCGTATTTGCGAGAGTCATCGAGGGACTGTTTTTAAAAGACACTGGGCTCCGTTTCAGTTTGGCCAATGCCAGGTTTGTGTCAACAATACAGTTCATTCTCATTTCTACCCTTTTTCGGGACAGTTAAGGGCGTGATAACCTGGGGCACCTTCATTGTAAAGTTGCACATTTAACTAGAAAATATTGTACCGTATACTGTGTGACAGAAGTTTTCTAACAATTTTTTCGAACGAGGAGATCTCTTTTCTGAGGCTTAGGCTGTGTAAACAACATCAGTGAATGGATCGTGCCACATGAGGCCACTGCTTCTGTTCCCGTCTATGCACTGGCGGAGCCCCAGAGTTATCAATTTCCGATTCACACTCACACTCACACAGACACCCACACACAGACACTCTCTTCAAAACCATCCCCCCTGCCAAAGTGCTAAAGGTCTTTACTGTGCCTGCAGGAGCTGTCAGTGGATGTGTGCTATCTGCCAGTGGTGCCGAATGTATGGTAGCTAGGGTGTTTTGAAAAGATGGCCTTCAGTAACAAAAGATACCCTGTCAAACAGTGACAGAGAGCCACAGCACTAATCATTTAGACAAAAAAGTCACAGTGAAAAGTGCTTGGCCCAGACCTAATTAATTTCTCTGCTTGGTTTTGCCGGGAGTGCTAAACTACATGATACTGTTTGGGACTGGCCTTGCGCATTCAGACTGCAGGCAAGAAGGCAGGGACACCCACCAGGTCCTGACGTTTTCAGCTCAATATCCTATTTTCTGAACTCCTGAGTAAACTCCTGACTGTGATTGGATTTAGCAGTATTGATGTGCCAACATACCTCCATACTGCATCTGGATGTCCTCTGTTACTCCTGAAACCTATTCACTGTTTACTTGTAGAACTAAAATCATAAAGGTTTTTTTATCAAACACACATTAAAGAACAGTCTTTGAGTACGAACATTAACTATGAAAAAGATGAGTACGGTGCCAAAGATTTGTAATTGTAGCTGTTCCCTGGAGCTCGGCATTAGCTGAAGGCATTTGCATATCCTCGTTAGTCATAGTTGAAAAAGGATATTTAAAAAAAAACACCAAATTTGTTTAAATTACAGCTTTACAAAAATAAAAATAAAATCAATATTCACAAACAGAGCTCAGGGCTTGTCATGTTCACAAAGATTCCCTGTCAGAGTCTTTAAAGCCATTAATCTGTATGCAAGCAGTTTCCTCTCTCCTATAGAGATGCTAATTTGGTGACACTTTTGAAACGTGTTGTACATTAATGTTAATGCAGCTTGGAAGCTCACCAACAGCGCGTTGGCATTCTGAACCTTACAGACTGCTAAATGTCATGTTTTCTACGTGTGTCGAAGACTTCTGGGAAAGTTACAAGACACCTATTCAAATTGTGTGATGAAATCCTTTCGCTCTTTGTTGTTTAAAAAACACACACATATATATATATATATATTCTGTATGTATATATATATATATATATATATATATATATATATACTATATATATATATAGTATCAAAAGACACAGCAAGAAAATATTAATAATATTTATACACTTTATAGAATATAGTACTGTCGAGGTGCACTGTCCGCTATTGAAAAGCAGTCCGTGAAAATGACTGGTTCGGTCTTTTAAATGTCTGAGAAATGTCCTCTGTCATAACTTCAATCTTTAACAGATTTCTATGGCAAATTTATATATATATATATATATATATATATATATATATATATATATATATATATATATATATATATATATATATATTAATGTAAACAAGTACATATTTTTACTGTAATGCTTTAAAATAGAAGCAAAGCATTTTAAGTAGAGTATCAAACAACAGTACTGATCCTCCTAGGCTGAGCAATAATGCTGTTATAGTGTAACTGGTAAACCACAGTAACAGCTTTAGGTGGTGCAGTGAATATGACGGAATGAGATGGCCTCCTGGGAGGTTTTGTTAGGGATCTCAGGGTGCATTCACACTTGGTTCGTTAAGGCTGATTTTTTCAAACTCAGTGTGGTGTGGTTCGGTTAGTTTTGGAAGTATATGTGAATGTTCCAAAAGAACCCGGTCCCTTTCAGAGTTTGTGTTAATCAAACCGAACTGAGTAATTCTCAAGAGGTGGTCTCAGTCCGTTTGGGCAGTCAGTTCAGAATTTTTTTTTTTTTTTTGCACCAAGGTGCATATTTGAAAACAAAAGGAACATTTCTAGGTGAACTCAGTTGGGTTTGTTTATAAACTAACCAGATCTGAAAAGGTCCTTAGAATCTTACAGTGCTCTGAGGGTTCTACCGAGCGGACGTTGTGCTCATCTGCTAAATTCAATTCCTAAAGGTTTGGAAGGTAATATTTACACTTACATACAATAACTTAGCAAAGAGCTGCAGATTAGAAAAACTAGAAAAAAGACTGAGAAGAAAAAATACTTTCAAGTATGTATTTAGCACATTTATAATTAACCAAAATCCTCTAGATTTCAAAAATGCTATTAATGCCAAAAGCTTTGCATGCTGATAGCAATAGAGCAGCCAAACTTATTCCCAGGATATTGAGGATTTCAGTCCAGGCTGTGTAGATGGATATACACCAGTGGTGATTCAAAGAGCTGGAAACAGCAAATGAAGTCCATACATTCCTGTCTAATGCTGTGGACTCCCTGCAACACTTATGTGTTTTTTTGCACACTGAGTTGTTTGTATGGCTGTAAAGCTGAATCTGACCGCATGTGTGGAGAGTGGAAAGTGAATGTTAAACCAAACAGAACTCACCACGGTTTCAATGGACTATGGGACTGTGACAGTTTCCTTAGCTTGCAAAGGAATTTAGTAAGATGAACACATTTTGAAATTATTTATATTAGCAAAAATGTAAAAACTTGTCATCTGATTGAAAATCAATAATTTTTTGTTGCTATTTTGATATATTATACTCTGCTACCCTCTTTAACATCTATTAAACCTATAAGAAGCAGAATGTGCAGAATATATATATATATATATATATATATATATATATATATATATATATATATATATATTCTGCACATTCTATATATATATACTGTATATATATATATATATATATAAAAAGCCCTCCCTTTTTTGATTCACTTTTAGACCTCTACAATTTCATTTCACATAGTATTTTGTTTCTTGTGTGCTGCACCATTTTCTAGCCTTTTTACATTTTCATTTTAATAAAGCATTTTAATAACATTTCTCATCAAAGACAGCTTTTGACTGCTTGAGACAATATAGCTCAGCACGACCATTTCTCTTTTCATGAGTAAGGCAATAATAACATATTTTGTTTTACATTACAGAAATAGAACAGGCTTTCTTTCTGAGTAATATTTTGGATTAAAAATAAAACTTTCCCAAGAGGTCGTTCTTTAAATGCTACATTGAAAAACTTTTCAAGTGAGCTTCAGATAACTCAATGAGGATTCACTATCGCTGTGAAGCTAACAATGCTTATTGCATGCACTGAGCAGTTAACACAGCTTACCTATTTCAGAGTTGCAGAAAGCTTGTTGAGGGTGTGCTGGAGCACAGCTGCATGCCTCCACCAGCTCCTGAAGTCTTAGGGTCAGTAGAAGCAGTACAAGGGACAGCAAGCCAGGAACAGTACTCATGATGCAGTACACAGATCTCTTTCCTCTAAGCAAATCTGCACGCTATTCACTTCTCAGTCCTTCTTCAAGGTAGAAACTGCTGCTGAAAGCTACAGTGCTGCAGTAAAAACACCTTCTCAGCCCACTGGTTCTTCTTGCACTGGTGCTTCAGTCTGACAGAAGGAACCTCTTATGTACGTCTTTGTTTGACATTGAGGATCCCGCCTCTACAGATAGACCCGCCCCATTTAATAAAAGATGTCATACTTCTGAGTCACCAAATAAACAGTTTACAGCAAAACTCTTTTTTTTATTATTATTATTATCTGAATGAAGGAAATTAATGTTTAACAATTTTACAGGAAATATGTCTTGCAGTATTGTTTCAATAGCTAGGTTAGTTTTTTTCTTCTTCTTTCTGATTCTGGAACAGTGCACCTGTTAATTCTATAAAGGTTATCAAGACCCCAAAAATATTCCAATATTCTAAATGTAATACCAAATTAGGGGGATGAAGGTTAAAAATATACACACATTTTAGCATGCCCTGAATCATTGTTATTATACTGTATAATGATGGAAACAGGTAAATATTCTAAACAAACCTTTGTGATCGCACTTATTTTTCATATTACTAATGCAGCACAGCTTGCTTTATCATATAAGTACAGTGTAAGTAACCAGTATTAAAATACTATACCGTTTTGGACTGGTACAGTACAAGTCATTTGTAAGTCATAATAACATGTCAGTTTGTTTTAGTTTTTGGTCAATGTGTCACAGTAGTGATACAGATCTAATGGCTCAGGATACCAAAAGCCTTTTTCTCACACTATTATTTTGCACATAGATTTAGTTTAATTGCCTTATATGGGTGCATTGTTTAAAGTTAGATTTACTGTAAGTGAAATTTGGTCCACTGACTTCTACAGTACCTTGATTGAATCTTTATTTGACTAGATTTATATTACTGTATCTTATCCTATCTGCATTCTGTGATACTGGGGGTCATAATTACAGCCAGGGTTAAAGCAGGCTTAACCAAGGCACACATACACAGAGGGTCCTCATAACAGCATCATTATTTGTGAAATGTGTATACAGTAAAATCAGTTTAGCAGAATACACCCAATTCAAAAAGTCAACAGGAGGCTAGGCGTCCATGATAAAGGTTTGGGAAAATTCAGTGCAGTTATCATAATCAGTATGTAGTGTGTGACAGAAAGATGGACACAAACAGCATAAGGGTTCATTTTTTCAATGAGGATCTCAAAAACAGACACATTGCCCCAAGAGCACACTGTACTGACATTACTTTCCATACTCACATCTAGCCACTAGGGTGCACAGTTCTCTCTCCTCTCGCTCTGTTCTGACACATGAGCCCTGAAGCTCTCGTTGTCGTCTCTGCTTCTCAATGGGAGCGACGGTGCTGGTTCATTGATCAGGACTTCTTTTTCAGGATATCACAGTAGCTTCTGATATCCCAAGTTGGCTGGTACAACAATTGCTTGATTCACCAGCCAATATTTGACCATTAGGGTTTTTTCTTCCTCCACTATCTCTATAAGTCAAATGCTGTCACCATCGTACCTAACTCTTAATGGTCCGTGCCAGGGCTCTTTACTGTAATCCTTGGTTAAATGATCCATGCTATGGATGTGTTTTCCAGCTGCTGCCAAAATGGGAAAACTTGTTTTCCCTGGAGTGAGGTTGCAAGCTTGGTTGCCCCCTATGTTTGCGTGGGGTGCTTATGCGTGCAAGGTATATTAAGCTGTTGTTGTTGGTAGTTTTGTTGTTGTTGTTCTTATTTATCACCAACTGACATAGGCTTATGATGAATAAGTCCTGTGATAAAATTAGAATTTTCTAGCGTTATAACTTTCAAAAGTAGGTTATTTTCACCAGACGTTTCAAAGCAAGTTTAAAACAGAATTTTAGGTCAATATGAAAATATCATAGCGCCATAACAACTTACATGATTAGACGCGTAGGATGGTAATAATTTTGATGTGAGAAGCACTGACGCAAATGTCTTGAAAAAACACTTAATGTGCCCTTGCAATTTGTGCCATTGTTGTTTGTGTTTATGTGCATTAGTGTGGCCATAGTGAGTACACTCAAAGGATATGTAGTCCCACGCATGGCCAGGTTGTTATTATTAACATTCAAATAAAGAGCTGTGTTTTGTTACAGTACTGGGTATTAAAGAGCAGCAAGTCTTCATTCAATGCCAGATAGAAGACAATCAAAACAATTTTGATTCCAAACTCTTCTCATTGAAGTACAGAGGGTTTGTCTAAACAAGGGACCTCCCTGTGCTTTGAGTTTAAGCAGTTTTTTTTTTCAATGAAATATATTCACCAAACATGGTTTACAAATGTTAAAGTAGGGACATTGTTTCTCAAAACACACATATCAGAGCCTTGTACAAGTGTCAAAAGAAAACAGAAGCCACCAGAAAACGATATGAGCACATGTAACTGTCATGTTTGTTTCGTTAAATTCAATTTGACCTTAAAAAGTGCACCCTTTGGTTTGTATTCCAGCCTTGAAATAAGATTCCTCAGTGGAATGAAATGTGTTCCACCACGTTTAGAGTTATTGGTGTCACTTTGTAATAATTTCGGTGAACTCTCCAAGTGCATCAACTGACACAGCATGTAATCCATGTTGATTTACACAACACTAAAAGAGGTCAAAACCTGAAGTTACCAAACTATTGAGAAAACAACCTGATTGCAGGTTTTTGCATAACATACTGTATGACTCAAGCTAATTTACAAATCTAGTCAATAATTGTATCCATCGGATCATAGAAGTGCAGGTTCACAAATGGGTCAAATGTGTCAAATTAAAAGAAGCCATTCCATCGGTTTCATGTCAATGCCTTGCTTAACCATTCAGTGCAACTGTATTTAGAGATTTCTACCATGTGGAAATAGCACCATGCGCAGCATGTGTTTCTGATTCCTTTCATGGCTGTAAAATAACCATCCGCACATTTCAGCTTGGGCTGGTTGGCTTTTGCAGTTTTATACTTAGCAGGTCAAAATGAAAAGGGCTATAAATCCAAATGGTTTCTTTAGACAATGGATACACTGGTAATGCAAAGTATCAGTGTTACTCCTTGTTTTAAATGTGTTTCATTTAAAATTGTACTTTCAATTTGAAGTAAAGCTTGTCTCAATTGTGTTTTTGGCAAACTCAATTAAGCAAAGAATTGCATGACTTTAGTGTTTTATGTATTTATTTTGTTATATAGAGATGGTATTATTTGTATGTGATTCCACTTGTAGTGAATGAACAAAGGGTGGAAACCCTATAACAGAGCCTGTATATTGGGAAACGGCACCGAGTCATCATGCATCATGGAGTTTTCCACTAGTAAAGCTACAAAACGGTGTTGAGTCATATTAATGGGTTATTACAACATATTTTTAATTTCATAATATATGTGGAAAGCTACATGATGTGTGATAGTAATAATACTTTAAGCTTTTAGTTTTTTGTTTTATTGTATTTGCTTTGTACATTTCAATACAAATGATGTGCATTGCTGTTCAGTGTGCAATTGCTGTATATGCAGTAAGCCAGTAGCCAGTTCAGTAGCTGCAGAAAGCTGTTTCCCGATGACCTGCTGGAGATCAAATGTTGGAGATAATGGGCACCTTTCAAAGAAAAACCAGGGATAGGGAACAGACACGGGTAATAAACTGCCCTCTCACCAATCATAAGCTGATCCTTGTAGTCCATGGTTGGAAGTCACACAATTACAGTACATAAACATGACTGTTGTTGCATGGAATTATTCATTCATTTTGTTTCTTTTTAAAATATCTTCCAGATAACAATGCCTACATTTCCTGTAGTTGTGAAGATAGGGCATGCTCATTCAGGCATGGGGAAGGTAAGAGTTGCATTGATTGTCATTTCTGTTTTACTCTGTTAACTGATTACAATATACAAATCAAATCAGCCTCGATACACAAGCTAATGGCAGATATTTATATTAAAACGTGTTGATTTATTTACTGTTGTTAATCAATAGGGGCAGATGCCCATAGACAGGTAATGTGTATTGTACCTCCACATCTCCTCTCTTAAGCACAGCTGAGCCTGTACTGTAGTTTGGTTTTTGTTGTAAAATGAAACATATATTCAAACACAATTAAACATTTTAATATTGTGTATAAAGCAATTTAATGTGTACCTTTCTAAGTAGTGATGAAAAGGAGGTTGCTAACCTTTTCCGGTTGCTTTTTGAATCTCCGTTCCCCGTGCACTCTGTCCGCCACTGGATGGAGCAGGTGAAGATAGACAATCACCATGACTTCCAGGATATTGTCAGTGTGGTGGCCCTCACTCAGACCTACACTACCATAGAGCCTTACATCGATTCCAAGTATGATTTAAGGATCCAAAAGATTGGCGACAATTACAAAGCTTACATGTAAGTACTGACCTACCACTGCTTCATATGTAGCAATGCAATCTAATGTACAGTAGTCCAGTCTGCTAATTAACATCTGCCTTCTCGATTGTTAGTTTATAGAACACATCTGTCTGTTATTATTGAATGTTCTGAAGATACATGTCTGCGGTTTGGATCATGCAACTTTTATAGGCAGGACATTGTGAACGAAGACTGGTAGCCTTCTATAATGAGAAGATTACAGCATAGATCCAGTCAGCACGGCCTGTTTGTTGGGTTCAAGCCGCAAGTTACAAGGGAGCCTCACCAAGTCTCTGATTGATTTCACTGACAAACTATTCCCTTGTTAAAATAGCTTATATTAAAGACTGTTAAAATAGCAGGACTAAACTAATGCAAAACACAAAACCAAAGAGAAAGTTAGTGTCGATATGACACGGCTGTGACGGTCACCGCCTACTGTAATGGTATCGTTTTTAATTATCGAGTCCCTTCATAAATCATTTTGGCATTTACAATGCAGTCGGTAGAATGGAAGCCATTTATTTCTATTGCATTACAGCATTGCTTTATGCTGTTGACTGATCTTAATTAAAAAAAACTGTGTGCAGTTGTATATTGCTTCACTGGGCTGAAGTTTTTGCTCAAATGCAAATGTTGCACCTCTGTAAAAAAAAAAAAAAAAAAAAGAGGAAAAATATAATGCTTTAAAATCTTAATTCAATTGCTCCTACATGTTAGACTTACCAATTTGCCTTAAAATATGCAAAACTTTGCATTGGCCAATTAACTATATATTATAGTATAGACTGTAGTACTGTCTAAAAACACTTTACTGCAGTTCATACAATAGTATGTTATAGGACACTATTGTTCTTTTGGGTGGCACTAAACAGCAGTATTTTGTATATGGGCGATAAAGAGCTTTGTATCTATTGAAATGGGTTCAAATACTGGATAAGATTTCAATTCCAAAATAAACATAACAACCAGTTCTCCTCCGAGGGAAATTGTTCCTTTCAGATTAATATAACAGAGCAAAAGAAATACATTTGCAGTTTTCTTTTTGTTCATTGGACACATTTAATGTATTTATTTACTCGTGCATTTATTGTATGGTGATTTATAGCTTTGAAGTTTTCCGTTACACATAAATATTATGCAAACGATTTTAAACAAATCTTAGTGTTGAATTTAATTGTTTGGGAATGTACTTTAGAGGCACACTATAAACATTACAGTATAAATACTAAAACGTGTTAAAAATCGGTTGTATAAGCTTTATGTTAATTCTTCAACATTTGGTTCACGGAGCAGAGACACCCGGCCACAGCTCTGCCAATGCTCTCTCTTAATCAGATTACACTAATCTCATTAGAACCCATACATTCGCCATGTGCTCCCGAAATACAGAATCTATCAGCTTTTCTTAGGACCTTGTTCATTTGCTTAGGGTTTTAGGCGATCTTCTGGCTGCTACAGTTACCAACAGAACAATGTTCTACCACAAACCAGTACAACACATTTGCAATTCAATTGTAGGGCTTCTCAATATGAGATACCAACTTTTGTTTATTACTGGTGGGTTTGTTTGCATTTTGTGGAATAAGCTAAAAGAAAATATAGAGTGGCTGCATCAAAAAGTTGGAATTACGATTGGCCGTGTCTTTTCTTTGACCGGGTTCCACAAAGGTCATTTAAAGAGTTAGATACTTGACGACTGGCACCCTTTACATTGTCCCTGTTTGCCCTTGCAATAGGAGGACTTCCATCTCTGGAAACTGGAAGACAAACACAGGATCAGCCATGCTGGAGCAAGTTGCCATGACAGACAGGTAAGTGCATGAGTTTGCTACAGTGTGACCCTGAGGTTAACATTAGCAATGTATGTCAAGAGGATATGAGAAAAAGAAAATAATTCTTGCAAGCTGGCTTTTGCCACAATTTCCAATTTTATACAAAACCACTTCTGTTGTAGCCCATGCTGAGGAAACATTCATGGCATACCTGGAATCCTGTAAGGATGACGGGTTTGTATGATTATTATTATTATTATTATTATTATTATTATTATTATTATTATTATTATTATTATTATTATTAATATAACGTGTCTCCTGTTATGCGTCCCAGCTGCACACATCTGCACAAGAACCAGTGACAGGTCCCTTCCTGTCACAAATATTAATTAGAATGTGCTACATCTAGACTCGGTACCCTGCAGGGATATTCACTCAACACTCTCCTTATTATATTTGAAGTTCATCCTGGTTATTATAAGTGCAGTGAATGTTTTACAAAATACCATATTTGGTAACCTATAGAACTGATTTTATTATTTCTGTATGATTGTACATTACATGGGAGTTATTCTTAGACTCATTCTTGTGGCAATGATCTGTTTAATGCAGTACTGGGACCACACAACCTACATTGACTAAATAACACTGTGACTTGTGGGTTAGGTTTAGGTAATTGAATATGCATCGATTGGTAGTCAAACCAGTCGTTGTTCCCTAAATACTCTTAAATCACAAGTGATATGAATGCCAGAATTCAGTATAGCTCATTATATCTTCCTAATAGTTTATGTTGTTACATCTCTTTGGAATAGGTACAAGCTATGGGTGGATACCTGTTCAGAGATGTTTGGTGGATTGGATATTTGTGCCGTGAAAGCCCTCCATGGGAAGGATGGAAAAGATTATATAACTGAGGTAAGTCATGTACTATAAATAAAACACCATGTAATGTAGGCTAGAAATACGACGTGTTTACAGATTAAGTATTTACAGACATAAATAAAGGTAAAGGGGCATCCATGGTGAGGGAACATTCTTAAATAGCCTTTCCTTATCCAAACCTAAGACCTTGCTGTCGTACTAATGTATATTTGAAACCTCAGCCTCCTTATAATTGGATAATGCGCGCAGCAACGAAAAAAAGAAACCTCTGAAACATGAAAATGTTATTGTTCTTTGAATAATTAATGTACTTAAAAAATATGACCTGCTTATACAAAAGTAATGAATATTTCAAAAGTTCTGGTTCCTTAAGTTTAGAAAACGCTAAGCTATAAAGAAAGTATATAATTATGTTTTCATTGTAAATAAACTCATAGTTAATTAGGCACATTTAAATCGCAATGGTATAAATATTATGAAACCATATTGGTAGAGAAATCATTTCAGCTGCCTATTTTATATAAATCAGTTGCCTTAAATTCTGCATATCATTTTCTTTTGCATGAATACAGACACAGAGCAGGCAAAGAAAATGTCCCAATTACTGTGAAATGAATGCATGAGTATTTTTCTGATGAATTACAAGTCAACATTTTCTGATCAGCAAGTTAGGCTTCCAAAACATGGGCAGACACAATCACACTTAGGAAACTCTTTAAAGTCTTTTTCAGTCTGGAGATTGCAACTGGATGTTGAGTATGTCTGTTTTGCCCCGAAAAACTACATAATCTAAATGATCAAATAAAACTGAGAAAAGACAGGTTCTTTTTTTGATCAGCTTTTAATCAGCTTATATTCTTCACAGTGTTTTCTGAAGCCAATAAAGACGTTCAGAGACCGAGAGCAGCAACAGCAAATCAAAATGAATTTCCCAATGCTATTTTGATATTACTGTTTTGTCTTGTGATAATTTAAATCAGCTTGCATCTCAATTCTTCTCAACCCTCTTGATTCTCAAGTGATAAAGTCTACATCTCATATCTGACAGTAGAGTAATACAAACGACAAAATAAATAAACCCCATTAGGTATCATGCCTGCTAGCGTAACGATGAAGAAAGCCGTGTCACAGAACATTTATTTCAATAATGCAGCTTGTTTTTTTTTTCTTGAAAACCTCCAGCTTTATCATAGTTTAATGAAATTGTTAAAGGAGATTATATGATCTAAAGAAATGATGATGGGCAAAATTATTTTGCGGTATGTATGTCTCATTTTATTTCCATTCTTACGGCCTGATTAAAAGCATTTTTTTCAAAAAGGTGGTTTGCCTAACATATCTGCAGAGCCATGAGGACTTCACAGAGCTGAAAAATGTATCTATAAAGAAATATCTGAACCACAGCTTAAATAAAACATCAGTATTTATATTGGAACATAGACTGATCTACTAATGCCATCTAAGGAATCTGAGCCCAGTTTGTGACTTATTACCTTAATTTTTAAACTGTAACACACACCCATGAATCCCATCAATAACATGCAAAATACACCATAGTATAATATATATCATACATCAAATGTTGTAAGATGTCTCAGTGAATAACTATAATACCAGATCTCAATTTAAAAAATTGAACTCATTGAAATCCAATGACAGAATGACATTCTGTTTTAAGCAGATGCAGAACTTGAGCTGTTTAATGTAAACTTGCTTTCTTACTTTCAACTTTGAACTGCGCATTCGGCTTTCACTCGAGGTGATAGAAATACGTATGCACCAGTGCGTGGTGTCGAAGGTCATCAAGTGACAGAACGTCCTTGCAGTGACCATGCGGGCTCAAAGAAACTGGAGAGAGAGAACGGGAGAGAAGAAAGAATAATAAACACGAATGAATACAGACAGCAAAAATAATAAACTTGTTGCGTTTACTTTTTACTTTTTCTCTTTGTTTTTGTTTATTATTCTTTCTTCAGTTCATTCGAAACGCAAATAGTGTGTCACCCAGCATTTCAGCGAGAGCCGCACTTGAACTACCCAGGAGCCGCGGTTTGGCCACCTCTGCTATATAACATGCAGAGATGTGGGAGAAATATATGCAAAAAATTACAGTATACACTGTACAAACTTGGAGCTCACTTCCACACTTTAGACACCCAACATTTTGGACTAAACATTGTAATAACATAAGGCAATAATTGTGGAAACAAAATGGCAAGACTTTAGGACAGCGTGTTTTGTCCAACGAAAATATATTTCATTTAAAGATTTAGACAGTGAAGTTCCTGTCTGGAGATGCCTGAATTTAATAAAAGAATACTGTCTGTATTAGAATTAGGAAGCATTAGCAAAGTGTTGCCGGTTAGTTCCGTGTCCGTTGGAAGAACATGACTGGTGCCATATGTTTGTATATTAACAAGGTGTTGAATAACCTTGGTGTATTAGCCCTTGCCTAAAGCCCTGAGATATATCCAGATTGAAATGAAAACATGTTCTGAATTTCCCAGGAGCTGAAAGACTACTAATGCATCGATATCCCTTTAACAGCCTACTGAGTGCACATAAAAATCTGATGCAAATATTTATTTCCCATTGTTTTCAAAGGTTTTGCTTCGAGGGTATACATTGCTCAATAGAATTAATTTCGATATTTATGAAATAGAATATATTTAAATAGAATATTTGTCACAAATACAGCTGGTTGGCTCCAGTGATTAGTCTGAATAATAATCGATATAAGTGCAGCTACAAAATAAAACCAGTTACAAAATTGGCACATGCAAAAAACACAAGTGTCGAATAAATCTGAATAAATCTGTTGAATAAATCTGTTGAATAAATCTGTTGAATAAATCCGTTATAATATTTAATGTGGTGCTTTTCTGCACATCTATTTTAAAGGTAACAAATACTAAATCCTGTAAAGTTACAATTCTCATCACTGAGTTCCATGGTCGAAACACTATTCAGATCAAACCTGCTCCCATTTGGTAAATGTTTATGTTATTTTACACCTGCAGACGCATTACTCGTCCTTATGAATATCTCATTTCACGGATGACATTTTTCCATTAACAACTGCGGTCAAACAGGAAGCAGATTACATTTCTTTTTTGTACAGTTAAGAAATACTGAAAGCCGTAGTTTTCATGAAAAATATTGGTTACACAAGAGTGGATGTGGATATCCTGGCACTGGGAATTCACAGTCATGCGTGAGGAGCTTGAAGATCTTCCTCTTTTCTAACCGTCTCTCTGTTAAGCTCATTTTACTCAGTCTCTACATTTCATAACAGAAGGGATTTCACAAAGACCAATGCATCAGTAAAAGTTTTATTAAAAACCACAGCCCCGAGGTAGAGCAAGGAGATGCAGGGTCACAGAACAGTGAATTACCTTAACACAGCCTAGTAATGCATTCTCTCTGAACCAAAGTAATTTGTATTTTATCTTGCTCTTAATTGTAGTAATACTTGTACTGTGATTCTTGAAATGTATTTTTGTTTACGACTGTAAGTCGCCCTGGATAAGGGCGTCTGCTAAGAAATAAATAGTAATAATTCTGCCCTGGCATTCTTCACATTAACATTGAGTAGCAAGAATAACAGCCAATTTAGTTTTAACTATCCATTATTAGTCTGGAAAATACATAATAGGGTATTACAGTATGTTATTGTGTTAATCTCCCTTCCTTTGTGAATATTTCAATGCAAATCTTTGTGGACAGTACTACATTTCTATAATATGGCACTTGTATGTATATCCTTCCCAACAGAAAAAAAGTAGTTAATTAATACTATAATTTTAACACCAGTACAAATCTTACTCTGTGCAATGTTAGCTTATGCAGCTTTTAAGTGCAAAACATGAATTAACCCATCTTTAAAACAATGAACAGCGCCTGTGCATGCTGATTGTGTTCAGGCAGCACATTTCAAACCTGGACATAGACTGTAGCAGCTACAATATAAGTTCATTTACCACAGTTACCACTGTTCTTTGATGAAAAGAACAGTACAGTTCTTGATGTTGTTTTTTGTAATGTATGTTTTCCCTGTTTTGACATTAATACAGTGAAAGAGCTTCAGTAAATATTATATAAGGATAAATGAGTTCAGGCTGTGAAACAGAGACATGGTTCTCATTTTTTATGTTTTCAACATAAAAGATATTGCTTAAAGCACGTACTTAAAAAAAAAAAAACATATATGCCAGGAAACATCTGGTTCACACACGTGACGCTGCAATGTTGTAACTTTTTTAACTCTTTTTTTTTTTTTTAACTCTTTTAACCTTTACAAACTGTCAACTCAACAGATTTTTAAGTAACAATTACTGACTATGCTTAGGAGCATGTGTCAACATGATTGATGAGTAATTGTTTCGCCCCCGAGAAAGGCAGTGCAGGCACATCTGTGGCAATGCATTACCTAGAAGGCAGAGTCACTTTACGTTATTGACCCCTGAACACGTCCTCTGTTTTGGTGAGTTCTGCTTGTGTGCGTAGGTTATAGTGGAACAAGACGTGAATCAAAGTTCCTTGCCATGTATTTCAACACTGTAACCTCTTAACCCTGTGCCCTGGTGAAAGTCATTCTGCCATACATTGTAATGAACATCTCACTGCTCATATATCTCCGTTTACCAATTAACACTTTTATTGTAGACTTTTTTAAGTGAAGAAACTGAAATTGCGGCTATTGTTTTAAAGAAATCACCGTAAAATAAATGTTGTCTGTATAAAGGTATTTTGGCAGCGGTACAGTATTCAGCCACCGTTGTGAACATGTATACCTTTACAAGTTAAATAAATAATGCAAAAAGTTACAGGAATATCATTGCATAAGCACTGGAGACACAGCTAGGGTCATGTCTAGATTCTTACTCATTAAGTGAACTATTAAAGATGTACCAAATTACTGATACACATATTATAAGTCTCATTTGGGAAACAGACACAATAAACAATATCTCCTTCAGTGATTATCTGTAACAGGTGCTGGCAGACAAATGGGCGGTCTTGTTGTAAATTTAATTGAAGTGTTATGTAATACACTTTAATATCACAACATTGCCTTTTCCCTAAATAGGTAATCCCAATTATTTAATATGTGTGTGTGCATTAAAATACTGTGGCTTGACTGCTAAACCCTGGCGTCATTTAAGGTACTATTGTTAGGAAGCCACAGTATTAGTACAAAGTACTTTGGTACCCATTGGAAACCTAAATGCATCATAAAACTGGGAAATATTTAAAAATAAAAATGTGATCATGAAAATGAAAATGACACCATTGTGAGACCACTCTACCAGCGGCTTACTGTTGTATTTCATAGAACCATTCCAGTGCCACTGCATTGAGATTGATGATCATTGCCAAAAAAGACAACAGGATGAATACTGAACATCTGTATACATTTATTATTATTGGTTTTGTTATCTGTATATTGTGTCTTTGTGGCAGGAAAAGGGTTACAAATCCCTCCTAACAGTGGTTCAGTTGCCCTTCAATCAGGCAGGCCGGCCAGCCATGTGAGTCGGATTAGGCTGAGCCTGACCTGATAGGAGGAGAACTTCAAACATGTGAACACAGCTGGTCAGGCTGAATCTCTTAATTGATTGGCAATTCAGCCTGGCCCACCTGTATTTAAGCTCAGCCCTTTGTGCTGCATTTAGTTCTGCTTTGGACTCCAGGGAGAGGCTAGCTACCTGTGTGCTTGCCTGTTCTACTGCATAGAACTATTCCGTTAGAACCCTGTTAGGCCACTTTAGTTTTTGTATGGTTAACAGTATTGTATTTTTTATTTCATTTAATAGAAGTGCGCTTGAACCACATTCTCTGACTCTAGTGTTTTAGCACTTGCTACCATTCTGTCTTTGTCTAGCACAGTCAAACTGTCACAAAATTCACACACACACACACACATATCATCACATTGTGTGTGACTGTGTTTGTGTGATTCAAGATTCACTCAATAGGGCAGCCCTCAGTCCCCAGTTGAGTGTTCCTGGAAAAAGGAATCCAGTTGACTAGCTAAATTATCTAAATGCAAGTCACCAGGAGTGGTGCTAAATAAAGGGGCATTACTGTCCTGTTGTTAGAGTTATGTATGTGTTTTTAACAAGGCTGTTCATGTACCCAGTCTGATGTGTTATATCACTTGTGGCTGGAAGAAAGGGTATGAAACAAAGTATGACAATTATTTTTCAGAACCCACCAACTGAAATAAATAAAATGTGTGCCAAAAAATCATTAAACCAGGCAAAATGGTAAAACAGTTTTGTTTTCCATCATTCTGATAATATAACGAGTTGACTTTTATACAGTACCACATGTTTCAAACTAAACTAAAAGCATTCAGGACTCTTTTTACATGGATAACGCTTTGTTAAGTTATGTACAGTATGTATGTACAGCTGTGGCCAAAAGTTTTATATCATCCTATAGAATTGACTACTTTTGCTTCATAAAGTCGAATGAAACCAGCTGAATGATGTTATGTTAACATATTGAATTACATACCTCTTTGTAGTTTTCCATATACTTAACGAAAAACTGACAAAAATTTAAAAATGTGACATTTTGAATTCTAACATGAAACACTGTACTACTATTATGACTTCCGGTAGACTTTTGCAATATCATTTTGTAGTTTCTTTGATTACATGATTAAATAAAATATCAATTATGTTCATATAGTTCATATATGCTTGAGCTAGACGCAGATTTCCAAAGACCTAGTCTGAACAAGTTTGATTAGACAGAGAACAAAACTGAATGCTGCCTTCGCAAGTGACCACTATAAAAAATGACTTGTTTATGAATCCAAGAAGCTTTGCAGTTCCACAAGGGTGTGTGGTCAAAATCCCAGCTACAAAACTATTCAATTTCTACACAGTATATGTATACTTTATAGACGCAAACCTTTGTTGTAAATAGGTCCAAAGTGGGGCATTCGCAAAATAAAACAAGTAATCCTGTTTGGGAATAATATTAATATCATTCAAAGCTTTGAAGTATTTTTAAGATGAGACTTGATTATATGCTGTTTCTTTCCTTGTGTGTGACACCATCTTTGTAATTCAAGCCTCTTCCCCTGCTTCCTGTATTTTTACACTATACAGTCTGAAGTCAGGGCCTGGCTGCTCTTGTTTTGAACAATTTTGGTGTCTGGCTGCAGCTATGACACATACAAGAGATCAAAAGATCTTCCTGTATTTGCTTTTTTTTTTTTAAAAACTGTTCAGTTCCAGGAACACACTTACCCATTCAAGTACTCCATTCATAGAGATTTGTCCATCTTTATTAAACAAGTATTTTGGTTGGGTTGGGCTGGGCAGATGATTTCACCTTCTCCAGAAATAGAAATCGCAGAAAGATCTTCAAAACCATCTGAATAAAAATATAACTATAATACAAGATACGCTGGTTTACCATTTTTGCAATGCATAATGGTGCCTGAGAAAGTTACTGGAATGACAGAACTAGAGTAGCACAAGAAGGGGAGGTGAGGCAGCTATTCAGTTGCTGTGTTCATCTAATTCAGGGGTGTCCAAGGTTGGTCCTTCCACTCCATCATTAAACCTCCATCCAGGCCCTGAAGTAGTTACATATCTAATTTTACATGTTAAACCTGGAGTGGAATTGCCCTCCAGGACTGTGATTGGACACCCCTGTTCTAATTCTTAAGCTGAATTGTGTAGTGGTTTTGTGATAGGGACCACTGTCCATAGGGATCTCAATTGAGACCACTAAACTCATCTGACATGTCATTAACACATTCAAGCTCCATTACCCAAAGTTAATTCTCATAACCAGTTCTCATGTTACGCTACATTCCAGGTAATGGGTTCTTCTATGCAACTGATTGGGGAGCATCAAGCGGAGGACAAGCAGCTCATTACTGACATGGTCGTCACCAAAATGAACCAGGCCGTGCCAAGGACGCCAATCCCTTCACCACAGAGACCCACTGCCACCCAGCAACCCCAGGTAACGTATACGCTGGAGAGGAAAGATGGGATGGGCTGCAATGAGGTACAAATCCAGCCTGCTTCCATTTGCAACCATCTGTGTATGTCCTGGTGGGACTGAAAACTTTTTTGAACTGCAAAAATACATATAGTAAGATGTAGGAAGTGCTAGACGCAAATCTTTAAATATAGCAACATACTATACAACTATGCTATACAAGAGAGTGAAAGGAGAATCTAGATTTTTTAAAAATCACATGTGTATTACCAGGTGCGGCAGCTCCTGTTGTTTAATACTAATGAACAACTGCTTTGTGTAGTGCACCACCAAGTGTTGAAGCCTCACAGTTTTCAAACTGCCACCAAATCTGCCACCTGCATATACTGAGTGAGGATTCCATGTCCGGTTTTCCTCAAACACAATGTAGTTCTCTGTCAGCAGAATAAAGCCGTTGTCAATTCAGCTTGGCTAAAGGGATGCTGATATATAACATGCTTGCCCTCGAACCAGGGTGGCTCCAGCCCTGCCTTTTCTATTTTGATAAGTATTAACGCCCATAAAGACCAGTAATGAGAGTTCGGTTTTGGTGTAAACCCCTTTCTTGGCTGCGATAGAGTGTCGCTATAGTTTTTTGTTGCACAGATCAAACGCCGTAGTCCTTAAATGGTTAAATTACCTTTGTAGAATTGGATGACCTGCCAGTGTATCGTTAAATATTTTTGTCTTTCAGAGTGGAGCATTAAAGGAAGGCCAGCCTGACCACAGCAAGATCCCACCCCAGCGACCCCCACCTCAAGGTTGTTTACAGTACATTCTCGACTGTAATGGCGTTGCAGTAGGACCAAAACAAGTCCAGGCAAATTAACTAGCCCCTAGTGGAAGTGAGAGTTTGTAGACAAAAAAAAAAGAAAGAAAAAAGTTTTCATTGCAATTGTTGCAGTGTTTCAGTGCTGACCTGGACTGTGTTTTTTTCTATGCAGTGTCAAAATGTACTGTCCAATTGTTTACCTGTCCATGTTTGTGCTTGTAATGCCTGCCAATGATGTTTGTATGTAAAACTTGTGACTTTTCAGGGCTGTTGTCGATGGTGTACAAAACAAATTGTGCCTCTACTGAGTCCAGTGCTGTTGTGTATTATTATTAAGTAGTTTAGTAGTTTTTTTTTTTTTATTGATTCATTTTTTTTTTAAAAATTGATTCATTTTTTTTTACTTCCAAAGTGTGCTCATGTTGTGGGGTGAAATGCAGTTTCAGACTTAAAACCCGTTGCTTAACTGTGCGTGTGATAGTTGTGGTATTTATTTTATTTACAATGATGTTTAATTTATTTATTTTGCATGGATGACAAAGAAACAGGTAAAGAGAAATTTATTTAAGACTGTTTTTACATATGGGATCTATATGGGAGGTGTCTCCTATAGTCCAGCCTCATAATCTATCTATCTATCTATCTATCTATCTATCTATCTATCTATCTATCTATATAAATATATATATATATATATATATATATATATATATATATATATATATATATATATATATATATATATATGAAAGATGTGAGGTTGGAGATGTATAAAACAACTTAAATGTTGGCTGAACTATAGTATAAACAAAATGGATGTAGTCCATGTGATAAAAACAACATTGCGTTTCAAATGCAATACAGTGGGTTATACCATTCTTTCCATGCAATATTTTCTTCCAAAGCGTATGGGGCATGATTTTCTGTATGCTTTCATCTGTGCAAAGAATGTATGTGTACGTATGCAAGTACAGTAAAATACCAATTGAAAGTGGTTTTCTCTAAATTTACCATGGAACCATGTATTTAAAAAAAGCAAAAAAAAAAAAAAAACTTGAAGGGTGTTTGCCTTCCAAAGCAAATCACACCAATGCGTAAATGATTACAAATTATTGATTATGTTCATAGCCCTCTTAATAGCCAGCAGATATTTTTGTTGGGATGTTTTGGGGAAACAGTTTGTTGTTCAGTTCTGTAACTAGGCCTGTTTCAGTCCCCACCATATTGAAGCCATATTCAGATTTACAGATCAAGCCTGCAAGGCCTTCAGGAGATATTAGCCAAACAAACTTTGATCGAAACAAACAAGCAAACATCCATACAACTAAATGTAAAAGCAGTGTTCTGCATGAGGTTTTGTTTCATTCTTCTCACATCAGCATTGATATTTTGTCAGTTAGCTAAAACTGCAAAATAATGCCATGATTATGACAGTTACTGGAAACTCATATTGCTTTTAAACTACTGTAAAGTATTATCCCTGGTATGTGGCAAGTGCAATACATTCCAATGTACTAAGTATGGCAAGGTAATGGAATTATATATAATAATATTGATCCATGCAGAGCAAACAAAGAAGTATAAAAAAAGAAGTATGAAAAAGTTTTACAATTAAATTAGCTGTTTATTTTATAAAGAGTATATAAAGACAACGAGAGTATAAGCAGGATTAGATCAAGTACAGAAGTATATGGCTGAAGTACTATAGCGAGGACCAAAATAAAGAGAAATGCATTGCAGTCTCTGCATTTAATTAGGTGTTAATGCTTGGTGTGTATAGCCCTATGTTGTTAATTTCAAGAAAGAAAGAAGTCTGCCATATTTAAGCAGTGGGCAGTGTGTAACACAAAGAAACAAATCTAGATATGTATTCTATATTTTTTTTAAAGTCATAAGAGATTCAAATGAAAAGCTATTACGTTACATCTCTCAGTTAGGATTGGTACTGTAGGTACAAGGACGTTCCTTAAAATGCATCTTTAAGCCCTGTTTACCAGCAATCTCGTAAATATCCTCATGTATAAAACAGTGTTTTTTTTAACTGTTTGCATGCAGTGGTTAAATTAGTCAAGGTGTATCTAGTGGACTTTGTGAGTGTGACAATACACCTACTTACAGTGGGGAGTTTGTGGTGTTACTGTACAGTATGTCTATTAAAAAGAACGGTTTATCCGTCATTTATATCAGAGTGCATAGTAAACCAGTGTACCTACCAAAAACAATCTGCATGCAAGCACGCAATTGTCAATTCAGTGTCATTGTAGCTCTTTGTGAAAGTGTATTTTATGGCTGTTAATAATTTGTATTGAACCAGCCAATCTGAGGGTTAACATTTTATGGGCTTTCTAATGAAGGGTTTGATCTGGTGCACTTTTCTATCCTGTGCAGATATATGTGCAGTAAAATACATCTCTTAGAAATGCTGTCAGTGTAATTTCAGAACAGTTGCCTTATATTCTAGACCAATTGGCTTGGCCGTTAACACTGTACTAGTGTCTCAGTTTGTCAGTCAAAGTAATACAGTCTTTAAGCACATACTGTATGTGTAAGGCGTTTGATGATTTTAAGGTCTGGACCTTCTTTTTCTTATACATACAGTGTGTTAAAATGTGGTTCAAATTGTACGAGTATCTCATTGTGGTTTTTTGGGGTTTTTTTGCATTGGAGGCGTATAGCCCTATATATTTTGTCTATATTCCCCTGTCATTCACCAATACATTGTAGGAGATCTGACTATACAAAAATGTAATTCTCTTTTTATTTCAATTTGTTTTATGTATTAACAATAATGTTTAAAATGATTATTTTAGATTATGTTGCTGTTATATGTGTGTATATATATATTATATATATATATATATATATATATATATATATATATATATATATATATATATATATATATATATATACTGTGTATATATATATATACTGTGTATATATATATATATATATATATATATATATATATATATATATATATATATATATATATATATATATAAACAACAGCAATATAATTCTGCTTTCTTAAGAAAATGTATTTTCAGTAGCATCTTAATAGCAAATCTGAAATCAGCATGGTTCATACACTTGTGTTAGTTGTCCATTAAATTTGCCCATAATGATCATATAGCGTGAACAACAAAACCAAACACAGAAATGGTACCATTACCCTGCAAAGCTTTTTGTTCATTGTGTCATTATACTGTAGAGGCATGTACACATGCTAAATTGCCAATGCTAAATGCTAAATTAAATCAAAGGTAATGGCACAGCCGTATCTATTCTTATAGCGGTTATGGCGGAATTATAATTTGGATTTAATCCGGGCCTGGCTGATTTAATGCTTACACATGGACTTTACAACAAGGCAGCATCTATTACAAACAATGAAGTAACCAATTTCATTTTTTTATTTTTGTGGTTGTTTCCTTTTAAGACAAGCAATGTGGCTTTTATCACGTGATGTTCTGTATTGCATTAACTTTAGTATTCCCAACCACTTGATTCAATCATGAGGAATAAGCAGATTTTAAAAAACTTGATGACTGTCAAATGTTCTCTTGTAGGAAAGGAATTACAGGCAGCATTCAGTTACTGTGGGTTTTTACTTTCCACAAGTCTATTACATGCTGCTGTGTATTTATACAAAGGTTTTGAAACATGAAACATGTTTGTCTTTTTTTAAATCCAGTACTTCAATTTAATAGGTGCCCTGCTTCTTACGTGACATTTTAGCCTCTGCCCTTTCCCTGGCAATAAAGCTTTCTTTGCAAGATCTGTATGTTTTGTGTTGCGATATTTGTTATTATTTTTTTTTCTTTCTAGAAGACCCATTAAACTAACATCCTCCCACCCTCAGGGGACCTCAACAACAATGTGTCGTAATTCTCTTGTGGTTAAACTAAGGACTAGGAGCCAGGGGTTACTGGGTTTGAATCAAGTCACGTTTGGTGCTTTCAGACCCACCCATTTAAGAGCTGTTATGTTAGTAGAGGATAGTTTAGTTTTAAGTTGTATTATGTCCAAATACAGCAGCAGTGGTCCGTATTTATAAAAGCTAGCCTGTGTTTCAGTAATGTTTAACTGTTGGGGATTAATACCATTAATCTACGATTTACTATGTTACCCCCCAATTTCCTCGCCAATTTTGTCAAATTATTCTTTCCCCTCACCACTGCCAACTTACTATTGTTATAATTTCTTTTATTGCTTTTATTTGGAAGTTCCTTTAGTTTTTTTCTTTAGTTTGATTTGACAATTTTTTAAAATTTTTTTCAAGATTCTAAAAGCCAATTAGCTTTAAAAGTAAATTACCGAGGAGTAAGAGAATGATCGCTCTACTGAACAGCTGAGACGATCGTGTGGTTTATCAAACAGAATAATAGCACTTACTTAATATTTTCATAATGCTAAAGCACAGGCTAACGCAGAGGAATATAAGCTTTTATCTAAACTATCAGTTCAACAGGAAATGTAAATTACATTGCTGATCCCCTGTCGGAACATCATTCACATATCAAAAATTAAAATGTTGCCATTTTACGAATATGCATGTTCTCTTTTTGGAGATTATGTATGACTATTAATATCATTTTGATCATGTTTTTTTTGTTTGTTTGTTTTGTTATTAGGGAAATAAAATGTGGTAAACAGAATTCTTGTGTGTCACTTATTTGTGGGTTAGATTAGACGCTAATCTAACATTGAAATGGTACCATCTGAGCAAGCTGGATACTTAAAGTAAAACTCTGATGACCTGATTTTTCACCCAGTTATAAAACCATGCTGGTTCCTTGAGCAAGAACTCCCAACCTCAAGTATTTTGAATAATAAACACCTGAAAAATAAACAAGCATTCTCTTAAAAACTGTTCTGCATGATTTTCCTCCTTGCCTTGCTTATGGTGCATGCACCCTACGAAACTTTAGTGCAATTGACTGGTTCCAGTATTTCCCCTCTGCTGTTAACTGTGTGGCTTCCTTTGTATTCTTTAAAACATTATTGGTTGTCCCCCTCCCCACCCCCATGTCTGATATCTAAGAAGCAAAATGGCATTCTGAATGGCGGCTTGCTTCCTTCCCTGAATATGTGATCTTCACGTCTTGTCTTACAGCTTTTTAAAAGCTGATGTCTTATAAACATTTTATAAGACAAAAGAAAAGAAAGGTGCTGGATTTAAAATCTATGTGCTGTTTTAAAAATGTTGTAACATTATGAAGTGTTTCTTGTACTGAACCTAGGGGGCCCAGTGCAACCCCAAGGATTGCAATCTCAAAGTCAAGCGCCACCGTCAGAGCAAGCTCAGAGCCTGTCTACACAGGGAGCCAGTCCCCCGCTGCCCCCTGCCCCTACCACACAGCAGCCCCAGCCCCAGGCACAGGGGGCTCCCCCTGCAGGAAAGACGGAAAAGCAACTGAGACAGCCACCGTCTCAGCCTGCCCCTCAGCAGAAACCTCAGCCACATCCACAGCTGAAGTAAGTAAAGTGTTTATAGTGGGTGTGTATACTGTAGGTGGAGGATGGAAAGGGAAATTACACTGAAAGGGACATTTTTATCATGATTACTTTAACAGCTGTTATTAAAAGGAGTGTTTAATTGAACTTGTATTAAAGGCATGATAATAATATATATGTTTTAAATAAATAATAATAATAGTGTAGGGAAAGAGGCTTGAACTGTTGGACGCTGGGCAAAGTCCACTTGTTTTCAGCGAATCCATTCCTGATTTTATTCCCCTACTTCTGGCCCTGACGTCAACACTACAATCCCATGATAGATATGTTACTCTTGTATCCCTGCAAGTTAGCTATCTTGTAAATAATGACATTTAAATAGAACTAAGTAGCCCCTTTTGTAAACATTGGCCCTGATCTATCAAGGAGTTTTGAAGCAGTTGTTTGAAATGAATCAGCACCTATTTCATTGCATCTCAGGTGCAACTTCAACGTGCCGTCTGTTTCATAGGTTTCTGAACTCAGACGATTTCATGAAACGCGGACAGTTTCCTTAAGCAGATTCCCTTTGATCAGCATTGACGTCTGTGCTAAGATGCCTTCCACAGAGGCCACAGCATTATCCAATTATCTGCTACTGTGGAAAACACTGTACGACAGATGGCAAAGAATGCCAGCCTTGATCAGCTGAGCCAATTGTGTTATACTGACACCTTGTGGTCCTACACCCATGTTGACAAAGCTAAGTCTAATCAATGAGGAGACCCCTGCTAGAAAGGAGTCACATACACAATGTAAGATTCCCCAGCAGTACTGGAAATGAAAGTTGCTTGTATTCTAGCCCAGCTTAAGACTGCTACTAGATCTTAATGATGTGTTTAGCATTGCAAAGCACTCACAATGCATGTCAGTGATTCTCAAGCTGAACATAGTTCTTTATTTTACAGCAAATCCCAGTCTTTGACCAACGCTTTCAACTTCACGGATTCCTCCTTCTTTCGCTCCAACAATGAAGACGAAACCAAAGCAGAGAGTATCCGGAAGCTACGGAAATCCTTCGCCAGCTTGTTTTCAGACTAGCCAAACACCTGAAAAAGATGAAGCTGAATGTTCAACAGTGAAACTGTAGTGTATATCTATCAGTGGTCTATACTGTGAACCCTAAAGTGAATGACCTGTCCCTTGTGTTATTAACCTTATTGTTGATTAAGCAATATATACTGTAAAGATGCAATTGGTTATCATGAAGCGCAGAAATGCATATCTAGCAAAAGACTAGTGATAAAACCTAGGTTTGTATGCTGTTATTGATTTTTGGTACTGGAGTGGTTCAGCTATGGGGGGATCCTTTAGATTCTCCCATTGTGATGTTGTGGCCTTATTGTAACTGTGTATTTTCTCACCATAAACAAATTGTTGTAATTGGTAATGAAACACTTTCCTTCCATCGTGTTTAAAGGTTTGTTAAAATAGAATATTGTTGTTTTCTAGAAAGCAGCTCTGTTGCAGTAAATCACTGTCAGTAAAAGCGAGACTGAACCGTCACTGTTCTTGCAGATATTCGACAGAGGAAATGCACATTTCAGGTCATTGTTGTCTGTTTTGTGGCAATACTTCATATCCTCTTCCATTCTTGAGGCATCATGAATAAATGAATATAAAACCTCATGGCTCTGCTTAGTGTAGAAATATAAATGCTGTGTACCATATAGTGAACCATCTCATCTGTGCTTCTACTGTTCAGTTCACACTGTGGTTAAACTTGTATTTAAAAGTACCTTGCATGGTCAATGATCTGACTACCTTCCTGTTCACTGTACAGCTGTCAATAAATATGTTAATAAATATGTAGCCCGTAGTTAAATGAGCAGTAATCTGTGGATCAGCAAACAACTGATACAAGGCTTGGGAAGTAAGTTTTTGAACTAAGTTTTTGAAATATTTATTTCACTCAACCTTGCATCCTGTCTAAGGCATCCTAAATACATATGACTTCAATGCACTGACCAGCATGCTAATGTTTGTGATTATTATGACACTATATAGTACTTTAGTTATACAACCTAGCAATGCAAACCAGAGGAGCAGGTGTTTAACTGTAAGAACATTGCTTCTACCTACACTAAGTGACACACCTGTGTAAGTATAAAGGACAATCACATCAGCACTATGCTCACCAAGAACGAACTGGTTCAGACAGTCATAATAATAGGTAAAGTGGCCTTTGTGATGAAAGTCTCTTGCAGATACTGTCAAAGGAGGTAAGTGATGCAGCAAAAACAAAAGACACAGCAAATAAAAGACACTACAGATATATCTATTTCATTGTTATGAGGAGTTGCTATACTTTAGCTGAATTCCACACCACTGACCTTGTTGAAACTGCTGCAATTTACAGACCATGGAGCCCCATTTTGTAGCAGTAGATGGTGCTAGGATACTGTGTCGTACAATCTGTATGCATGGCAAGGCTCAGATTTCAGGAGGCAGGATGTAATGTAGTTAAATGGCAGGATATGATGTAGTTAAATGGCATGGCCAGACGGAAGATTACTCCTCTTCAGTTCAGCTGTGCTAGTGCAGTAGTGTAATCTTTAAATCTCACGTGGCATTCCCTGCTCATCCACAGGATTAACCCCTTCCCTTACCATACTGAATTTATCAACCTGGGGAATTTCTGCAAACATGCTCAAATTCCCTTACGGTGTTTTTCAGTCAAACAATACAGAACCCACTTACTGTTATGTTGCAACATTCAGTCTAATTTATAGAATGTTTTTTATTATGCCATAAAACAGGGTTCCAGTCATACAGCGGAACTATATTTTTGGTTTGCATGTACAGTGCACCTTTTTTCATTTTTTATTACCAACATATTATATTATTTACCTTTACTATTATAACTTTTAAATGGGTTACTATATATTAAATTCAATAAAAAATGAAAACAATTGTTCATAAGTCAGTCAACTTGTAATAAACAACTGGTAATAAACAACTGGTAATAAACAAAAAAAGTGCCCATTTAGAAAAGATGAAGATATCAAAATTTAAGCAATAAGAAGTTACTTGTTTGTTGAGGAATCCTCAAACTCCGTAAAGGGTTAAAAGATGCACAGTGCGGCCTACTGTTTGTTAACTAAACCAAATACAAAACTAAGATGTAACTGAGACAATATTTAGATTTTATGTTCAGTAATTAATTTCTCTTGATAATGGCCTTAATTCTCAAAGCTATTTAGGCCACTTTTTTTCAGAAAGGAGAAATGCACACAATAAAATGACCAAATCAGAAATAAACAGCTAAGACTTTTAATTCAGAGGCATGAATCAATTATGAAGTTGTTCCTTATTCATTTTACTAATAACATTTTTGGAGAATCTAGCCCAATTCCACTCGCAATTCATTTGTATTTTGTGCGGTCTAGTTTATTTTTGTATAAAAATGCCATTGACATTACTTCACTTCTTTTCATAACTGTGGTTTTCCGCACACATACAAGCCTTCAAGATGAGATTGGATTGGTCTGTCCATCAGACAGTGGCAGACTTTCTCTTCATGGCGTAAAGAGCCCCCAAAGTTGCGGTGCAGACTGTTTCAGAGTCAGAGCAGTCCCTGTAGTAGCTGACCTAAAGAGAGCTGACTGTGGGAACATGGCTAATAAGACCTTGTGTGGCCGGACTGCCACACACAACTATGCGTTTGTACTGGCTCTTGTTTGTTTTGGGGAGTGTCCGAACCATGGAATGGTTTGTATTTGTACTTTGTGAATACAATACTCTGGGGTGTCCACTGTTATGCCCGTTCTCTCATATATACTCAACCTTTCCGCTCTTTATTTATACCCTGATCTGACCAGCAAAGAGCACACGATGGGATCAGTTTAGTATAGTTTGGTAGCATTTCTACTAGACTCGGTGCATGGCTTTCTTGTCTGGCAGAATTGTCATACCGGTACATGTCATCACTAAATCATTTTCAGAATGAAACCCCACAGAGTGATAAGTCCCCGTTAATCCATTCTGCTAGACTTGAATTGAGATTTTACAGAAAATTTAATTATAAGAAGATAAACATTTTGTAAAATGCCTTTATCCGTTGAAATATTTTCAATACCTATAAATACAGGTCAACAAGAAATCAATAGTATACAAAATACCCTATCAAAGACGCCTTTCTACAGAGCTAAGACCTAAGGTGTTAGAATATATGCACAACATTAGCGCCACAGGAAATGGGTTAGTCTATCATCAAATAAACTTACTGGAAGTATAAGCAGATTTAGGTAATGCTGTACTACACTCATGGTTCTTTTAAAGTTAAGTATAGGAATGAAATAAGGAACATGCATTGAGCCGTTAACAGCTCTTTTCTTAACCTTGTGCAAATCAGCTGACGCCGAGGAAAAGACTGTTTAATACTTTTCACTGTATATGGTACTGTATTTGTGTGTAAGATTGTACCAGAAGTTGTTTCAGACGAGTTATATTACACTGTTCATCCAAAATTGCCTTGATATAGCTGTAGGTTATGACATTGAAGGGCATACACAATATTTTGTTAGAAACAATATAGGCTTAGATATAATTTAAATTAAAAGTACAGAGAAGACGAAACCTCCAGTCAAAATTAATTCCTTTAACAGACGTATTCCATCATTAATATTGTGATTTTATCAGGCGTCAAACAATGCATGTAACAAAAATCCTCTGCTTAACATCCCTAATAGAAGTTTACCACAGTACAGCAGAGCAAAGTGTAATAAAGCACAGTGAAAGCATGGTAAAGCATGCAGTAGATAGGCATTGTGAAGACCATTGAGGTATGTTAAAAAACATGGCAAATCATGGTAAACTATGGTTTACCTGGTTCCACATCAAATCTATTGTTTTAGAACGTGTCACTATGAATGTGTCACAATGAATGGGCCATGCTGACAGTGCATTTTACATCATTTTTATTGTATAGCAGCTCTTCAGTAATTCACAGTATTTGATGTGTAAGTCGGGTAACAAATGAACAGGTTGGTAATGTATAATGTATATATACTGTAGGTTTAGCTTTTTCAACATGGGTCAGAATAGGATCATTTACAGCAGTCAATTAGTTGTTTAGGTAACACTGTGTTCAACATATACAACTCTTTATTTAGTTGGACGATTACAGATATTTGCAGGAAATTAAATCCAGGTTTTGGCAGAAACATATATGAATGACATCCTTTCAAACTATGACCAAACTTACAGAAGTGTATTTTGAAAATAAATAAATAAATAAAAACCTTCTATAATAAAATCCATCAGTGCTCATGAAACATGCATTTGCCAAGTAAGTAATTATTTCAACATAATTACAAACATGTCCAATCTTAGTAGTTTTGTTCCAATTGCAGAACTAGAAAAGTCAGTCAAACTTTAACGAGTCATTGGCCATACTGTAAAATCAAGCTATTAAGACGTCACTCTCTCCACTGTTGATCAATTAGGTGTAAAATAATCTGCCAGCCTTAGAAATCAACAACATGCACAATGTAAAAATGTAACTACAAATATAATGTGTTCGCTTGTACAGTGATCCAAAAACAAGGACATTTAATTTAGACTAGACGTTTAAACATTAAACAGTAAAGTTTATTTACAGAGTTGTTACACAATTGGCTAGATCTTCATTATCACTAATCTTGGATTAGTCCAGGATTTGTGAAAATCAGGTAATAAAAATAAGTCATCAAATAAGTATCACACAGCCTGCTGTTTTCTTCTTGCTGTATTTGTGTTGGTAGCTTATTTCCTGTGAGTTTTAACACTTGTTTATTAAACCTATTCATAGACATTCTTAATTATTGATTTAAATTTGCTGTACAAACGGTTTCATTCAAACAGTCACATATCCCTTGCTTGATAATATGTATTACTGTTTTTTTTTTTTTTTAATATACAACAGAACAAAGTCTTTCTTGCATCATTCTTTAACAAAAGTTTGGCAACCAGTTTATTTTTCATGTTAAATATAAAAAAGCTCTTTACTAACCTTTAATGGAATGGAATGGTGGTTTGTATTCAATTACATTTCAATTTCTTGGCAGGTAAATTGTCTTTTCTTGTTATAAAATATTGAAACTGATAAATGAAGGTAAAACTGTGGCAGTTGATTCATTTTCATAATGCACTAACGAATAATACATGTATTTTTTTTTTGTTTTGTTTTTTACATTTAGCCAGGCGTTCAAAAGGGTTTCAGATTGACTCATACAATCATTTGGTTACACACATCCCTATTAGCACTAAAACTGCACATATTTAGTGCAATTCTTTATCTGTGAAACCAGACATAATATTGCTCATGAAACCATTCACAAGTCTTCAACAGCATGTGATATACTCATTTTATAGTTCTACTGTTACAGCCATAGGTACCCACACACAAACATGATATATCCTCACAGATTTTTTCAAAATCAAATAAAACAACTACAATACCAAGATACTACGTGTGAGTTATATTAAATACATTCTGGGTCGTCGTGCTTGATTTCATGTTTACTGTTTATAAAAACTGTTCTCCATTGCTGCTGTTCGTTGATACTCTGGCACCATTTCTGCTGTCCACAAAGTGGGCATTTATACAGTGTTGCCCTTTTTCAACACTTATTTAAATATTTAACTGAAGAATTCATCTTCAAATTGTCCACACATCACCCCCATTGTTTTCCAGGAACTAGAGTGTGAAACAACAGGCAAATTGCATTTGTTAGCAATATCATTTCTAACATGTTGAGCATTTAGTGTTTCAAATGGCAGACAATATAGAAGCGTTTGTTGAAAAGGTTGTGATGATGATGATGATGATGATGAAGGTTATGGTGATTTTTATTATGATTTCAGACAGCTGTTTATTGCAGAAACATGTTTCTGCAATACACTGGTAAACTGGCAAAAAGCTGAATTTGTAAAATATTAGATACTATGTTGTTGTATATATGTACTAGTATATCTTAATGTGTCACGGTAGTAGCTAATTTGAAAATTAACTTTATGTATCCAAACAAGACGGTACGTTTCTAATTTCTTGGCAATGTATTTATTTATTTTTTAAAGGTGGCAAGGTTGTGGGAAGAAGGAGATGATTTGTTTCAATGCGCTGGATAAAACTTCATGTTTCCGCAGTTTGTTGTAGCCATGTGATACCGAGTTGCATGTGATCCTGACAACACTCCTCTTGGGAGGAGAAACCGAGGAAAAAACTTCAGGACTTTGAGACGTCCAGCGGCCGCTCTGTCAATCGGCTACTAATTAGCGCTGCACAACTTGAGATCAGTCAACGTCGCTGCTCCTCGCTTAATTACCATAACCCTTCATTTGTGCAACCGTCAGTGACACTTAAGAAAAAAAAAAAATTAAGAACACGCGTGGTGGTCTGGGCTTCTGAAGAAACTTAGAATGAAAAGAAGTGACTGCTTGAAAGAGGAAGTGAAAGACTTTTAAACCCCACATTTAAAGCACCAGGGCAGGTTAGTACCCCTTTTTTTATTTAAACTAGTGACCTGATATTTAATGTAAAAGTTGTTGGTATTCGAGTTTAGCTTGGTGTTATCACTGCATCACCTGGTATGTTTCCAACAACAGTACGTCTTAGTGGTGTCTCAGGAACTGACACTGACAAGTTGTGATTATATTATTACCATAGAACTTAGTGTATGTTTGTGCGAGGTAGGATTAACACATGCAGGATTGTCATTACACTGTCAGCAATCCAAATATTTCATTAAGCGGTAAGTTTATTTTTTTTTTAAATCTTTGTAAGTAATATTGTGCTCAAATTGTTAAAACTTTTACTCTAGCAATTCAGTTATGCATTAATTTGTAATAGGTAGAGTAACCACTAACTTGATTATGCAGCTATAGTATTTGTATACCAGTTAAATGCATTAACCTGTGTATGTATGATGTACGTAGGTATGTAGGTATGTAGGCTACTGTACTACAAAGCTAGCTGTGCCAATCTGCAGGGTTTTTTCTGATGTGTGTAATTATTTTAAAATAAATAAAATTAAAGATTAATATTTACATCTTAAATAGTTATTAATAGACTCCCACCTGAGTGTATTATACATGGTAATTCAATGTATTTGTACCTGCCATAGAGTTCTGGCTGCAACTACAGCATGGTGTTTACAAGAGTAGGACAGTCGGTTGACCCTCTAAATTCTAAAAATGACTAATATCCAATGATGACTCAGCATAATATGGACTGTTCGAATTAGATGGAATTTAAGAATCCCGGTGAAAAAAAAGTAGCAGTACAAAAGTTTCCCATATTGAGTGTTTGATGTTGCTGGCAAAAACAGTTGACAAAATGTTGGTTATTATAATTACATTGGACCCTGTTCCAATGATAAACCTCTTGGTTAAATTAGATCAGATACTGCTGGCTTGGAATTCTGGTGGTGTTATGCAATGGTTAGTTAGAAAGTGCTACACAGCAGTGACTATGCGTTTTTTATAGTACTTTAAGCATAGAAGGCTATGCTGATTAGCCCATTATAGATGTTTCATTTTTTGCCCCAAACTTTCAAAGCAAGCAGTGTCTGGCCATTTTAAACCTGATTTATAGACAGCAGAAGCCAGAAACTAAGTTTAAGTGTGTAGTTAAAGCAAGTGCCTTTGTAATATTCAAGTTTGATACAAAGTTGTGTTCTTCTGATTCAATGTCAAAGACTCTGCCCTGAGCATGCAGTTTCAATGTGTTAAATCTACTGCTGTTCTTAGTCCTCAAATCCAAAATCACAAAACAAATAACTGCAAAGATTGAAAATCTGTAATATTGACACTTTCAATATTTAGTGACACTTATAGATCAGGTGGGTCAGTCTGTATCCCTCTGTATTCAGGTCTCATACATTTATATTGAAAGGAACGTCAGCTGGATACAATGGTTCTGGGCCAAGTGACAGAACTCTAGGACGTTACCCTCCTAATTTGGATGCATTTCAGAAGTGAACCTGAATCGTTGTACCAGATACGTAGCAAATGATCTGCGGTGCCCAGAAACTGGCAGACACAGCAGCACTTCCCACTCAGAAATTGATCCGAACAGCCGCAGATCAAAGTGCTGCAGACATGTTTAAATAATTCAAATAGGAGCTCCTCTGCCCATGGTTTAAAACCTGCCTCTAACGTCCTCGACACTGCACTGTCAGAACGTCATCCATCAGAGCGACTGGGCGAATTCTCCCACTGCGTATTTCAAGCTTATACTGTCAGATTCCCGCTTCAGATTGAGTTGATATCTATCTGCTGCAGTTGGAAACAAGCAGGATCGATTTTTAAATCACTTTCTACTCTGTGTCGGTTTCCTTTCATAAACTTTTGTGCAAGTTTGCACCCAGTACTGAGTATATATAAAAATTGGATTTTAGAATAGAAAACCCTTAAAAAGGGGGCTTAAATCAGGCTGTTTTTAACTATTTTAAACCTTCTTTATGTATGTTATGAAATCCCCAAAGTACTTTAGAGAACACTTTATCGTATTTGATTTTGACAGTACAATTGATACTGGTGCCTCTGGATACTTGCTTATCTTTGTAAGGGCATCTCAACTACTAACCCCATGGCTTTGACAAATGAGCCATTCCCCTTTAAATAATGCAGGGTTGACTGTAACCCTTTGAGCCTCTTGAATACATCTTTTAAAGTTTTGCTGATGTGTTTAAAACATTAAAACGCGTGTTGTGATATTCTGAGGAAATTTGTGATTCTGCTAGTCAAAAAAGAAGTAATGGAATAAACAAGAAACCAGTATTACCAAGAAGTAAGATACTCTCTGCATTAGGACTTCCCATTATGGATATCTATGACGCTGTTTTTACAAGTTTTATTTTCAGTGCTTTCAGTGGATCTGCGTAATTCCCATTTTCTTGATATGAATAATTTTTGAACGTGACCCTTTTTTTCTCGTGTCATGTGTTCTAGATTCTGAGCTGTACTTTATGTTTTTCTGTATGAATTTATTAACTTTGTTTAAAATCTCTGCTCCACTTGGCAAGGAACTTCTTATTCAGGGTTGGTCATGGGATTTAGACTGTGTGCTGCCATCCATCCTGCCTTTCTCATGGCTTGAAAATGACAAGATGTGATTGTGAACTTGATTAAAGGGATACTTTATACCATTTTTATATATTTCCATTATAATTCATTTCTTACCTGTTTAATTTCCTAGTATGTGCTTTTCTCTATAGTTATTTTTGCTTAGATCATTATTTACCTCGCTTACTAACTATTCCAGCAGATGCAACCACTTCTAAAAGGAGAATTTTTGAAGGGAGTTGGTTTTCAAAATGGCCGCTAGGGGTGTACAACTGCAATTTCTGATCCAAATACTGCATTCAGTTTCTTCCTATAGTAACCGTGACCATGTGACGTGCCCTAAAATTGTAAGTTCTCAACAACTCCCTGTGATAATGATTATAATAAATATAATCAATGAACGAGTACTAGAATTATACCATGTTTTTTTTTTTTCTATTGTAAATGGTGAAAGTTATTTCACGTTGTAGGTCATTGTGATGAATCAGACTTATGTTTCAAATTAAATCATTGGTCAGGGGACCACATGGCCTACAAGTTCCTCTTTGTGTACGCTCTCTTCTTTATCTGGTTCCTCCATGAACTTTAAAAACAGGCCACCCTTGAAAATAACTGGCCTCATGATGTTATCTTGAGACTACTCTCTTTATAAATGTCAGAATGATCCAAACGTTCCTATAAATAAACACCCTTTCACTAAGACTAATAGACACGTGGATTATAGTGGCTCATATGACTAATTTAATCTTTTGCTGCTGTAATAGTTTTACACATTATCGTCAGTAAACGTGGTGTTCTAGGGAAGCACAGCACATGACTGACGTCATGCAGTGTGGTCTGGGGTAATGCAGACTAACTCACACTAATATGTTGGGACCTGGAGGGTGAACCCAGGCTTGGATTCAGGAAACAATGCTGTCTCCACTGCTGCCTCTGTTTGTAGGTTGTAACTTGGCCTATCAAAGTGTCCACTGTCACTGACTGAAGTACTAATCGCTTGTTGCCCCCAAGTCATTTAATGAAACAGACTCCAGAGGTAATTGACTACTGCACTAATTAAGATTGATGTGTTTCTTTTGTTATTGTAAAAACAAAAACATACAGCACTGAGACTAATGTTAATTGAAATAAAACATGCATTATTAATTAAGAGCCTGTATAACATTGGTTCATTGTTCAGGTATTCAGAATATACATAAAGCTAGTTTCAAACACAAACACATCTCATTATACCAAATCAAATATACAGGGATGGAAAGAGGACTCCAATTGTATAGCAGTTTAAGTTTTTCGGGGAGCGTAATATAACTATAGAGAGAAAACAACTCGGGCTAGCCTAACCGAGTGCTTATTAAAACCTGGAATGGTCCAAACTGTTCTGCAATAGGAGTTGCCTTATTTACATTCCTGAGATATATATTTTAAAATAAAGAAAAAAGTAAAGGGAAAGCACGAGTTTTTCTTGGGAAGGGCAGTAAGATCAATAATATATGTATATAATTATGTTGTAAAGTGTATGTCAAATATTGTGCAATATTTATTTAACCATAATTCTTTAAGTCGTCTCTTACAGAGTAGAGATATGTTTCCGTGAATTATAACTATAAATGCAGCAGTAAATGAAAGGTGTGTCCGCTGTAGCAAATCCCAGCTCAGAGTCTGACTAAGGAGGCCTCCGAGTCCTTCTCACACTATGTTTGAGCTCACACGCAAGTTTCTGAACCACCCTCGATCAATAATGTGGGTTACCTGCAGGGAGCAGAGCCTCCTGTTAGTAGAAATGGAGACTGAATGTTCAGGCGTGCATTAGGTTATAAAGCGCATAACCTTATAGCCTTGAATCAGTCCCACGGCTTTGTTTTAAATTCACTTCTGCATTGTTAATCTGGCTACAGGCTTCTGAAAGACGTAGGCAGCAGCCCACGATCACACTCAGTACTGGGGAAGCAATTTCTGTAAAGAACATTCAGTTACGTTTAAAGAAAACCCATCTCTATTGTAAAGAGGTAAGCTGTTCCAAATGAAAGGGAGCTTGGTAACTGGTATAAGCATTTGCTTGTTGGATTTTGCATTGTTTCTTACAATACTGAGCATAGAGACAATTAGTCTAACTCATCTAAATATCCTACGAGTCACTGTAATATATTTTAACTGTTGATCTGAAACAGATTTGAATCCCCTTTAGAAATAGCAGGAATGCCTGTGCACTGCTGTTAGAAATTAGATTCTCCTCAGGATTTATAAGAGAAGGGGTGGCTGTAACTTCCTATTTGAATACTCACAAAAAGTGCTAATTTTATGGGACATTCTGGATGACAGACTCCAACCACCAATTTCCCTGTAGGAATTAGCCAGTATTAAATCATTAAGCTATGTTTACATATCCATCCAGAATAATTTAAACACCTCGTTGCGTTGAATCAGTTTCTTGGCAGCTCGTTCTGCTTGAGTGAGTTCACTCTTGGCCCACTACTATCTTCATTATTCTTTGTCGTTCTTCCTGTAGATACTACATGTAATTCACTTCAGAATTTGGGATTTTTGGTAACACCCTTGTCAATGTATTAAACATGTAATTTAAAGGTGTAATGTGATTGGTTGCAGTTGCATGTTAATGAAAGCAGTGGCTCCAATAGACAGGTCCACACACTACACGCCTCTGATGGCAACCCCCCACCACCTTGCCTAATGCATTTTCCAGAATGTTTGAATTCTGGATTTCAAAAAGATTGAGATATCTCTTGGGAGAGGAATTAAACTCTCTTATACACGAAAAGGACTCCAAGAACACTGCAGTGGTTATAAAAACATAATCCTACAAGCAAGACAGCTGGCATTGGAGGACATTGAATAATACACTGAGGACAGTCTTAACAAACTACTGCATGGGTTTCACTGCCAAATCCTTTTTTTTTTCCTTTTTCGTTTTATTAAAGTGTTTTAATAAAAAAAAATGCTCTTATGAAGCCTTTGGCTTCAGCATTGTAAACTACCCTGGAACCTCAAGGCAATAGATCCCCAGTAAAACTCAGTCCATATGTGAGTCTTGCATGGTAGTTAGCATATATATTTTATATATTTTTTATATACAGTATATTATAACTCTATCATATGCTGTTACATTTGCAATTACAATTGTTTCTATTCATAATAAACCTTTTCCGGTAAGCAGTTTCCGGTAAACCCATGTCAAAATAAAAAAAGGACAATGTCAAGGGGATTTTTATCAGGAATAATAGCACTGTTATCATAGCGTGATACCTCTATTTTAGCTGTAAATAGAGCCATTATTGACATCAACTTTTAAAGGAGTCTTCTGTAACCCATTAAGTGCCGTTGTCCTCATTTGGTACTCGATGGGTTAAGTTAGCGGATTGCGGATATGCTGTGGATTTCTCTATAACTCTTTTGACTAGAATTTTCTTTGTGTAAGCTGGTGTTTCATAAAGCATTACCTCACATGTAATAGTAGGTGTTGGATTCCTGGGTTGCACTGCTGTGTGGTTTTCAAAAGCCAGGCTTTCAAAATGCAGTGTTGGCAAGGCTTACCTTAACGCACCACAGCCGAATCTTTCAACGTAACTGACCCATGTTTTAATGTGACAAACGAGTGGGCAGTTCTCCCTGTTTAGACAATAGGCAGCAGAACAGAGCAAAGACATACAACACTGTAAGCTGATAGCCTTCAAGTAGAGTAGGATTGAAGCGAATTATCAGGCAGAAAAGCAGACACCTGTCAGCATTTACACATCCAAACTAATAATAAATGAATAAAGAAATAATTGCAGTCAGTGAGGTCAAAAATGAACCTTTCAAAAATGGTGTATATTATATTTCTGTGTATAGCTTTCATACAGCACATGTCTTTCCTGTGAACCTCGAGGAATGCTGTGGCGTGGTCCTGCAGGTCTCAGTGCCAGTTGCATCACTGAGAGGAGTGTAAGGCCATTGACTGCTATTGCCATTTTCCTCATCTGTGAAGGAAACACAGCCGCTCCCAGTAGAGTAATCAAGCCTTTAAATAATTTCTAAAAAAAGAAATTAGGGAAAAGGTTGCTTTTAAAATATTGTGCAAACCTAAATTCCCATGGAGCTGTACAATAACGATCTTGGGATGCTTACCACTTGCCAAAAATGTGTTATTGAATTATTTCCAATAGGCTCTTTAAAATCCCAGGAGTCCTTCTTGGTAAAGAATAACATCTATAAATATAGATTTGTGTGGTTACAGCCTTGTGGTAGTAAAGTCAAAGGAGTCTACTCATACCTACGGAGGGGGTACTGTACTTAAACCATCTGGAGTTTGAAATGTCTGTATATCCCAGGTTGCTGTAAGATATTGTACTTTTCTTCATAATAATGATCTTTTGTGCGATTTTAACTGGTATTCATGTCCATGTCCTTCTTACAACACTGAGTTTATTGCAATCTAGCTCCATGACTTACGTCCAGGGAAGTTTTTAATGATGTAATTTTGTAGGAACTTGGATCATGTACCATTCTAAGGAAGGTCATACTATGTTGTGCCATGATCTACTAGAGCCACATCAAAACAATGAATTCAAATGTCAGGACCACTTTCTTTTTGGTGCCATTATTTGCATGGTACTAGCATATGAATGTACATAGTTACTGGATAATTACTAAGAGTCTTACCAGATAAAAATAAAATCAAATAATATGCGTTTAACTACAATGTAATTAGTGCTACTTAGTAAAAAACTTTTATATACAATTTTTTTTGGGGGGAGGGTATATAGAATTTTAAATAACATAAAAAAAAAGATTAAACAATATCCTGGTTGGATTTTGCTGAAACCTTTTATTTTGTGTACTGTATATAGATACAGTCCATGTTGAATTAAGGATTAGTCTAATATGGATGCATAGGGTGTATATTGTTATTATTATTTAATTAATTGAAAATTAAAATCATACAAGACTGTATTAAGTGGGTGTTGTTCGTTAAGAAGGAATTCAAGTCATTTTTTTTGTAATTAAATTGTCTCTTAATAAACAACACCTTTTGAAGCATAGCCGTTATCTTGTCGCTTTTCTTTGAACTCTTGAACAGCATTTTCAGGGTGAAAAATTAAGCTTTACACTTTGGTTCTGAAACCATCAGTTATCAGATTCAGACTACTGCAGGGTATTGATGTCACCAAACTAAAATATCTTCAGGCTCATCAAGAGAAGTACAACTCAATGGTTTCAAGTCACAGTGAAGCAACAGGAAGTCACTAATACGCCACACAGGAGACACATGATTCTTAGCTGTCTGCAGTGTTTCTGGGGTTATGCTGTGTCAAAATCAGAAAATGAGCGTTTTAGTTCCCTCTAGTTGGGCAAATTAACCACAAGGTATGAGCCACTTGCTAAGTGCCAAAAGTTCAATGCTGCCTGGTATCATGGAAAAGTTAAAAGAACGCCTGCCAGACGTCAAGGAACTTAAGAGTCAAGAAACGGTGAGTGCTGATACTTGACATGTTTCTGAATGTTAGCTTTTATTGTAGTCATTAATACAAATATAAAAACACTTTTTAATTAAACACATTTAAAACAAAAATCTATAAAGTGTGATTCATTCAGAAAGTCTTGTAAACTTCCAAGATCACTGCCACAATCAGGTAATGTACATCCATTTATATTTCTTTTTGTGTGAAGGCTACATTTTGTTTTCCAAGGCTGCCCTATTTATATTAATTTGTTTTTCTGAATATATATTTTGGGTGTAGTCATATATAGCCATTTGTAATCTTTTCTAATCTAGATTGAGTTGAGCTTCACAAAACATGAAATATGTATTTATACACCATTGAAATAATGATATACAAGGACTTTCGTCGCTGTGTAATTTCAATACAGTACCGTTGTTAAAAAAGCCTCACTGTATTAGTTTGGGTACAACACACTCTCTAATGAATTAGCCTTACAGTGGCATGTTGATGGTTATTATTGTGCAATTAGTAAATAACTCATTTTAATCTTTCTATAATTCACAGTGAAACTTGACATTTGAAGTTACACAGCAAATGAGGTCATGTTGTCATCAGACTACTACCACCAACTTCCAAAGGAAATCTAGAATTAGGGACCCAGTATGGGGAGACTAGCAAGGGAGTGGGTACTGGCTGAAGAAGCTGTTCAATATTGTAAAAATGAAGGATGCCTCCAGACCAAGCCTGCTAGACACAAAATACATTTAACTTGAAAGCCATACTGTATTTCCCTGTGTTTAATAGCCGTTACTATACTCAAAACACATACTTTGGAGTGTACTAATCAGGTTCTTGTTTGAATTTAATACCTTGTTTTCCATCACATAAACAACACTTTTGCTGACTTCTTTTCTTTAACCAGGGTAGGTGATTTGGAAAGGTTGCAGTAATGATCCAGCTGGGCACACCACAGAATATGTGTTTGATTCGTTGTGATGCAGTGAAACTACTGCCAGGGTCAGGAGTTCACAAATTCATCTCTTCGACTCATAAAACCCTCGTTTCCGGCTTTGAGGTTTGTCAGTCTGTGCCGTACCTGCCGCTCTGGTCTTTCAGATCATGTTGGAGGAAAAAAAACACAAAAGCAAAGTGGATACATTGCAGTTTTTGCATGAAACTGTACAATATGTAAACGTTAGATATGGACTTCACCTAGACCAAAGGGAGACTACGGGACTAAAACTATTTAGGTTCCTAGATTTAAAAAAAACATTAAGTTCTTTACCCACTTCCTGACAGTTATACCCTTCTGAGTGGAAACAGATTTGCATTATCGTGGTAACTATGCAAAGTGACATTTCTTTGAACTTGCCTAAAATTTCTTTTTAACTTCAACAAAGCGTGACACATAAAAAACAAAACCGTGACCTTATTAACAGGTTGGCTTAGTTAAGAACCATGTTTTTATAGAAATATGAATGGCTGGTGTTTGTTTTGTTTTAGACGTTCTTTATGACTAGTTGTAATTACTTGTTAGATGTTTGTTTAATGAAGTGAAATAGGGAAGTTAATGAAGGGTTGTGCCTAGATTTAGGAAATCCTGGTTCAGGCATCCAGAAATAGGTATGTGATGTGAAACAGGGAAGTTTAGTTGCATGACTGTGGTAACATTACCTGCTTCTGCACCGAAGCCATAGAAACAAGCGTTTTATACATTGTAACCGATTAACCTAGAGGTGCAGAAAAAGACTTGAAACTGTAAACCTACGGTGCTTAAAACAGAATTCAATGCATGTGACATGCCGTACCGGCACACTGATGTCTATAGCATGAAGCAGTACTTGCGATATTCGTTGCTGCAGTTTATTTTTTTCCCATGATGCAATCCTTGACTACAGTGCAGGAGAAAAGCAATGTCCGGTAAAACTACAGACTAATGTTTTGTGCCTTCAGAACAGGATTCACCCATTCTTCTACTCTATGTGTGCTGACTGCCGTACATTACAGGAAGTATTTGTCATGTGAGACCACCTGCCGCCAATCATATGACTGTGTCAGTGGAGATTAGAACACTTGTGTGCTCATGGGAATAACTCTTTAATTAATGTTACTTTAATGTGGTGAAAAAAAACTCCAGCCCTGTCAATTTTACATTCATTGAACTTGTGATTAAAAGTACCATAAGATCAGATGTTTAAACAAGTTTTAAAAATCATGAAATTGAATGGCAGTAGCCAGGGGTCCAGGGGGACATCATGTCTGTATCTGCTTTGAAATTACCCTGAAGTTCTTTAAAGTATAAAATATTTCTGTGGTGTAGATTTTTTCAGTTAGCAGTCTAGCCACTCCAACACTGTTATATCTCTTGCCAAAGCTTTCTTTAAAAATGCTTTATTATTACCTCTAAGTTCTCTTTAAGATTAAGTTTTTTAGCAGTGTGTGTGTTTATTTGGTTGCTAGTCTAGCCACATAGACACTTTGCAAGTTTAACATCAATAACATCTGCAGCTGAAGCTTTTTTGCAAAATAAATAAATGCTTATTTGATTTGCTTTGGGGCAGATTAATTGGATTTGCATATAGCATCAAAAACGTATTGTTGTCTGTGACTTGATTTAAAAGTAAAACAGCCTAGTTTTTGTTTTGCAAGCAGTTATAATAATTGAAAACGTTTGTTACTATACATTTGTTATAAACTTTTGTTAGTTTACTTTTTTATGTACTATTACGATATTAACATGCACTTTATAACTGGTTTCCAGCAATACAGTGCATCCAACACAGTTATTTTGTATGGAAAGTTCCCGGTTTTTTACAGGTGTTTGCATTTGATTTTTCTGTATTGGTTATTGGGTATGTAAGAGAGCTAAGGAGGGGCAGGTCTTAGGAGTAGAAAAGTTGACTGATTTTATGCTCTAGCAAATTACGTGTCCCTATTTAAAGATGCAGTTGCACCAAAGGTTAACAGTAAATGTGGTTAGGCAGGTTACACTTGTGTTTCCCCCTTGTGCTGACACTGGCGTAGACATTTATTAGTAAACGTTAGGGGTGAGAAGAGGCTGGCAATCATAGGGTAAGAACGGCTAATAAATGCTTTTGCAAACGTCCAATTATATACTAATAGTACAAGTACAGTAACTACTACAGCAAACTTGTCTCAATTTTTGCAAATATTGTTATTTACCTAGTTTTATTGTATGAAGAAAATTAATCTTACATGGCCTAGCAAAGAAAATAATGTCATTGTTTCTGATTACTGTGGTGAGATTTTATTTATTTATTTTTGAAATCGTCCAGCTATTTTGTAAGCCAGTAACAGACTTGAATGTGTAGGTTGTACTGGATTAGCATATTTGTTTGTGATTTTTACTTTTGAAAGTATATTGCATTCTATATTGACCTTATATTAATGCTGCTTAAAATTTCTATAGTAAACGGGTTTAGTGGCAATTTGTGTTATCTAATTCTGTATATTAAAGAGTAAGTAGTGAGGTTCCGAAAAATAGAGCTTTGCTACAACTGTTCAAATAACGTACCTGTGACTTTTCTTTTCATTGTTAACATCCTGACAACTTTTTACACTTAGAACTTTTAAATCTGTTTCAAAGCTCTTTTCAAAATGGCCGCTCTAGTGCACTGATAGTGTCAGGATTATTGCCCACATTGTCAAACAGGTAACACAGCAATACCGATCCATGATGTGGTACGGAACAGAAAAGCCAGAGCACTTGTTGTTATGTTGTTGTTTTTTTAATTGCTCTGCCTGCAGTGATTTAGAGGACAGATCTCAAACCCCAGTGCACTAGACGGACATTTTGAAAAGAGCTTTGAAACAGACTTTAAAGTTATAAGCGTAAAAAAGTTTCCAGGATGTTAACAATGAAAATGACAGGTATTAAACAGTTTAAAGATTATTTAAACAGTTGTAGCAACATGTGGGTATGTATAACGCGATAAAGTTGTGTGATGCACACTTGAGATTGAGGTGATTCATAAGGGTTTCCATTCCCGTGTCATCATTTGTAATAAATGAATATGCTATTTTAGATGGACTAGACTCTGGGTGGGTGTGTTGTAACTTTTTAAACGCTGTGAAACATAAAGCATCTTTAAACAACTTTCTTCTGGCACCTGCTCAAGTAACAAGCAGTTTTCACCAGATTCCTCCTATCAAGTTTCTTGAACTTGCACATGTTGAAAACAGCTTGAAAATGTCACTTGACAAAAATAAAAAAATAAAAAAAATAATGTTACCTTAATGTGGACTCGTAGCATTTAGGTTTTATGTTTGCAATCTCCAATTAATCATTTGTTAACATTGTAAAAGTACGGTGTAATTATGAATGACTAGTAATAACTAGGAATTGTAATAACCTATTCATGTTGTTGAGGCAGAAACATCAGAAAGAGCTTGGATAGTCCGAATGGCCTTCTCTCATTTGTAAATTTCTTATGTTCCTATGTTCTTCAGTGGCGTTAAATTGAGTATGTGAGATGTTACAAAGATGGTAAAACATTACATTGCGTCTCTAATTACTATAACTACTAAACATTTAAATAAATATATTTAACTCTGCAAATAAACATATTTTATTTAAATGTTACTTCTGAGTGACAAAACTATAAACAAGAAACAATCAAACATACTCTATCATTACTATTTAAAGCTGCTTTCTGTTGCATTTCAAGCACTTTCTGTTTGACAGTTTTTCTCTCTATATCGCTCGGCCATGCCAACGTTTAGGGTTTTGTTTTTTAAGTTTCCTGTGTGCGCTTAAGAATTATATGGTTGCTTGGGTGCCAAAAGACAAACTGGTACATTTTACATAGGTTTCAAAGACCCTGATGTTGCCTTAGATTTGTGAAATCAGCCCTGAGTATATTTGTAAGCTATTGCATTCATTTGTAAAACATCAACAGAAGGTGTTTTTACCTGATTACAAGACAGACTTGCCACATTTTAATAATTATTAGCAGTTTATTCATCTGTCCCATATACAGTAAATGAGCTACTCAATATATAATGTGTAGTTTGACAGTACAGTAGTTCATTCCAAGCACGATTGATATAACTATTTGTTATCATCCCACTGGGTCTGTCTTTCACTTTTGTGAGTTCATTTTCATTAGGAAATACAATTGGAAAACACCAATAGGGGAAACAAAATCGTACAAATGAATGATTGCATTATTTTTTAATAAAACATGTGGTGATTTGAAATTGAAGGATTAGTTTCCGGTGTCCATGGCTTTCTGGCAGGAGATTTAGACATATGAGGAAATATATATAAAAACATGCTGCAAGATTATCCCTATGGAGAAAATTGCATACAAACGTAAATACATAAATTATGCATACCATTTTTTTGGCTGTGCTGACTGCGCATGTTAATTAACACTTTTAAGTGTGGTCATAATGGTATTTTATCAGCACATTACTGATCGCATTACCAGAAACACTTTTCTCTTTTATATACAGCACAGAAGCCAAATGCATTCAGAGGGCTACTAACTTTAGTTTTTAAAAGATGCGAATGACAAAACCAAATACATGTTAAATTGGCTCACCTCTATATTTATCTTCAGATTTGTATATTGTTATATTTTAATTTATACATCAATTACCTATTTTTTGTTTTACTTCCATCTACATGGGAAAAAACTTTATTATTATTATTATTAATAATAATAATAATAATAATAATAATAATAATAATAATAATAATAATAATAATAATAATAAATCATTTAGCAGATGCTTTTATTCACAGCAACTTACAGAGCTTAGGGGGTGAACTATGCATGAAGATGTTTCAGTTTAGTTTACTTAACCCTGTGGTTTATTCCTGCTCTGCCCTGAAACCTAAAGAAACTCACCTGTTGTAGAATGTGGTATGAACTGCAGTGCATGATTGCGTGATTCAGAATTGCATAATTCTCACAAAATGACAGATATGTCTTGTGGAAGTGAAGCGGTTAAGAATGTTTCATCATCTGATCAGGGAGTGTGTCTTTGAAAAACAAGTCATTAGAGTCTGATTCAGCCGCTGGTGCGGCTGGGGGAGGCTTGCTCCCACACTAGTAGTTTGGCACCACTTGCCCCTGGAGTCGGCCAAACAGAGCAAAGGTCTTCCTCAAGGAGCCCGTTTTCCTGATTGCAAAATGGAAATCGATGGTCCGGAAATCTACTGAGCCTTCAGTTCGTACTATTTATAGTGCACTGGTCACTATTTTCCTTTGTAAAAATGTCCTTCAGGATTTTTGGTATGATATCGAATGGGTTACAGAGGAAGTTTGCTCTCTTGCATTAAATTGGTGGAAGAGGAAAAAATTAAAAATTTTAAATAGAAAAGTACATGGCAATAACAAAATGCTCTAGGTAATGCATTTTTTAAGGTTTAATTAGCAGCTGGCAGTTTTGGCAAAGGTGAGGTTGCTAAATGCGATACTAAATATCGTTGTTCCTTAAAATAAACTTGCCCTTGGGTTGATTATTTTAATTATTGTGCCTGTATTCTAACGAGGCGTTGGTAAAGTGCCAAATAAAAACAACTGGGTTAAAAAATAGCAGTGTTAACATTAAACATTGTATTTGTGACTTTTTAAAAGCCTCTATATGTATTTATAATTTAATCTTAGGAACAGTAATACAATGAGATAAGTTAATATCGCTTGAAAATTACAATAGTCTGCCAGCAAGCTCACAGGATGACTTGGTGTGGTACGAGGCATGCAGAGAATTGAAGTCTCCTCCATTCACTTCTAAACGCTACTGTTTTGGCATTGCTGACTTTCCCTGCTTACATGTAACATGAACTATCCGTGACAGAGAAGGCATGTGGACTGGTTTACACACCTAAACAGCAGAGTTGTAGACCGTCCCGTTCCCTGTCCCATTCCCCCTGGTCAGGGCCATGTCCTGCTCAATGACATAGTGCTGTCTGGTGCTGCATCTGTCTGTGCTTAGCCAGCTGATAAAGAGAGGGTTTCCATCTCACTGAAGAATGTCATCCAGATGTGCTTGCCAAAAAGAAAGTAGCGAGTAAATCTCAGCATAAGGCAAGTGCTATCTCCATCACTGGGCTGTGGTGATTTAATAGACTGCTATCCACGTGCGTCAGTATAATTCCAGATACTGAATCCATCATTTTCAATAGTGGACATGCAATGCAAGCAGAACAGGTGTTGACCCAATAGGATGATGAGGTTTAGGTTAACAGTAAATTATTATTGCTAAATTATCATTAGCATTTTCTTGCATTTGATTTATACAGAGTATATTTTGATGATAATAAATAAATTAAGTAAAAGTGCAACAACTGGCCTTTCAAAGACATAATATATTACACTGTATATATGACACGGTATTATGTGAAGTAAGTTCATCGTGTATGTTAGACTCAAGTATTTTTAGTAAACATGTTGAACAGTAACTAATTAAAGGAAATAAATGAACATATATTTAATACACATTGTAATTGTGAATGCCCCTTTTTCACACCTGGGGTCAACCAAGCAGCTAATACATGTTTGATCTGATTCTTCTTTTATATTCTACAGAGAGTAAATTTTTATAGAATACTTGCCATTGTTTTCTATTGGGGTATGTTATTGATAGGCCCAACAGATATATTTAACACACTCTCTGTTGTTCTGTGGCCCACTGAAATAAGCATAGAACACTTTGTACAATAGGAAAACACAGGCTTTGACAACCAATAAAACACTGCTTTAAAAGTGAGTCAATATATTACAGATATTATGAAGCAAAAAAAAACAACTAATAAACAAAAATACTCATTGCCAAGTTTAAATGTCAGCATGGCTTTAGGCTTACATCTTTTTATACTGGTTATGAACTCATAATCCTGGCAAAGGAGCAAGTGAGATACCAGGTTTATCTCTTCTCAATCTCACAGATGGCCTTGCATTATATAAATACTCCAGGATGAGGTCAGATGAGTGTATCAGGGTTGCTGAAGTGCAAATTCTGCTTGCAGGTTCACAGAATAGGTGAAACGCAGATAGATTTCATACTGATATGTATCTCTTTCTACTTCCTTCTTTTTTCTACAATGCCCACATGAAGGAATGAGGAACTCGGAGACTAGCAGCTCCTTTTGAATTTTGTGCATCCTGCCGGATAAGAACGTTTTTATTCAGGCTTTGCTTCACACAACTCGAAACTATTTGATTGTGTCCTCACCCTGAAAAATCACATTGGGGATTTCATGATTTAATTGTTTTCTGTTTATTTGTGGACTGAGCTTTATTTTTATTTTTATTTTTATTTTCCGAAGTGCTTCAGTGTAGTTTTGTATGTTACGAGTAAAGGGCCCTGTTTACAATTCTCATTCCTATCTGGCACTGTTTAGATTGGTAATTAACATTCAGATTGATATTCAAGATGTTGCTTAAATCTAATTAAGGAGACTATCCAATAATGTGTGTTACCTTTGTACAGTATTGGAAGAGGTTTAAACTTGTAAGTTAACTTAATGAATGGGTGTGGGTGGGGGTGGGGGGGCGCCAGTGTGGGTTCCCCCTTCTTTTTGTGCATTTATTCCTGCTTCAGCAACAGGAAACTGTAGAGACAGACAGGAAGTGATGTGCGAGCCAACAGAAAAGGTGCCAGTCTGGCTCTTTAGCATCATCAGTGTACCAATATCAATCATATTTTGAAGTACAGGCATTTCAACACAGAGGAAAAAAATGGTCTTAAATGAGGGTGTTGTTATACACAAAATAAAGATAGCTGTGCTGTTATTTCCAAGCATGAATCAATTTATATATGTATAGGAATGCACCATGAAAAATAACAAAGAGGAATCTAGGCCAGTCACAGCAGTTTTACTAATAAGTTATGCGTTTGTGTGAACTGGTAGAACCTGATAAACAGAAAGATCTTGTTTGTCAATGGCTGGAAAAAAAAGTTACAAATGTACGTAATAGTTTGAGATATACTGTAGTAACCTTATAATATACAACCTATTTAAAACAGTTATTGTGGCAGGCTGGCTTGGTGAGTGACGTCAGACCAGGAAATACACAGACAAAGCACTGCGGGGTGAGTCGCCATTGCGCTCACATTTATTAAATAACTAACCAAAAATAACATGAACACACAAACAAAAAGACACGATGGCCAAACAAACAAATAGACCACGGAAAATAAAACAAATATCGTCCGGAATGCAGCCAGCCGGATAGCAGTTATTTATCTTACTTTGTGAGGGATCTCTCTTGCACTCTATCTCTTTCTCATTCTTGCAGCGCTCAGCTGCTACACTTTTTAGACAGGTGGCCGTCCTCAAGTTGGCAAGCAATTAACCAATTTGAAGACGGCCACATTCTGCACATGTTATTATTATTATTATTATTATTATTATTATTATTATTATTATTATTATTATTATTATTATTATTATTATTATTTATTTCTTAACAGACGCCCTTATCCAGGGCGACTTACAATGACTTACAAATGTTCTCTTTGAAAATAATTGTCTGCTTCCCTGCCAACCCAAAACCACACCAACAACAATACAAAATACATTTAAATAATAGCAATAATAATTCACAATAAATAAAACAAATCAACATAGGGGCGGGCGTACCCCGTCACACACGTGTATCATAACATGTATACAATCATAACAAAGATGGACTTGTATAGATGATACGATGGCCTTATTATGCAATCTAGGACAAACCAATTTTCAGTTGAGGTCAAGAAAAAGCTAATATTGTCTGTCCTGCTCAACCAATGCTGGAAAACCAATCTGCTACACATGCAGCCCCCACTACACTACACTACACCCTTGCTGAAAACTGGGGTTGTCATGGCTTCGTAATTTATTGTTTGTCCTGTTTTTGTTTGGATTCCCTCATCCAAGTAGTTGTAGTCCAGTCTTCTGGCACACCGGCCATTTTGTTTGTACCCATTTCACAAGTAAACTAATTAGCAGCTATAACTTCTCTGAGACCTGCAGAGTGTGTGTCACAGTGGAGCATGTGGCACATCATAGCCTCTTGTGGTGTAAAACTTTGTTTGCTACTAGGTCCTAATAAAGTGAACTATAAATCATATAATATTTCCTAACCATTATCATTTTGAGTTAACAAAAGATTGCTAGAGCTGATGTCATTTTTGCAATGGGTTGCTAGCTGTTTTTTTCAGACAGTACGGTTTTAGCACCCACCCAATCGGAGAAGTCAATGGACAGTAGTAACCTGTTTGTGTTTTTTAGGCTGTCCTGTGCACTGTTAGTTTGAGTAAGAACTTTAGCTTTGATTTGATTATGAAGCACATTGTACAATCATTAATAATGCCATCACTACTTTTTCTAAAATTTAACAGTAATAAAAAGTTTCTATTTCAAAACTATGGCAGCCAATAAATAAGTTGTAACCAACACAGACTATACTGGCCTTTTAAGGGTTCAGGAGTTTGCACTGCAAACTCATTTCATATACATTGGCAGTAAGACAAACTATACATTCTGTAATTAATCTAATTTGGCACAAACTCAAGCTTACACAATGCAGTTTGTTTTTTGGCAAATATCACAAAGTCCTGACTATCCTTGCTGTGCACCATGACTCATAACCTTGAGGTTGCTTTTGCTTGATAAATATGGCCATCTGTGCAGTAACTTCAATGGTGTGATGTTCTCCAGAGCATTATAAAAAAAGTTTTTTTTTTGTTTTGTACCTTTGTTTACAGGACCAGCCATGGTAGATACACAGCTGCCAATGTGGCAAGTGAGCTTTGGGCTGAATCCAGTGGATATGGCAGAGCTAGATGACCACTCCCACTCTTTTGACATCAAGCCCTACACAACAGTGGATTATTCCGGCATTTCCAACCGGCCTTACGACTACAACCCTCCCGAGAGAGGCAACCTGACAGAGCTAGACTGCAAATATGATTTTAAATTACAACAGTACCATCATACAAGTACGCCACCATTTTTTCATATATAAACTTCAAGAATTGTCTCAGCCATCATGTTAAGAGTAGTGTGATCAATATCCAATAGTATCTTTGGATCGGGGTGATTAACTGTTGCTTTGAACAATTTTCTGTCAGATCCCTGCCAGAATCAATTAATCTACACGTGACCAAGTATTTATTTATTTATTTATTTATTTATTTATTTATTTTCTTGAATTTTCTTGAATTTTCTACATTAGCTTTCCACAAAATTAGGGGATAATTAACAGGTCCTATACTGTATTAGTGTATTTATACAACCAGGATATTAGTATTTTTGTGCAGGAATTGTCTGGCGAAGATGACATCGTTTCTAAGGTTTTGTTAACTACTGTGAGTAAAAGTCACTGTACCTTTTTTCTTATTTTTGTATCCAGGCACAATAAAACTTGAACCACCATCTCCACCTCAGTACTCGGACAAAAGCTTTCCATATACAAAACTGCATGAGGACCCATTGAACTCCACGCTGTCCGTAGAGTGCAGAGTCTGTGCGGACAAGGCCTCGGGATTTCACTATGGAGTCCATGCATGTGAAGGGTGCAAGGTATGGCTTCAGTATTGCATAGTCTCATTTAATGCATTGTGTAATCATAATAGTGATAATCAGTATTATTAAAAATAACAAATATGTAGTGAAAAAATATATATAATAATGGTTGAAAATCCATGTGAATGCTAGCGGAATCACGGTTATTGCCATTATTATTCAAATATATTGTCATGCATTCAAACATGCAACTTAACAGTAAACATTAACATCTTCTTCCCTTAGAAATACAGTGAGCGTTCCCACTGTATCCGACCTTTAGGTCCTTCTTCACATGAGATGCGTTGTGAAATAGATCTCTGTGCATTCTGCTAAAATTGCTGAAATACTGTATGGATTGGCCATTTTTAAACAGTTTCATTCCAAGGAGGGGCCTTCCAGTCGTTTTTTTTATCTAGGCACTGGTGGCTTTTATAAATCAGACTTTTGTACCTTTGGGAAGAATTATTAAGGTAATTCCTATTACTTGTGAAATATTCTACAGAGCCCTCCTGTCTACTTAGTCGAACCCGGCTTATCTTTAGTGTCTAAATCTAGTCATACCGGTGTTAAAAAACATCTGTTAAATATTTATCGTTTACTGCACAGTAGTAACTTGATCAAGAAAAAATCTCTGCATGGATACACATTGTTTTTCTTGTCCTGAAAGGGTCCTTTCTGGACATTTCCATTGGAACATATTTGTAATCTCACTTGTATTGGATAACGAGAAAGTCCCTTATGTTTACCCAATTCGGTGCCTGATGAGTTGATTTCAAAACACTTGGAAAGTGACATGCCAAAAGACTGAGTTTCAAACTTTTCTGGCCTTGTTTATTCATTTTATATTGTGTGCCTTGCATACTCCTCTAGTCATGGGCAGGAATCTCTGACCTCCTGGTTGTCTGAAAACTATCTTCAAATGAATGCAGTAAAAAAAGGGGATTTTGTAGTTGGATCCTGAAAAAAGTAGTCTTTTTGATGACTGCATTTTTAAACCCTGTTGTACAGTTACCCTGGTTTGCAGTTCACTCTCGCATTAACTAAAAGATCCTTCTTATAAAACCTGGAGCCACAAAATGTATTAGAACTGCTGACCACATTTTCATTGCAATCCTTAGATGGCAGTTTTCTGTCTGTTCCTGTGAATAACTGTATCACTTCTGGTGTGTTTGCCCAATATGCACCTCCCTGGAACTCACTGTCTAGAGAAATAGGAAACAATGAGACACTTCCTCCTTTTAAATCAAAACTACAAACCTATGTGTTTTCTCCATCTTTTTCTAGATTAATGAGTCCTGGGATGGGGGGAGTGGGGCAATGGGTTAATGTAAACTACTTCACCGAAGAATTTCTGACTGTGTAACAAGTCCAGATTGGCAAATTCTACTGCAAACACTATAAACCTGTCAGAAATGTGAGCTATGGATTTTAAGCAATTTCATAAAATAGCTGAAATGTGCAGATTGTTGGTAATGATTCTGTTAAGTTTGCATCTGAACTGTCCGTAAGAACAAATACTTAGTTGTATTTTATCCTCTTTGTTTTTTTAAAAAAAAAGATTGCAAGAAACTTGCCCAGCCCTCATGTTTGACCAAGGTGGAAAATGTATGAGATTAAAAAAAAAAATAATGCGAATGAGTTCTTCTTTTGGAAACTTGAAACAATGGTAGCCAGTAGCCGATAGTCTGTCACCTTAACCACAAGCGATTGGAGAGTTTCCAGATGACTTTGCAGACATAGGCTTTTGCTGTTTGGGTTTCACAACCGGAATATGAAGTGAGAATAAGTGGTTGGTGGGGTGATAATCCACACCCACGTCTCTCCATCTGTAAGATTATCAGTCTCCTCCTCAATATGGATATCATTGCTTCGTAACATGCATGTGGAAGATTTATGAAGTAAACACAGAGGGGGCCCAGATATCAGGAGTGTTTTATATTGTCTACCATATTATGTGTAATTAAATAACATGCTTTTTTTTTTGTAAACCCATTGATAATGAGCTTTTCAATTATGCATGCACAGCAAAATGCAGTTAATTGAATACAGATATTGCTCTCTACTTTCTTTTTCTAATATTTACTACAGGTGCTTTATGTGTTATCTGTATTAGTGAGGGATATGTACTGTATGTTACTGACATGTCTTATTTTAATAAAATATTTTCTTATACTTGCAGGAAAATTGACTACTCCATAGTAAATGTATGATGTGGGGAATTTGTCCCCTTCTGGAATATCGACGCCATGGTCTTAAGATTTTGTTAATATGGACCATTTGCTAAAACCTTTTTTTTCTTTCTCTTGTTATTAACAGGGCTTCTTCCGCAGAACAATCAGGTTGAAGTTGGTATATGACAGGTGTGACCTAAACTGTCGCATTCACAAGAAGAGCAGAAACAAATGTCAGTACTGCAGGTTCCAGAAGTGTCTCATGGTGGGCATGTCACACAACGGTAGGCATACAAGTGTCGGCTGAAGGGAGCTTCATGCTCAAGCAAACTACAAAATGTTTTTGCAGACATGCTGCTCAGTCACCTCATGTCCTAGAGAATATAGGTGTGCCCTACTTGCGATTTCCTTTTCACACCTTTGAGTGTCACATATGTAAGTGATAGCATTCTCATAAAAGCTAATGTTGTTTCCTGTGTGGCTGATTACAGAGCAGAATTGGTGTGCCAGTCTCTCAAAAACAGGTGCAGGTCTTAGTTAAATATATATATATATATATATATATATATATATATATATATATATATATATATATATATATATATATATATACAGTACTGTGCAAAAGTTTTAGGCAGGTGTGAAAAAATGCTGTAAAGTAAGAATGCTTTCAAAAATAGACATGTTAATAGATTATATTTATCAATTAACTAAATGCAAAGTGAGTGAACAGAAGAAAAATCTAAATCAAATCCATATTTGGTGTGACCACCCTTTGCCTTCAAAACAGCATCAATTCTTCTAGGTACACTTGCACAAAGTCTGGGATTTTGTAGGCATATAGTCAGGTGTATGATTAAACAATTATACCAAACAGGTGCTAATGATCATCAATTCAATATGTAGGTTGAAACACAATCATTAACTGAAACAGAAACAGCTGTGTAGGAGGAATAAAACTGGGTGAGGAACAGCCAGACTCAGCTAACAAGGTGAGGTTGCTGAAGACAGTTTACTGTCAAAAGTCATACACCATGGCAAGACTGAGCACAGCAACAAGACACAAGGTATTTATACTGCATCAGCAAGGTCTCTCCCAGGCAGAAATTTCAAGGCAGACAGGGGTTTCCAGATGTGCTGTCCAAGCTCTTTTGAAGAAGCACAAAGAAACGGGCAACGTTGAGGACCGTAGACGCAGTGGTCGGCCAAGGAAACTTACTGCAGCAGATGAAAGACACATCATGCTTACTTCCCTTCGCAATCAGAAGATGTCCAGCAGTGCCATCAGCTCAGAATTGGCAGAAAACAGTGGAACCCTGGTACACCCATCTACTGTCCGGAGAAGTCTGGTCAGAAGTGGCCTTCATGGAAGACTTGCGGCCAAAAAGCCATACCTCCGACGTGGAAACAAGACCAAGCGACTCAACTATGCACAAAAACACAGGAACTGGGGTGCAGAAAAATGGCAGCAGGTGCTCTGGACTGATGAGTCAAAATTTGAAATATTTGGCTGTAGCAGAAGGCAGTTTGTTCGCCGAAGGGCTGGAGAGCGGTACACGAATGAGTGTCTGCAGGCAACAGTGAAGCATGGTGGAGGTTCCTTGCAAGTTTGTGGCTGCATTTCTGCAAATGGAGTTGGGGATTTGGTCAGAATTAATGGTCTCCTCAATGCTGAGAAGTACAGGCAGATACTTATCCATCATGCAATACCATCAGGGAGGCATCTGATTGGCCCCAAATTTATTCTGCAGCATGACAACGACCCCAAACATACAGCGAAAGTCATTAAGAACGATCTTCAACGTAAAGAAGAACAAGGAGTCCTGGAAGTGATGGTATGGCCCCCACAGAGCCCTGATCTCAACATCATCGAGTCTGTCTGGGATTACATGAAGAGAGAGAAGCAACTGAGGCTGCCTAAATCCACAGAAGAACTGTGGTTAGTTCTCCAAGATGTTTGGGCCAACCTACGTGCCGAGTTCCTTCAAAAACTGTGTGCAAGTGTACCTAGAAGAATTGATGCTGTTTTGAAGGCAAAGGGTGGTCACACCAAATATGGATTTGATTTAGATTTTTCTTCTGTTCACTCACTTTGCATTTTGTTAATTGATAAATATAAACTATTAACATGTCTATTTCTGAAAGCATTCTTACTTTACAGCATTTTTTCACACCTGCCTAAAACTTTTGCACAGTACTGTATATGTTTGTCAGTGCTTGGTAACAGAGCAAAGGTAAAAAGTGGCATTTGTGTAGGGCTGAGTAAGAAGCTGGTTGTTTCTAACTCTTTAAACACTGCAGACCTCTACAGAGGTCTTGAGATGAATAAACAACAGACTTAAAATAACTCCAATCAACACAGCAGCTAACTGGTCCCCCTCAGCTATGCCCCTATATGACTCAAAAGATGAATTAGTTATAGGAGGCTTTCTGTTTTTAAAGTTTTTTTAAAAAGCCTCAGAATTAAATATTAGCTTAATTGCTTTCTCCCCCTTCCCCTCCCCCATGTGTTGGAGTACCCTGTCAATTACTAACATGATAAATATGTTTCCCCATCATGTTTCTTACTGTATGTACTGTAGCTTTCAAATGTAACAAATGCTTTAAAGAATCGCATGAATGAGCAAGGCACTCCTTAGTTTTGTCAATGTGACTTATCAGGCAGTGATAAATGTGTTTTAATGCCATTCAGATTACACAAAATCTGAAAAAGGAGGGCAAGACGTTTCTTGAGCCACTTTCTTGAGCAAAGCTTTCTTTCAATGTAATTTCTATGAGTCAGTGATCAGGTTCTCTTCACACGATAAAGCAGAGATTATGTTGAAACTAAAATATTATCTGAGAGCTGCCAGGGACCACACATGTTGCTTTGATTAGAATGAGCTGAAAAAGTTTAATAAAGGTGTGAGTATGTTATTATGTGTGGAGTATGTAATTAGACCATTGGACAATGTGAACGTTCCCAGTGCTAAAAGGAGAATCTAGAGTGATTTTAGGGGAGGGTTTAGTTTTATCCATTGAAGAATGGAAACTGTTTTCATAGACAGTGTAAAGATGACAATGTTTGGACCTTTTTTATATATATAAATAAACAAAACAGAATATACCCATCATCACTAATTGGAATACAACTTTTTAAAGATTCAGGTAGCCTGAATTGATGTGGCATCATTATGTTAACCTTATGTAATAGAATCAAAATCTCAGCTGAAACCTCAAGTGACAAATAGATTCAGGGTTTGCATGTGGTACCTCCCTTAAAGAAATTGAACCCTAGAATGAATAATACAGTTTTGAAAGGTTAATTTGTTTAAAAAGTGACAAACATATTAGAAAAGTGAAACATACAGTACAATGGCAGTGGAAAACACATTTCTCAAAGGCGAAAACTACCAAGTACTTCAGAAATAGAGCATAGGCTATGGCAGCATGTCATTTGCTTTCCCTTATATATTACAATACTAGCAAAAGTGCAATGGAAACAGCGACAGGTAGTTCATTATCTCAATTTGGGTGCTATTTTTAGCACCACAGCGGTAGCAAAAAAATAAATACTTCTGTTTTCTACTTTCAAATAAATTGAAAATGACATAGAAGTCGAATTGATGTGTGTTTCTCCCTAGCCATACGATTTGGCCGAATGCCCCAGGCTGAAAAGGAGAAGCTTTTGGCAGAGATCTCCAGCGATATTGACCAGATGAATCCTGAGTCTGCTGATCTCCGAGCCCTTGCCAAGCACTTGTATGACTCATATTTCAAGTCCTTTCCTCTCACCAAATCCAAGGCGAGGGCCATCTTGACGGGAAAGACAGGAGATAAAGCCGTGAGTACCACTTACGCTGCCTCAGAGTACCTCACAACCCAGTGATATCAAGATCTGGCCTGCAATTCGCTACACATTTTATGAGCTTTATAACGGGATTGGATAGTAAATATGGACTGAGATGAGCTAAAGTTCATGTTGTAAATCACTGAAAAGAAAGGTGCATGTGTCTAGTGCATGTGTCTGGTATCACAGTGTCATCATGCATGACAAAATGTCATGGTTATCAATACTGCCATTCCACACAACCTAGAAACCCTGTCTTCTGATTGGCTGAATGAGATGTTGCTTGTCTTAAGCAAACATTAAGCTGTTTCTTGTTGCCGTTTAGACATTGTGTCTGGACTGTGTGAATAATAGTGTTCCAGTAAGACGGACAGCAAGTTAAACTTCTGCTTGTCGTGGTTGTTTTACTAAATTTTTTCCCTAACATACATTATAAAGGAGACACTTGGTTCAGATTCAAATACAACAATGCAATGAACTAAAAAGGCACTCACTTTTGATGTAGAAGCAGAAACATATCATTTCCTGCATTGGTAATACCTTTTTTTTTTAAATTTAAAAATAAATTGAGAACAGTTGAATTTAAAGGCCCGGATTCCCTGAAAAAAAATTGTGTCGCATTTCTCAAGCCTCTAAAGTACAGTAATACATATTTTTCTGTAGTCGGGAGTTGATAAGATGTAGCAAACCCTAATGAGACTTCAAGCATTCAGATAAAGTACTTGGAAGATACCCCCTTTGATAAATATAGTTTAGATTTTAAAACACACCATCGTTTGCACATAACCTTGTTCTAAACTGCACCTTCGAATTGAAGACACCGATTGGTTGTTGTAGAGGGGTAACCGGTGTCCTCTAAAGAAGATGCTTCATATTATTGTAATGGCTTATTCCATGCAGTTAATGATAACACATGACTAAGTGTATTACTGAGAAGATATTCGGCCAAGGCTGTTGAATATCCTTTATTTAAGCTTGTTTTGACTACTTGGACTAAAGATATGGGGTGGATGAGACTGAACAGCTGTTTGTTTAAGGACTGCTTATAATGCCAAAATAGTTATGAAGGGGGGAAAAAAGCAACAGCATTATTTTTAAATTATGACAAATTTGATTTTTTTTTTTTTTTTTTTGTATTATTATTATTAATATTCTTTCCATGGTGTTTTATGTCAAAACTTGTTTTTGCCAGTGGAGATTTCTTTGGAGTTGATTTGTTCTAGCTCTTTAAACGGGCTAGTCTTACATTTGACTAAAATGGATTCTATTTTCTGCATTGTTTATACAGTCGTACCGCAAATGTAACTTTGTACATGTAATAAAAAAAATGTTTATAGATAGACAAACGACTATATTGATAGACACGGTACAGACAGCTGGAATGTGTTACTTTGTATCCTGATGTGTCTCCAATGTCTTTTCACAGCCTTTTGTGATTCACGATATGAACTCTTTGAAGGCTGGAGAGCATTACATCAGCTTCAAGCAGCCCCCTGTTCCAGAGCAGGGGCAGCAACAGAACAAGGACATGGAGATACGTCTTTTCCAAAGCTGTCAGTTCCGCTCCGTAGAGGCAGTCCGGGAAATCACGGAGTTCGCCAAGAGCATCCCGGGCTTCGTCAACCTGGATCTCAACGACCAGGTGACTCTCCTCAAGTACGGCGTCCACGAGGTGATCTTCAGCATGCTGGCTTCCCTCATGAACAAGGACGGGGCCCTGGTCTCCTGCGGACAGGGCTTCATGACCCGCGAGTTCCTCAAGAGCCTCCGCAAGCCCTTCTGTGAGCTCTTGGAGCCCAAGTTTGATTTCTCTGTGAAGTTCAACGCCTTGGAGCTGGACGACAGCGACCTAGCAGTGTTCATCTCTGTCATCATTCTCAGTGGAGGTGAGGAACGCTTCCCCATGCTGCTTTCTAAGAAGGAAGAAGCTGGGGGAAGCCTTTAAACTTTATCGTAGTGATTAAAAATTGGTGGCAGAAACATCACCAAATACAGTGTTATAAGTTTTCATATTGGGTAAGCTTCATACTGTATAACACCCACAGAAAGTTACAGTGGATCGCTAATAAATTATTATTAATTGGTCATTTAGCAGAGGCTTTTATCCAAAGCGATTTACAGAGACTAGGGGTTGACCAACAACTGCTGCTGCAGAGTCACTGACAATAGGACCTTGGTTTTACATGTCAGCCGAAGGATCCTCTAGGTATCACTCCTAAATATCCCGCAATAGTGACCCATTCTTTAGTCACCCTAAAATGCTGTGAATCTAAGACATGCTTATCAACTATCATGGCTGCTGCTGTTATTCTTATTAACAGTAGAGGGGACAGTAGCTGAGAATGCAAAACAAAAATTACCCTTTAATGCTCCTTTAAACCAATAGTGCTGTATCAAACATTAAATAAATGGTGCTTCAAAATACTCAAGAAAATGTAGTGCACCTAAGGATTTCTTTTGATGTTTTTAGAATTTGATTTCTATGAGTATCTGTGGCAGGGTGGAACAGAGCCCTGCATGTTAAGAGGGGGGCAGGGCAAATGTGTTGTGGTGTATTGTATTATTATTTAAAATAAATGTATTGTTTGGTGTTTATTGGGAACTGGAGAATGTATTATGATTTCAAATGTAGTGTTTATGTTTATTTAAATGGGTGAGTGTTTGGAAGGAGGAATGAGCGAATGAAAATCTAAAATGAAAGTAAAAAAAAAAAAAAAGAAAGCAATTGCTACTCTTGCGGGGCAGACCAGCAAGGCATTTGTTTGCGTGTTTGTGTTCAAGATTTGTTTTTGTTTAAATATTTATGCAATACACCACAATACATTTATTTACAAGCATGGTTTTGCCCTGCCCCCTCTTTACATGCAAGGCTCTGTTCCACCCTGCCACCGTATCTATTTTAGAGTTATCTATTCTAGAATTATCTGTTCTAGAAACTGTTGCTGGTACAGTGATAAGATAAGTGATAGTGGTGGTCAGGCAAGATCATACTAAAAACAGGGTTATTACGGTACATATATCAAGTTATAATCCTCTGTCTCCCTGAAAAAATTCACTGAATTCACTGTCATCATTCAGAACTGTAAGCATTCAGAAGTGCATCTACATGAGTATTTTATAACATCATGTAAATAGTATCAAACTGAATGTTGAGCCCCACGTGGGAAGTCGTTTAAGACTATTACAATACAGTTGTGTATTTAGAGAACGGTGTACTTTGATCTGGTGAATGAGTTTATCAGTTGTAGGCACTGAGGAAACATGCACAGGTGGTAGTTTGCGTTAGAAACATACGGGGGAACACAAGGCATACAATAGAGACCGAAGTTGCCTATGTTAGTTGTTTAGTGTTTATTATATCAGCCTTTATCGTTGTACAAACTATTTTTTCCCATCAATTTCGCTCAGATTATTGCAAAAAATATGAGTAAAGAAATACACCGACCAGGCAAAAGTATAATAATCCTATTGGATTGTTTATTTCTAGCCTGACAAAGTAACCCCACGTCCACAGTGGCGTTAGCAGTCTCATTAGTCACTCTCTTTGCTGAGTGCAATATGAATGAACCATGTATTCACGTTGTATGTTTACAATACTCTTATCACAGCAAATCATCAAGGAGTGCCATCCAGACCAGCCTTGGGTTGTTCTTGTTGTGCTTCAAATATATGTTTGCGTGATTCGCTGCCAGAATATTATCTACAAGAAAACTGCTTCACCCATGATGACATGTGACTTTCCTATAGCGTGGCTGTGTATAAGAAATGTACAGTAGAACAGTGGAGGTTTCAAAATCCATCGCTCACCAAGTCTTTGACCCGTGGTGAAGAGGGTCAACAGGCTGGAAGTGTTCCCCCTGTTCCTCATTAGTCCGTCGTGATTGATCACCTCTGGCCCCTGAAGGATTTGTGACTGAAAATTGCCCTATATTTTAAGTATTAAAAAAAGAGACCATGATTTATTTATTTATTTATTTATTTATTTATTTTAACTATTTCTATTACAGAGATGAGTATAAGGGGTGTTTAGTAAAAAGGTTCAACCCTGCAGTAAATTTGGTATAAAATATAAGCACACAAAGACGTATTTGGGGGCTATTTAAATTGAACCAAACTGAACTGAAATACCATGTTGTTTAAAGGTAAATCATTAAAATAACAAAGGGCTACAGTCCTTTCTGATATTTACTGAAAAGTTATTCACTAAGTTACATTTATGGGTGGTGACTGCAGTGTTTTGTTGTGACGTTTTATTTTATCCTTGAACCAGGTCCACTGTCTGAAAGAAATCAGCCGTTACACGAAGGCCTGTTAAACATTAACATTAAACTTGAAAGGGTATTTCGTGACTGCCACTGAAGGAGTGTGTGTTTGTGTTTGTCTCTCTCTGGCAGCGTTGGGAAATGCAATACCCATTATTGTGATAATCAAGATAATGTTGATCTGATAATTACTGTATTATCTTATCTTGTAAATGATTAATTGTTGTTTATTATATTATTTCTACATATCTCAACCTTAATAGAAATGTTTGGACTGTACATTTGCTGCATACCTTTTCAACCAACACATTACGTGCAGTAGCAATGTTTGGCACTTTGTGCTTTCATAGTTGATTTTCAGTTTTTTTTCTACTTTTTGAGTAATACTGAAAACTTACCTGAGTCATCTTTTAATTGTTTTCTATATGAGTACAACTGTGTAAAAAATATATATATTTCTAACCACTTTTAAGGAGGCTGAAAAAAAGAAATCGAAACCCTTATAGTTTGCTTCAATGGAAAGCTAAATGGTCTTTCCACCATTCCTAATTGAATTGTTCTCCCTCGTCTGTCTCTCAGATCGCCCAGGTTTGGTGAATGTAAAGCCCATCGAGGACCTACAGGATAACATGCTGCAAGCACTGGAGCTACAGCTCAAAATGAACCACCCAGACTCCCCCCAGCTCTTTGCCAAACTGCTCCAGAAAATGACAGACCTCCGGCAGATCGTAACAGAACATGTGCAGCTTCTGCAGCTCCTCAAGAAAACAGAACTGGATATGGACATCCACCCGCTTCTGCAGGAAATAATCAAGGACTTGTACTAGAAGACTACATTCTGTCTCCTCACCCACTCTGTAGCCCTTTTCCTTTCTTTTGTTTTGATTTTAATAAATTGCACTATGTCATTATGAGGGAAACATAGTACATGCCTGTGAAATTACTGTGAATACGTAAATAGTTTATATAAATGCTGAATGACCCTTTTTCATTTAAGACATAGGGTGCAGTTAGCTTCAGTTTCTGTCCATGTTTGTATGAGTTTCTGTAACAGCTTATTCGAATGAGTCTTAAAACATGGATAAAAAATGGAATATCAGAATGAAATGGCAAGGGGTAACCTGCTGGATTTGTTTGGAGCATTTTACAGCATTGGGGAATCACCCAGAATTTATTTTGAAGGGGGCTCCCGAGTGGCGCATCCAGTAAAGGCGCTCCTCGCAGGATGTGCCCTATAGCCTGGAGATCGCTGGTTCGAATCCAGGCTATGTCACAGCTGACCGTGACCGAGAGTTCCTAGGGGGGCGGCGCACAATTGGCTGAGCGCTGCCCGGGTAGGGAGGGCTTAGGTCGGCAGGGGAATCCACGGCTCACCGCGCATCAGCGACCCCTGTGGCCGATAGGGCGCCTGTGGCTCTGCAACGGAGCCGCCAGATCTGTGTTGTCCTCCGGCACTATAGGTCTGGTAGCATTGCTGTGGATCTGCAGTGCGAAAAATGATGGCTTGGAAGGAGCACGTTTCGGAGGACGCGTGTTCCAGCCTCCGTTTCCTGAGTCGGCGGGGGGGTTGCGAGCGGTGAGCCGGGGATACAGATAATAATTGGGCATGCTAAATTGGAGTGAAAACCGGGGTAAAAATAATTGTCGACGACTAAATTAAAAAAAAAAAAAAAAGAAAAAAAAAAAGAATTTATTTTGAGTAAGTGCCCCCAGACCTTCCTTATAGTTAACGTGCGTGCGTGCGTGTGTGTGTGTGTGTATATATATATATATATATATATATATACTGTTCATCCCCTTATATTTACAGACTTTATTGGTAAAATGAAATAGTGGTTCCTCAAAAACATTCTTAATCAGAACTTTTCTCTGGACTTTTTAAATATTTTTTTAATAATTTTTTTATGTATTTATATTTACAATAAACTTTGTCTTGCAGCTCATAAGCTGTAATTAAGAACAACAATTCCTTCAAATTACTTCCACAGAAAATGATCCAGTCCAATAAAGTATATACATTAATTTAGTAAATAAGAAGATATTCGTGTGGAAGTAGTATTACAATGCTTTCAATCTTATGATTCACAGGACTTGTAATGCCATTTTAAGCACTTACAGTACTATCACAATCCTACTTCTCCCAAAGAATAAAGTGGACTATTACTGTTCAACAAAAGAGAGTTTACTAATGCTCTAAAATGCATGGTACAGTGTAGGTAATAGAGTACTGAACCAAAAAATGTGAATGAAACTAATGAAATGTATTCCAGGAGATAAGCGTTTTGACAAGGTGTCTTCTTAGCATCTAGACAATTGTAGGTCATACTACTAAACAACACAGGGAGAGCTGAAGAGGTGTTTTTGGTCAGGTTACAAGAATATCCCGTTTACACTGGTGCCCATCTGATATCTGTCTGCAAACTCTGCCTGGCAGGTTTATATAGAACCCACAGCCAATGATTGCTGCTTATCAGTGATGCCATTAGTGCAGTTGGCTAAACCTCTATTTCTCTTCTTTCAGAAGTCTATAGAGGCCCCCAAAATCCAGTGTAATTCCAGGTGGAGCTTGGAGTCAAGCCTGGCTGCAGGTGTAAGAAATTGAGGGTCACAACCATATTGGGCTGTTTGTTCCTCTGCCTGATTCTAGCTAAGTACAAAATGAAGTAACTGATGAGATTTATTTGGATTGGCACAGAGTTCTATGAAAAGGGGGATCTGTGATGGTGGTGAAAGCAAAAAATATTCCATGAGCGAGGAAAAGCTTGAGATTCAAAGGAAGTTGGTTTTGGCTTCCCTAATGACTGGATTATTATTGCTATTTTATCAACACAGAATGCTGTGAATAAAGTCACCAGCCACTCTTTCAACTCAACCTGCAACCCACTCTTCCAAAGTACTGTCAAAGAAAATGATGACATTGCAAGAGTAAGATATTATGTCCCAGAGGGTCTCACTGGTAAAGGCGTGGCCTTGTGACCGGCAGGGTGAGCCAGCAGGGGGGTCATCGGATTGGTTCTGGCACTCCAGTGGGTTAGGGAGTCAAAACCGGCAGGGACCGTTTCTGCTTACCGTGCGGTACAGCGTCCCCTACTGGCCAGGTGCCCAGTGAGCCTCGGGGGTTAATGGAATACATGATTTACTTGAGTTCAGACATTGAAAATGAGACCAGGGTAACCAAGGCTGCTCTCCAATGACAGGGTGGAAAGGGAAACAAAGCAAACGATTGGCTCTCGCAGGGAATGTTGAAAGTTGGCAGATGCAGTGCCTGGACATGATCCTGGTGCTTGTGAGGATGATTAAATGGTTTATTTCTGTTGTGTCAGCATATCCTTAGTTTGTTAGTACTAATTCTCTGTTGGATATATCCTGCCAGATTTCAAATAGACTCTGCCAAACAATAAAAAAAGAAGTACACAAAATAATAAGGGGTAATGCTGTACACATCAGTCTGCTTAAGAAATGCTTTACTTAAAAAGGGGCTTACAGTGTACCCTTTTTTATAATGTATAATGGATTTTTCTTTAATCATAGTTTTCAGTGAATGTATGCATACTTGGTATTAAATATGCACTTGCCCAATAATGTATTAAGATAACATTTTCTATAGTCTTTTGAAATGCAGCTTCATGAAAGATGTGCTATTCCTGTTACACAGTCTAATTGTCCAGTTTAAAAAGTTACAAAGAATATATATTTATATGTATTGGTGCTCAGTGTTTACATGGATACCTTTAATATATAAAAAGGGTTGACTGTAACAAAAGCAGTAGAAATATCCTGTAATAGTTATGTCTCATTAAAAGAATCCTTTTCTGTCACATTTACTGGAATTTTGCCTATATTACAATTTAATAAAAAAAATGACTTTGGCTTCTTAAAGGGATAGTGTAATCTGAACATAAATGAATGGTCACACAAGATGTTAATTGTTTTTTTCATATGTGTTTGTTAATGTGAATAATATGGCATATGTACCAGTCAAACAACTGGATGGAGGGATCAATTTAGATAACCAAATACAAGAGCAAATCTAATACTGCAATTGTTGGGACTTTATAAAATCAATTTTTCTGTTGCAGATGTTTATTTGTTATTGATAACTAGAATAAAGAATTATCTCTATTGCCAAATGTTTAATATAAAAATTGTATTTCGAACAAAACTGTGTGGATTTTTTTTTTTTTTTCTATCACACATTGCTGCCAATGGTGGACACTTTATCTGTATAAATAAAGTGTCCTCCATATATATAAATTACTGACTTTGGTTTCATTACTGAGGTTAAAAAGGTTCTGTTTTCTTGAGTAATTTGCTCTGTTAATTTGTTTTACTAAGGGACACCAACTATGCTGAATTAGTGGGTGCTTAGCCCTGCCGCATATTAATCCAACACCCACTTGAACAACTATTAGAGCACAATGTATTTTTTTGTCATGATTCAATGAAAAAGAAGGTTCAGCCTCAATCGTAGCAGTTTCAGAAAGAGTGTCTTCATTTCATTCAGCAGTCAGGACCCTTGCCATGCCCTGAAGTCAACAGCCAGCCTGTATGCTGATTTGCCAGGTCCTGCATTGCAGTCAAACGAAAAAATGCACACATTAAAAACTGGTTTTGCTGGAAAAGCCAAACTACATTTTACAATCTTTAAGTACCTGATGACAGGTACATGGAAACTAAAAAGGCACATCCTGTCATATCCACTACCTTTAATAAGGGAATAAACCTAAAGTCTAATCTCTAGTTCCCAGTTCTACAGGCTCTGGACAGGCAGTCTTCTTTAATTAAACCAGCCAGGACAGGCTAGTGGTGCAAGAGATGCTAGTATTTTCCACCTGAAGACCAAGGTTCAAATCCGGCACGCTAGTAAAATGGCTTTGGTAGTGGCAATTTACCATCCCACAATTCAACAGTTTGCAGGCAGTGTCTGGTGCCCGGGCTGCCTTGGAGACTGAGTTACTCCCATCCCACACCCTGTAAGAGGGCGTAAGGCTTGACGCTTGCAGGGAGAGGTTACGAAACTCACATCGCCATTGTCTATGCTGTCTTTGATCTTTGGGTAAATCAGGTACTTTTCTGTGTGCCAAAATTCATCACAGCATATACAGTCAAATAATATTTAAACTAGACTGATGCAGAACCCCAGCCTGGCCTTTAAGATACCAATAACACCTCAGGTTTATTGTGGTTTCCTATAAAAGTACTGACTAGGTTCAACTGTGCTGAAGACAAGATAAGTAAAAAGTCTATAAGCAAACTTGTCCTCCTCCCACACACCCTGGGAAGATAATTCTCTAGTTAATAAAGTAAGAATGTCACTCTGACTTCACTGTGTTCGGTAGAATGTCCCTTGGCTGTGGAATGTCTTTGGTTTACAATCTTAACACATGAGAAACTTACAAAGTGTACAAATGCAGTGTACAAGTGTACTTCAGGGAAAAACTGCCGAGAAGCAACACGCGGTTTACAGGACAGGACAGATGTTTACAGAATGATCAGAATTAGTGAAATCTTGCGAAATAAAAAAAATAAATAAATAAAAGTTCAGGAAAATCTATCACCCACAGCTGGGTTAGCACGTGCTTTGGCTCAGCCTGGAGTTTTGGACAGAGAGACAAGACTCAGTGATGACTAAAGAGAGCTGCAATAAGAACTATAATAAACCCTGTGCCGAGAAAAGACCAATTGTGCTTCTGCTTATAATGGCTTACAAGTGCCCATGTAATAAGACTTTTTAAATTATTATTTTAGGGTAAAAATGGTTTTGTTTTACTGCTTTAAAATGTTATCCACTAACTTTAGATAAATACGTTGTATGAAGTTATTTTTTAACAGTGTATACTAACTGGTACGACACAAGGTTAACAAAAGGAAGTCTGTTGCTGTTTTTTTTCCTAGGTGATGTCATTAAACACTGTCTCTGCGGTAACAGTAATTTCTTTAAACTACCATAGTGCCAGATATCATGTTCAATATGCTTGATATATACGTAATATAACATGTTTCTTTGAAAACTGCACATTGTAGACCTGTAAAGCAAATGGATGTGAATGAACTGGAAGATACGACTTTTTTTTTTTTTAGCTACAACCACTGTAATTATGGTATTTCAACGAGCTTCTGCAATGAGTGGGATATACATAGATTAATGTAATGTTGGTGTTGATGTGATAGCTCAAGAAAGATAGTTTAAAACCACTGTTGACCAAATTTAGACACATCATCTAATACGTATTATGTGATAGACATGCTGACTCTTTATGGAACAGATTTTTTTTTTCCCTACTATAGATATAGCACACAATGCCTCTATGCACCCACCTCACACATACACTTTCACACCAGTGCAGTGGCAGTCAACACCCTCTACCCACAGAAAGCAAACCACTGTTCATACATCTAGCACTGGCTGAGTCAATAAACTATTATCTCAGTTACTGTTTCCTACGTTCAGTGGCCCAGAACCTTTCAAACTTTAATCTGGTATAGTCACAATTTCTCATTTAAAAACGACTGCAAGTAATTTTTATTCATCCATACACACAACATGTATCTGACTAGGAACCAGGGGCCAGTTTCACAAAACACTGCCAGCACTTCGGCTAGCAAGCCATCTTAGAGTGAATTGAATTTAGCAGACTGCTACCCAGAACTGCTAGCCCCAGGATGTAATTGCAGGAAGTGGGTCAGGTGGTTTTTCATCAGTACATTAGACTATTTTGCTGTCCTGAACCCGGGAAATCCGAATTGACATCAAATCCTGAAACTAATTTAGCAAAACTTCTGAACAGAGCCTTTGGGATGCTATAATAACTCAAGGTCTCCATCTGCTGACAAAACACGTGTAATGCGACCGTAGAACTAATGAAAGAATGCTGTCAAAAACAAAACCTGGCTGCGTTACACGATGATGGTCGTCATTTTTTATTATTTAAACAGCAGCTTTATTTGCTACTTCATGCATCAAATAAGTAGCAAGCAAGTGGTCTTTCAACTTTAACCAATACAATATATGGAAGTAGTCTGTTTACTTGCAGAATGTACATTTTCAAATGCATGAAATGCAGATCAAAACTTGCCGTTTATTCTGATGTGTTCTAATCGTCAAACAATTATAATATATCATATTTTAAAATACATACAATAATTAAAATAAGACAGCTATAGAGTGGGAACCAATGTTGAAAAGTTTGTTTCTGAACGGAGGTACTTTCTTGTAGCAACAACATACCCACGTGTGTTTTCGGTTGCTGTGCGTACCGGTAATTTTTTAAAAAATAACTTTTTGTCAAATTGTCATTCGATTTTAATTTGTAAAATTAAATAAATCTGTCGTTTTATAAAATATATTTGTACTGGTTAATACTGTACTCAATACGTGTGCAGGCAGCATACAGAGTCCCAAACATACAGTTAGTTACACTGAATTTTGGATAACAAATTATAGTATTTAATAACTACGATATAGACGCACGTTACGATTTCAAGTTGTTATTTTAAACTTGCAGCATGTCAACGTCATAGTTTCTACACAGGATAACAGTTGTATTGCTGCTATTTATAAAACAAAAATGTACAAAGTACTTGTTTGTAAAATCCCTACAAACTACGGCTGTACTGTTACTTTATTTGCAGGGTGGGGGGGAAGAGGTATTTGTGATATAACGTTACATTAATAAAATAATTGGTATAGCTGCAAACTGCTAGTGAGCCAAAAAATAATAAATGAAACATCGGTTTAATTAAAATGAATGAAAGTTACTTAAGTCCTTTTCTATTTCTTTTAAAATATTTACAAAATGGGGTATTCAAATTTATATGGACGGGATCTATAATTATATAAAATAAAATAAAATAAAAAACTTATGTTGCATTTAGTTAAAATATAGTATTCATAAATTCTTCTTTTTGTCTGCATAGGGCTACAAATGCTGGTATGCAGTCTGGGGTAATGATTGAATAGGAAGTACTGTAAATGCAATGGCAGAAGCCATTTTCCACCCACCGAAACGAAGGCCGAAAGTGTACGAATCCTATATAGCGCCTTTCCCTGTGCCCACATCCCAAGAAGAAGCGGGCCTAACCGAGCTCAGGGTTTACAGAGCTGAGATTATAAACCAGCATGTCATTGTGAGAGATCCAGAAGAAATAGAGGCCTTGTATGGAAGGGTATTTATTGTATTTATTAACAGATGTTCTATAACTTAAAACTCATATCTTGTTCAAATCTGTTTTAAATACAGTATATTCAAATTTTATATTTTTAAAGGGCTATTTTGGGAAAGGTTTATTGTCAAGAAGCAGACCTGAATATAGAATTTCAAACAAATGGAGCGGTAGGTATTTTGTACTGTGTTTTCTGGTATTAAGTTTATTGTTAGACATGGACAGATTAAGTTCTGCTGATAGAGGAGAATTAAACGTTTTGTTTGTCTGTTGTTTAAGAACCCGTTTTCAACAATAACCAGATTTTACATTTTTCCATGTGTCTTTATTTATTTTGTTACAGATGCCAATTTCATGCGCATGCCTGTAATTTCTTCTGCCAAGTAAGTGTTTCCATCTATGACAGTACAAGGTCCATATTCACAAAGAATTTCCTGACATTTTCTTTACATTCTGTTACATTGTTAAAATAAACATATGCCCCTTGGTTGCTTCTTGCAGGTTTGTAACATTTTTCATACAACCATAAAATGGTTCAAATTTAGCATGTGGTAACAAACTTTGCTTTGTATTTCTAAGTAATTTTGGTGGGACGACAAATAACCTACTAATAACAATCTATAACTTGTGAGAGGGAACTATGTGATATGTTATACCCCTTTTGAATATTTGCGCTACTTTGTCATTTGTTTTATTTAGGTACCAGCTGCATTTGGACTGGGCTAGAGGAGTTCTGCAAGGGCAGGGGCTAGATGAAGACTCAATAGAAAAGACCCTTAAAAAATACACAGACCCGGTGGAGCTGGAGTGTGCTGGCAGCACCTCCAGAAATGAGCAAATTGATTGCTGTGCTGCAGCAGACAGAGGGCAGGCAGAGGGATCCACTCACCATAGTGACGGAGATCTGGAACCTTCAGATTCTGAACTCCAGTCAGGGAGTCCAGAGAGGAAGAAGCCTCGGAGACAGGGGGATCTGCAGTACGATCCTCTGGCTGACATTTATCCAGAGGAGCCCGCAGTGCTTGACAAAGAGGCCCTATCTACTGTGAAGTGTCATAAGCATGACGACCTGATTATGCACTGTGGGTGCAGGTTGAAGGACAGCGTCATAGACGACATGCTCAGCAATGCGACGGCACCTCCGACACCATCCTTCACCCCTGGCCATGAGTACGTGCTGGTGCAGGAGGATGAGGAGAATCCTTGTGACAGTGTAAATATCAACACGCTGCAGCTCCATTTTCAATCCAGAATCACTGTGTTATCAGGACCTACCATATTTTACATTTAACTGTAGAATTGCATTTCAAATATGTGAATATTCTGAATTCATGTTTTAAAAAAAAAAGCTTTACAGCATACAATACAAACATAATTAAGAGGTAAGAAAAAGATTGGTTAGCACTCCTTGAAGGAATTACGTTTGGGACCTGTGATGGTAAGACCATAAAGAAGATGAGGGTGTAAGGATGTATTTTATTTCTTTGTCAAACAGTACAAATCAATCCATTGCCGTTATTCTTCAAAACTCAAATGCAGTGCTACCTTTTAAAATGATCACCTGGTAAACATAAGGCTTTGTTTGTTTCAGTCTGAGAAAACGCCAAGATTGGTCTGCAGAATCAACCCATTTCGAATTATTGAATACCTCCAGCTTACTTTAGAAGAGGTAAGTGGAGTTGTCTGTCCCACATGCAAATGATTAGGTGGTAGTCTAGTAGCCAAATCACTATTGTTTAGGTATTTTTACTAAAGTATTTTATATAGGTTGTATCTTGTAGAAATCACAAATTCAAAAGAAGTAGGTCAATTGATGGGCTCTTCAGATACAAAGAGGAAGCCAACAGAGAGGATATATTGTATGTACAGTATTTGGTTGAAAAAATATGACTGATACTGTAGATTCCAATGCAGTAACAATAAAGCAGGTACATACATACTACACTTCGATATTACATCATTATCAGTAAATGAAAACATGGTTTAAACTAATAGAAAACTATTTTAACTATTGTATATGATTCTAATAATTGCTTTTAGCATTCTTTGAAACTTGAAATACTGTTTGGAATATAAGGGGTGCTTGTGTGGGTCAGTGTTGAGTTGTGTTAGGAACATGAATGCTGTAAATACCTGCTTATTTGGCAACTGTGTCTTTGCTACCAATTGTTACTGTATTTTTCAGGCCTTTTTCTTGACGTACGCCTTGGGATGCTTGTCCATTTATTACAATGAGGTGAGACGCTTTTATGTTGGCTGATGACATTTCTAAATCCAACAGGGATTTAATGAATACTCTATTTGTGTATTTTCCAGCAGATTGATTTGGAACAGATATTAAACATAATTTGAACAACAACATTCAAAGTCCTTTATCAGAGATTAGGGACCAATCGGGTTAAATAAGGTTAATAGCTTCATTTTCAGATACCTAACCTTGTGTAGTAAAAGCTTACATTAAGTAAGAAGGGTTTATCTGACACGGTTATGTATCTGATCTATGGCTACCAGGCAATCTTGTGGCTCCAAAATTGGTTCCAAGGTAACTGAATCACTAGGCAGGCATACACGATAGTGACTCTTTTGTATTTTGTGTTTGTTGAATTTGAAAAGCAGACTCTACAGTTTGCGTTTCACTCAGTAGTGTGTTTCAGTATAGTTATTGCATGGGTTCTATTTTAAGAATTGAATCTTCAGGTGTTGCCTTTGATGTACATTGTACTTGTGCTCCTGTGTTGCGTTCAGCTAACATTCTTTCTTCAACATTAGGAGCCTTTGTCCATTGTTAAGCTCTGGCAAGCTTTCAGTGTAATTCAACCTAGTTTTAAAACAATCTACATGGCCTACCACCACTTCAGGAGCAAAGGATGGGTGCCAAAAGTGGGAATGAAATATGGAACAGACCTCTGTAAGTAAACCTGCATAGAAACCAGGATAACCCAATAGAAGACAGTTTCTGCGTTACTTTATGTTTGAATGATTAACAGTAGTGATGGATCTAACTACTTATTATTTTAAAGAAATGATTGTCTGTAAGCAGTGTGTGAGATGACACACCCCTGAACATTTTCAGATATTTTTCCTGGAGATTTAAATAACAAAACGCTCAGTTGCTGTTGAATAATTGACTCCTGTTTATCAATGCTTTCCTCCACTTAAGTATCTCCTGGTAACTGACTCCCGGTGACCTACAAACCAGGCACTGGTTTACTTTTCTTTAAACAAGAACAAAGGTTGTTGATTTCTTACGTGCAGCTTGAATTACTAACTTCTACATTCCTTGATCACATACAATCCTGTCCTTGCATGCTGCTGCTTTCAGGGAGTCCATTTCTTAGTTTTGGTAGCTGCACAATAACAAACATGACTAATGATTATTTCATTGTACGAATTTATTTTTTCGGACAGTGCTGTATCGAAAAGGACCTCCATTTTACCATGCAAGGTTTGTTTCTCTGAAATACACTATTAACCTGATTTGTGGGGGAATGCATTATCTATCCTATCTATGTGCAGGTAGCAGCCATTCAATTCTCCTGGCACTTCTTACTTAGTTTAACATGCAACTAAATGCACAATTAATTTTTTTTAATAATAAAGTTTTTGGTCAACTGGACATGCAGATCAGGATATTTTTAGTTGGTAGTACTGTACATAAGCAGAAAATATGCACTATCCCAGAAATTGTTTGTTCAGTCCAGTTTGTAGTAAACTGTATGATTTGGTTAATAGATTGGGTTGCACCGTCCTGCCTTCCTGTCAATGAGAAAATACAAATGGAATCTGCGCACAGCGTGCTGTTCGAAGGTCTGACGCCCAGGTTGTGTTGTTCCTCTAGCTATTCAGTCGTGGTGGAGATGGTCGACGATACTTTCCAAGGAAAACCCCTCAGACCGTTCAGCTGGAGGTCCCTTGCTGCTCTCAATAGAATCACAGTTAACGTTTCCAAGGTAACATAACATGCAATGGTACTGTGGTTTGCAATTTGTTAAAATGACTACGCCAGGATGGAAAATGAAACTCTGGAATATGTATGTCAAGAGAAAATTGCTATTTTTAATTTTACAGCCAAGGAAAACTAGTTGCTTTGTGTTTAGGCTCGGGGTCACTTTCTGTTTTTTGTCTGTCCAGATTTATGTGCTCTTGAACCATTTAGCTAGGAGCAGGTCAGTTATTGTTGAGAGCAGTTTTATACTGTTGGGATAGTTTGATTCCTTTTCATTCCTTTCAGCCTTTGCCTGTTTTTGTATTCCTCTAAAGGCCAATTGTGTGCAATATTTCTTTTTTTAAATAGGATATTGGTTCTGTTCTGTTTTACTTTCAGGAGCTGATGTTTTGTTATGTGGTTAGACCATCAGATATGACAGAGGAGGAAATGTCTTCCCCAGAATGTATGAACAGGATCAAAGTTCAGGTGTGATGATTTTTTTATTGTACTAATAAAGGCGAATGGTGCAATCCCAAAAGGTTCCATTGCCAAATATTTATTTTCAAAGAGAGTAGTGTATCACTCAGTAATATGCATACTGTTTGTCTGCCCAAAACTAAAGTGTCTCATTGTGTTATTATGTTATATCTGAGGTATGTAAACCTTACAATGCATCTAGAGGTTTTTTTTTTTTTTTTTGATTGGTTGAATTTTGTGTTTCAGGAGCTTATTGTGAGTCGCTGGATATCTTCACGAGAACGTACAGAACAAGAGGAGATGTAAAACATTGCAGAGTGATGGTGGTGGTGGTGGTGGTTGTTGAATTAGGGTTACAGAACACCCTGCAAAGTTTACTAGAAGCACATTATGTTACCTTTGCTGTGTCCCGTGTTGTCTGTATCGCAAGGTTATATTATTGAACTTACTGCCAACTCTTTAGAAACTTTTATCAACTGGGCAAAACATTATCAACATTTACTCGGGAGCGTTCGACAGGAGAAAACAAAAATCTTCCAGGGGACGCAGTGTATCCAAATCACACTCCCTCCTGCAGTAAAGATGGTTTTCTGTTCCCACAATACGCCACTCATTCCAAATGCAATGACTTAGTTGATTTACCTGTGATGAGTAAATACGCAATTATCAAAACTATTCATAATATGTTGGAAAAATGGGATACAGCAAAGATAATGTGTGTTGTACACACTGCAAGGGGTTTTGTGATACTGGAACTTGCTGTTGAAGTATTATTAGATATTAGATTAGTATTATTATTCCTATTAGAGGACAGTACACACTACCGAGCTGAGTGTTTACCAGCTTGCAAGTTGAACATGATTTAGAAGAAAATGCACACTCAGCACGCAAAATACTTCTTGTGGAAAAGAAAAGAAAATTTAAAATGTTTAAAGTTTCAGGTGTCTGAGTTTGCATCATTTTGGTTTCTAATAAATACTTCAAAGCTTATTTTGATTCATTAGCAAAATAATTGTTATCTGCTTGTAAAGTGTACTTTATAATACAGTATTAATAAAATAAAAAAAAGATTGACTAGCAGAAACTGTGACATGTATTAAAATTAAGTACGGTGATACTTTTCCTACTTTTCTTTATTTGTGAAAAGCCTGCCCTGGACAAGTTGACATCGTATATCTTAATGTATATTTAAATCTTAATCCGCTAATCCTAATGGACCGTTTGATTGAAATCAAGTTTTATCGGTTTTAATTTACTCGGCGGAAACTTGTGACAGCTGATATGTCATTGGATGATCAAGAACACTTCACCTACTGTGACAAGGACACGGGACCCTTGTTGGGCTGTTCATGGTCACAAAGGAAATGTGAGCAATCTATAAAACACAAGTGTCATTGTGACTGACAAAAGAATCCTCGCAGTAACTCTATAGCTTCATATCCGTCCCACGTGAACTAACCTGGAGACGGGCAAATTACCGGCCTGCAAGAAAACCACAATGTGAATTGAAAGATAATTGCTTTACATTAGATACTGTTGCTAGTATATGGATTGTTGAACTCTAATTGAAACTAATTGGAAATGATTTGAAGAAACCAAAAATAAAGTCCAATTAATATACAAACAAGCCATTGTTCACACACTGATAGATGCATTCCAAGTAATACACATATTAAGCAACAAGACTTTCACTGCCTAGAATTTTTGAAACACACAATGAAGAATGATACGTGGTTTGTAACTACAGTTTCTCTTTTTTTGTGATCGGAGATGATGGAATAATAAAGCAAAAATGATCTTGTGTGCCTGTGTAAACATTGAAACTCCCTTGCTATGTTTACGGCTTGCCAAAGCAAACTTCAAGACATGCACAGCTGCTACAGCCCACTGTTGTCATTTAATTAATTGCATGGCATTGTAGTACAACACAGTTTGAAATGGAACCTTTCATGAGAGGAGCACCCCTTTAAATTACAGCTATGGCCAAAAGCTTTGCATCACCCTATAGAATTAACTCATAAAGTCGAATGTAACCTGCTGACTGATGTTACGTTAACATATTGAATTACATACCGGTTTGTAGTTTTCCATATGCGTAATTCCATGAAATACTGTACTACTATTAATGGCTTCCAGTAGACATTTGCGATATCAAAATATTGTTTTTCAAATTTCTCCAAATACAAATAAAATCTTATTAGTACCTCCTTGCCATTTCTTTCCTTTGTGAGCTCACTAGTCCTGTGATAACAGTTCAGAATTAGGAGGCTTAGAAGCCGAGAACAAAACTTCTATCCAAACTGTGTTTTTCTGCGACGATGTTACAGGAAACTTCTACTGTATATTGGTGATATAGCTTGTAACGTGACCTACTAAAATAAGAGTATGAAACACAATCTGTAAGGAAACTCCCATTTGTTATTAAAAAAATGTTAATTGTTTTATTAAGGGTATGTTAACCTGTTTCCAGATTTGAAAGGCAACTTTTTTTTTTTTTTAATTCAATATGGAAAACTAATGTATTTACAGATTGCACAGTGTTAACATTAAGGTTCATTTTGTAAAAAATTTAATTCAATGCTGGACTTTTCAGTATTCTTCTAAATTGACAAACCAAATTCTTTGACCATTGCACAATTGTTTCTCTATTCTTTTTAAATGTTTTTTTTCTATGCTTCCTTACTTAAATTAGCATCTTCTTTTGTGAACGTGAAACTCTACCATGAGAGTGTCAAAAGTTGCAATGAGCAGCAATTCACTCTTATTGTGACAAACGTATTACTGATAATGGATATCAGGTCTGGTTGCAGCAGCCCAGTGTTGACTGTATGTGAAGATGTGTGTGGTTTTAGAGATGGGACAATGGACCTGTCAATCTTAGTCAATCAATTAGCCATAATGAACTAGGATACAGGGCATAATCCCATACCTCTCATACATAGAGATCTCTTACTCACCACCGCCCATACACTGCATTGTCACACCACATTGTTAAAACTAAGCACATCCTCTAATGAAATCAATTGTACCATCTCTTGAAACCCCAGATCAGATTCAAAATTCACGTTGACTCTGTGAGACTCCATGCTCATTCAGCTCTCCTTAGATAAATACAACATCATTCAATTCTTTCAAAAGCATTACATCGTTTATGCAATCACAAGAAGGTTCTGAACACAGTGCAGCAGTCACAAGCAGGTCTGGTAAACCTGGTTAATTTGTAGTTTCATTTAAACACAAGACCTACATGTACATAAACACTTTTGATATAACTAGTACAATGTCACCTAGCCTAGGTCCACTGTTATAATAGTTCAGAGAATATTACAATAAATGTTAACAGCAAGAAATATTTTTTGTAACTGCTGCTTTTAGATTCACTCTAACATAAAATCATACAATACACTAATATACAGTACTGTACATTAATGTGCCCAGCTGACACGCACTGTGGTCTCAGCAAACATTGCACAGTTACACCAGAACAACGCATTATACACATACTTTCAGTTTTCAGCTTCTTGTGACTGACTAGCAGTGATTTCAATGCATTCCTACCCAGGGGAATATCCGCTGTTTAGATCGACCTGCAATTTAAACATAGCTGTCTTCTCGCTGGGAGCTGTCCACAATATAGAAAGACTTGTGGGAAATCTCCTGATAGAGTGTGATGTATCTGGAAGCCCTCCTCGTTCGGGGAAGAACAAACTTCTCTGTGAAGTCACTTTTCGTTAGCTGACGCTTTCCTTGCGTGGCGAGCAAACAGTTTATAAATGTCAGGGCGTAGGTGTAGCAGTTGTGTTCGTGTTCTTCATATCTGTAAAACACAAGACATACAGTATAATGGACTTAGTTACTGATGAGTCAGTGTTGTATGAAGTGTTTCAAAATGTAGATAGATCGGTTGCAATCCTTCTACTGTTACCAAAGACAGCACCACCAATGGCTTTTTTTATTTGGCTTGCAAAGTTATCCAGGAGATTGTAGATGACAGATGTACAGTATTATACTGCTGATGAAAATGACTGCATGAAAAGGCTAAACTTGAAATTTAATATAATAAACAAACGCCAACAAGGATATTTTAGTACAAAATAAAAAGCGAAAAGGGATCGTGGACTTGAAAATGTGCTCTGGTCTTTCTAACCTTTGAGGATCCCACATGTCCGTCGATGAGAACTGTTCCAGGTAGCGATCCCACTGGTTTATCAGACTGTACATATCAGGCTGTACCAGGGGGATGCTGACAGACTGCTCCCAGCCATGCTCATCTCTGCAGACTCCAGCCTCATTATAATTATACACCACACCTGGAAGAAACCCCCACACACACAGTGGTACAGTGAAGGAATGTATATTTCAAGCCAGTGCAGACAGTGTTATTTCATTTGCTAGACAAAAAATATTACTTGATATTTAACAAGACTGATGTAAAAGTTGATGAATGTAGTCCATGTAGAGACTATAGGGTAAAACGTATAAGAAACAGCTCTGCTTGGATAAAAAAAAGGAATTTGTGGCACAACTATGCATTAGCAAATTATTCATATTATTATTTTTGTATTAACCAGTTAGGTACCAAATCCATTTGTCTTTAAAAAATCTGAATACAATCTGTATTTATGCAATTCCATAGATACATTACATTTATACCTAACTTCTGCGGTTAATAAATGTGGGGCTTCCATAACAATATAATTACTAAGAGAACATTTAGATAACAGGTAGAGGACAGTGGCGCTTAATGGGTTAAACTTTTTTTTTATTAAACCAGATGTCAATAATTATAATAATTTCATCTGTCTCCTGTTTAATAGAATTGAATAGAATTTAAGAATAAAATGCATTTACCTTTAGTACATGTGATTCCCACATGAAGATCTGAACTTCCATCATACTCTCTGTGAAAAAATATATTATTATTATTATTATTATATAAAAAACGTATCTTGTCAGCACAACACAAACAGAATACATATTTTTTATCTACACAGATGTATTGTTGCTAGCTATTATGAAAAACATACCATAGTTAAATGAATGAATAATGTTAGATTCCTGAGAGATATATCAATTGAATTAGTCATTTTAGTCCATCATCGTATCACATGTGGCGCTGTTGTAAACTTCTCGGACGAAGACACGCCTAGATTTAATGTTTGTGAAGTTCAAAGTAAAAACAGCCTGTGTTCAAACTGTAACAAAGTCTAAAGAGTCGGAAGAAAGGCTGGCTGCTGCAAAGTCAGGGTTTAGCAAAAAAAATAAATAATAATAATAATAATAATAATAATAATAATAATAATAATAATAATAATAATAATAATAATAAAAACCTACCTGAGAAATGTTCCTTTGGTAGGCTTTACCAGAAATGAACTTGTTACCTTGTGTCCGTTGATAAAAGGATTAGGAATGCTGACAGGTGCTTCTTCTAGCCTCCGAGTCCTGGAGCTTAAACTCTCCCGACAAACAGGACAATATTCTGGGACAAAAAAACAGTAAATGTCCTTTCCACAATGATGGAATTTGATCACGCCGGCTTTGTCCATGTCCATTTGGGCTCCTGGGCGCTTTACTGGAACTGGCGATACAAACGTAACGTAACAAGTGGCTTGTTGTGGCTCCGAGGAAGTAATGTATCCTTAGTGACGTCATTCAGGAGGATATAAAATCAACCACACACACAGCCCGGGATTAAATATGATATGCCGTCTCCAGCATAGCGGGCTGAAATCATTCATTATTTTTAGTTTTGTTTGACAAAATTATCAGCATCAATTAATTCACCTAAATACCAAAACCATGTATGATGCACATATTTTTTTTTCTTCAAAAAACTTTAAATCGATCCTTTAAATATATCGTTTAAGTCATTCACAGTCATCTGTACATTAATTTAATAGCTCAGGAAACGCATTCGCTCCACTGTCGGTTGTCATAAGCAGAACCTTTTTTTTATTGCGTCCGTGATTTGGAGGGGGTGTTTGAAGGTTGCACCAAAAGTAACTGGAGGAGCTAAAACATTGATGCACGTATGGAAGACGCAACATGAACACAAAGCAAGTCACCTGCCGGTAACAGCCGTTATTTCAACTAAAACATGTTTCTATCCCTGCTTTTTATTTACCGAATACTTATTGTAATAAACCGATACTCGTAGTTAGAGAATATCTTATTTCTAAAAACGTACTTTTTCCAGTTGACACCTTTTTTACGATGTGCGTTCTGTCAAATGGAATACCATGCCCTTGTTTCATGTACGTTACTGAAAAAGACCCACAAGTTAATTTGTTTCTCCCAGTACACGTCTGTTTATTTAGTTTCTATTTACGTAATGTGTGAGCTTTGATTGCTGATGTGTAGTACAGTATATGTTTAATTCTGAAATATTTATACGTCCTTTTAATTTTAGAATTTCTGACGTTTTGTTAAATGTGATTATATATATATATATATATATATATATATATATATATATATATATACACACACACACACACACACATATATATTGTGATAGTATAACGTGAACTGAATATAGTTCTTTTTGAGAGATGCTTTATTTGTAGGGTTCCCATCTCTGATTTACAAAAAACCGGGACACCAGAGTCATTTCGTACAAAAAAATTTAAAAATAAAATCATATACTTTGATGACAAATGTCCTGGGAAGTCTTACAGATTTCCCAAGACAGTTGCCTCAAAAAGAGAACAATCCATGCAAAACCAGAACGGGTGGCAACCCTATTGATTTGGCTTCAATTCATTAACATTGTTATAGCAGTTAACTTTCAGTGCAAGCTTTGTGTTGCTTTTTTTTTAAATTCCTGTCATAGTGTAAGGTGTCTTACTTTAGATAATAGCTGTCAACATTTTTTTTAAGGTATTTTTTGCATGGTGTATGTCGTGAGGGGAGCAGATGTTTATTTTCTCATGATTTAACTACAAGCAAACCATCCACCATCTGCAAATTCTACCAGAAAGGGCAGTGTGCCTATGGAGACCGTTGCAGGTAAGGAGTTTTGATTATGTCCTCCTGTCATCTCTGTTGTACAGAAGACCCCCATCACTGAAGTTTACATTGGCCCTAGTCTCATATAAGAAATGTGATCATTATTGATCAAGCCGGAATTGGAGTTCGAACAGCACACCGGGGTCAAGGTACAGTCATTTAGGAGCTGGAATGTGCAGTGTAGAATCTACCTGTTTAATATAGCATCTTGATTTGAATTTGCCTTGTAGGTATGATCATATTAAACCCTCTGCTGGAAGGGGCATAGGTGTCCTTGGGGCACAGGGAGAATACAGTAATCGACCCCTTCCACCAGTTATCCCACAAAGCTGCAGCATTGCACCACCCATCATTGGAGGAAGCCACATTGCAGCCACCGGCATTGGTGGAAGCAACTTTGCCATCCCAGTCATCGGAGGAAACAGCATAGGCATCCCTATCCTAGGAGGAAGCCACATTTCAGCCCCAATCATTGGCAGCAACCCAGCAGAAACTGGGCAACGTGGAAAGAAACCACTGGTGCTGAGGGACAGAGGTGAGTTTCGCTACTTAAGGTTCTCCTTCCCACTGCTACAATACAGTGCGATGCAACTTGTTTTTATATAGCGCCTTTCACAACAAAGCGCTGTACAATCAAGAATAAGCCATATCGAAAAGGAACGTTTTTATCCTACTTTTAAATCAGAAGCGAGTCAGCCTGGTGGATATTCTCAGGGAGTGAGTTCCAGAGTCTGGTCGCATAATTAGAAAAAAGTTCTTCCACCTGTAGAGACGAGACGGAAGGAAGAAACGGAGAGCAGACCTGAGTTGGAGGAACGCAGGGAGCGACCCAGAGTGTACCATGTCACCAGCTCACGAATGTAATCTGGACCCTACAAGCCTTATATGTCAGGATTAGGACATTAAAATCAATTCTCTGCTTTACAGGCAGCCAATGTAAGGCAGCCAAGACAGGGCTAATGCGCTGTCTTCATTTGGTACGAGTTAGGAGGCGCGCAGCAGAGTTTTGTAGTAGCTGAAGTCGTGATATGGTAGACTTCAGTTTTACCTCAGTTAAGATGGAGAAAGTTGTTACTCATCCAGGACTTAATATCACTGAGACAAAGGGAAAGAGCAGAAGAAGCATGTTTATCAGAAGTGTCATCAGTATAGAAATGAAAGCCCATGTTATGTTTCCGGATTACCTGCCCAAGAGGGAGTGTGTGTAAATACTGAAAAGAAGTGGAGCCAGCCCAGAACCCTAGGGCACCCCAGAGGTCACTGACAGAGAACCTGAGGAATAACCTCCCAGTGAAACAAACCGACACGTAGCGGAAAGGTAAGATTTAAACCAGTCAAGCACTGAGCCGAAGATACAGTCGTCAGATTCAAGGCGGTCTCTCTGTATGTGTGTTTCCCAGCAATTTTTCTTCACATTTTTTGAGCAATGTCTTGTGTTTGATCGGGTTTAATTCTAAAAATAAACATTGTAAAAACCAATACCCTTTTGTATTACCCTTGTCAAATGTAAATAATAACAGTGCTGTTGCATATAATCTTTCCAAAGTCTACTGTGAGAAGAGTCAGAAATCAACATACGTAAAATGCACTAATACTTAATGCTGTAAGAGGCGAGCATTTTATATTGAACTGCTTCAGACATTTCCCACTGGCTGCTGGAAAATCCAAAACATCTGTGGCTGTGAACTTAAGCTACATTTGTGTAATTTCTTTAACCACTATATTTAAGTTTATTTCAACCAATTAAGTTACTATTTTCACGCACTTTTTTTTTTTTTTTTTACTTTTGTTTTTAAAGGTAAAATTGTGATGACAAGCCAAACGAGCTTGGTCCAGAACAGGTTAAATCCCATCCCTGTCACATGGAGATGAAGCAGTGCTCTAATTGTTTAAGATTTAATTAAAAAAAAAAAAAAATCTGCTGCTTTTTCTTTGAACTTTTCTTTAGCACTGTGCACTTCAGATGAAAGGACGCCACAGTACAGAGCAGACAACTATAAGACGCCCGAGTCTGGATGCTGGGGTTACCAGGATGAGGCTTTGAACATCAAACCCCATTCTTATCTGGAAGCCATTCGAAGCGGGCTGGAGGATTCAGCTGCAGGCAGCTCTTTTGCAGACCCCCAGCAGCTGTGTCCCTATGCAGCTGCCGGCCAGTGCCACTTTGGAAGCAGCTGTGCTTATCTGCATGGAGATGTGTGCGAGATCTGCACGCTGCAGGTGCTCCACCCCTTTGACCCAGAGCAGAGGAAAGCCCACGAGAAGGTGAGGAGACCCATGCAGTGAGCTTCAGGCTACACGAGGGAGTGATAGATATTTATAGCTTCTGCTGATTCTGGATCTCATTTGCCGCCTGAAACCTTCAGCTATAAAGTGTCAAGCAAATACAATTGCCACTACAGGGTGATTCTTAAACAGTGCCCCATATAATATATATTTTTTATTATTACAGAACATGTTTGCAATTGAGCTTCGCTGTTGGCCTGGCACATTGTAGTTCGTTGATTAACAAAGACTGAATGTCCAGTCCAGAATGCCAGTTGTGATGTTTGAACATTCTGTCCTAGTTTTGTCCTGTAATTGGGCAATGTTTTTCAGTGTACCAACTGATGTTTTGGCATGTTAGACCTGTAAATGTTTTTTTAATCAAAACCTTGTTCGGCTTTTATTTATTATGGCAGCAAGAACAAGTTTCATTGTTAAGATTGTTAATCGTACTCTGTAACTCGCGGCAAAGAGCTACTTAAAAAAAATTAAAAATTAAAATCTGCTTATAGTTTCATATTGGTGGGATTGTCCAGAGGACACCTACTATTAAGTAAAACCTTGTGTGTAACTGAATCTTTTCTAGTTTGCAGTTTCTCAGAAAAGATTAAGTGTATTGGAGGAGGCTGCTAACCATGTCTAAAAGAAAATATACTTATCTTGCAAAGAAATGTGATGCTATCTTATTTGAAATGTGTTTCTTCTGTCTGCTGCTCTTGCAAAACTGAATCCTGTGTCTCCATAGCACCAATCTGATGTAGATAAATACAGACGCTTAGAAACTGTTATGGTCAGAAGTAGAAAACAAACCAAATCTGTAAATGCTAAAAGTTTCAGTTCCCGTGCCAAAGAAAATATGTTTTGCACTTTAATAGACAGTGACTGATGTTTTTAGTTAACTGTTTTTGAGGCAAATATTTGTTTTTAAACACAGGTTTTCACTACTCCAAGTTAACTTTTCCCCCAAATTGATATTTGATGTGGAATTTACCTTGGAATATTTTAAAATTTGATGGATTACTTTTTTGACGTATTGATAGATGGCCTAGACCCATAACACATTGATGTTTGTAAAAGTAATGTCCACATATCAGAAATGGATAGATACTGGCATTTTGTTTTGCGTATTTAGGTTGGAAATGTTACATACCCCCTTCCCCATTTATTTATTTTTTTTAATTTTTTTATTTTTTTTTTATTTTATATACCCATTTTGATGCAAAAACCCTAGATGTGTATGGTGGCATTTGAGCTGGATATGGAGAAGGCGTTTGCCGTGCAGTTCAGCCAGAACAAGGTGTGCACCATCTGCATGGAGGTGGTGTATGAGAAAGCATCGCCCTCAGAGAGACGCTTCGGAATCCTTTCGAACTGCAATCACACCTACTGTCTGCCCTGCATCAGGCAATGGCGGTGCGCCAAGCAGTTTGAGAACAAGATCATCAAGTGAGTGCTGTGCATGCAACACAATTCAAAACATAAGTCAATGCAATGGAGCGCTTTAAGTTGGTGTTGGCTTTGTTTTACAAGATTGCTAAATTGTGGTTGCGCGCCTTAGAGTTAGCTTGCAAGAAATGGCCGATCACCACGTCAAATTTATGATATGGGGTGTTACCACCCTCATCTAAAATTAGTGACATGTCCTGTTCTTTTTTCCCCTTCTCCAGTTCTAAAAAGAAACTTGATTCCAAAATTAGACAAACATTTTGATAAGAAGTCTTTGTCATTGTCTTTCATGTTGTGTCTTTTTTTGTCCGGTGTGACAGGTCTAAATAACACATTCATAACCAGTGCGAAGGGAAATGGTATATAGTGGAGTCAGGAAATGCTTTGAGACCAGTGAAACTGAAAGGTTGTAAACAGAACTTGCATGGAATAAAGGCTTGTCACGACAGATCGGGATTTTGGCATGCTTTTATTGACTAATGCTGACTTCTTAGTTTTGTATTGCTGTGTTTTTGGTAGATCGTGTCCTGAGTGCCGTGTGGTATCGGAGTTTGTTATCCCCAGCGTCTACTGGGTAGAGGACCAAGAAGAGAAGAACAGACTTATTGAAGAATTCAAAACAGGAGTGAGGTAAGAGGATTCACTGTATCCTGTTTAGAAAGTACTGAACCATATCCACACTAAAGAAAAACAAAGTCTAGAGGTGCTTTAGTTGCTACAGATTAAAAGCATTGTAATTTTACTGGCACCCAAAGTAAATATATCTGGATTAAGTTTTTTTGTGCTGAAAGACATACAGAAGCTAAATTGGCTATTATGCATTCACAAGAAAGCACATTCGTAATTGTAATGTACTGATCGCTTATGAGCCTTTGGTTCAGTTAATTTGTCCTTTTTGTAGGACCTAAATTAGATACCATGAATCAATCTGTAGCTTTAAATAACCAAGTAAGAACCAATAGAGAACAAGTCCTCATATATTGTGACCTGGACAAGAAATCAGAAACGGCATGTAATCAAAATCGGTCATACATAGACAAAAATCACTGCAAGAGTCAACAATTTATGCAAATACAACAAGCATGTCATGAAAAACAATCCAAGCAATAAAATACACACTGCCATGTGCCAGGTAACTGCAGCAGTGATCTGTCTGTAACACATGTAGTTTGTGGCTGAGAAGGTCACAGATACTAAATTGATAAACAGGATAGAAATATTAATCTAGAACGAGCTGTAGTTTTTTATTACAGTGAATAATTTAGCTGTTGTTCTTCCATGTTAATGTTAATCCCATGTGTTCACAGAGTTGTGGGATGACGCATTTTAGAACAGATCATTGCTTTAAATTTCACGAATGTGGCCACTAGACTCCTAGCTTGTGGGGTCTATAGTGGCCTTCATCATAAACCCTTCTTTTAGGTGCATTCTTAAACACAATTTTGTTATCAAAAGAAATTTGCATTGATCAGTACATCACAGAAGGGAGGCAGCAACCTTCTCTGGATAATGTTCTAAAAGTCATGGGATGTTCCATAACACTTCATTGTTAATCCCTTGCCAACAGAAGTTCAGATTTAAGTTTGTAATACGAGGCATTGTCACAGATGCCTCTTACTGAGTTCCACATTCTGGCTGAAGGCTCTTCCATCATTGTAGACAACATCTAAGCCATGTCATGTGAGATTATGGTTAACATTGCCAGTGGAAACATGCATAGAGTTTACTGAGGTGTGTTCAAGGTTAACTGTGCCATTTAACCACCCTTAACAAAAATAGAACCACAAAGGTCACTGCAAAGCTGTTGGCAGGACTTCACTAGTATTTAAGTGTCTTGCATTTGTCTTTTATGGCTTGGAAGATTAATTTCTATTTTTTATGTGACACATTTATGTATATCTGGTTACATTATTTGTGATTTCATTTTTTAATCACTTTAATTTAAATTGATGTGCACTGGTATTTCTTTTTATGAAAGAATACCTTGTTTTCAAAACCAAAATACCCTGAACATGTGTTTTATAGATTGAATATGCAAGTGGTTCTATAAGTTCTTTCATGTTCAGTGCACGCTAAACTTTGTACCGAAGTGTCCTCAGCCACTGTGTTGAATAAGTACCATTTCAGTTTTACTGCTGCAGAGCCAATTTTCTCTTGTTTACATTTTATTCCACAGTGGATCTTTTTTTCCTTCTTTGCAACAATCATATATGTATGTGTTTTGTTTCAGTAGAGAGGGGTGGGGTATTTTACTCTTCAAGATTTTGTATTTACATTATTCTTCTGGCATCCAGCATAACACAAATATTATTTTCTCTGCTGTTTCAGTTCGTAATAACAATCTTTTATTGACCAGAACACTCACTGATGGAAGTGAGCGGTTAGCAGGATAATCGCTTACTTAATAAGCCTTTCTAGTTTCATAGTGGGATCAAGTCTGTTAGGAGCTGGGCCAAAAAAAACAACTTTTGAGCGATTTGGCTTTGTTAGCCAGGTTAGTAAAAGCGTTGAGAGGGGTGGGGTGGGGGGGAGATGACAGCATAAAGGTAGTTCCTACAAATTACTCATGGTAATAAATACATTCATATATTGCATTGTTAAAATATATTGAAGGTGCAAGTCATTGTAAACCATCCCGTGGTGAGCAACCATTGGAAGTACAGTGAACATGAGGAATAAAGAAGCATTAGGAAGACGAAAACCGAGTGCATATGCTCTCGAAGAGAAGTATTAAAGGTGACTCGGGCTGTAAGAAGAGTGTTTTTGTTTTTTTTAACACGGGTATATTGGTTGAAGTGTCAAAAAATGGATAAACGTTTAATCATGCGACTCCGTCTTCTTTCCCAGCAAAAAGGCCTGCAAGTACTTTGACCAGGGAAGAGGGACGTGCCCGTTTGGTGGAAAGTGCTTTTACATGCATGCTTATCCGGATGGGACGAGAGCTGAGCCCGAGAAGCCTCGCAAGCAGATGAGTTCAGAGGGGAGCGTTCGGGTAAGATGTTCTTGTATGTGTGGTGCAGGATCCAGCAGTCCTAACCACAGACACTTCTAGATACACACTGTGATCCACTTGGACGTGTTGTATTGTGCATTGTTACCTGGCTGCTGAAACCCTCATTTTTAACTGTAGTTAAAACAGAGCATTTCTAGGACATTGAATCGGTCTTAGGTCTTTGGGGGTATTGCATGTAATATTTAGATTCAGTGTGAATGTGATGACTCCATCATGCTGGGTGGTCTACCGCTACATTTTGACAAGTTGTCAGTTTGGACCACCCACTTCCCTTGTGCATTAACAAGAAAAGAGCAAAACACATGTTTCAGAAGTGCTATTACTGATGTTTTCTTGGCTAACATGGCACACACAGTTGACCTAGCGCAATGCTGTTTATATGCTCCATTAAAATTCAATTTTCATTGATCACAGAAAAAAACACTCCATTACAAGAGTGATTCACAGGTTGCCAACAGTATAGGCAACCACAGAGCAGGCTTAATTGCTGCCTTTACCAATTCTCGGTCTCTGAGCCCTCGCTAAACAACATTTTGATCTTTTGAGCTGCTAACGATTAAAATGTCGATTGACCGATTTACCAAAATAATGAAGTTGTGTTTTAGAAATGTCAATTGTACAGTATGGGTAAATCAAACAGGCTTTTTTTTTTTAATTATTATTATTCTTTAGTTTAGAAATTAGAATTTATCTGCAGAAAAAAATGCTCAAACCACAAACCAGTTGAGCAGTTTCAATGTTGTCAGCAAACCCATCACATTTTATCTGATCAAATGAAGCACTTCTTTGTTTTTCTTACTGATTTTGAATCTTCATGAAATGTGACCTTTTATTCATTTTTTATTCTTTATCTCTGCATACAACATTAAGTCATGTAGGTTTTTTGGGGGACTAAATTTAAAATGAATTTAACTCCTGCTTATGTAAAAGTAAAACTGATGTTTTACATGTGGACACTAATTGAGAGGGCATTAGCCTTCCTTGCTTGCCCTGTGGTAAAATCAATGACAGTTGACATTTTAAATTGAAAAATGAGTTAATACAATATACTCTGCCGAGCAAGTCAGTATTGCAGATTCCTTTCTGTGACCCTTGCTTGATCCAAGCATAACCTTTTGCAATTTTACTGAGATGGGTAATTATGGTTACTGCCATTATATGACAGCTTTTTGTAAATAGGTGACTCAAAATACAAAATTACCTTACTGGTCACAGGTTCCTGAAATCCATGCTAAAATAATTTATGTAGATGAAATGCAGTTTGCAAGCCCTTCCTTTCCCCCTGCAGTTCCTGAACTCGGTGCGGCTGTGGGATTTCATCCAGGAGAGGGAGCACAGGGGCGAGCGGCAGCATGAAGATGAGGTGTCAGAGCTGGGGGAGCTCTTCATGCAGCTCTCGGGGGCCGACCAGGAAGCAAGCGTTACCTCCACACAGTGACCACTGCCAGCTGGATGAAAATGAACCACCTCTCTGTGTTCCTGCTACCTCCAGCAAATCTTCATTACCAAATGTCAGACCTGTTCATTAATACACACGTGTATTACCTAGATATTTGGGCAATGTTAAGATTCAGAAGAGCAGCCTCATATAGTGGGGTAATAATAATAACAACAATTGAAAAAAGCTCCTGCGACCCAAATGTTGGTTTTGGAGCCATTTTTTCTAGAATATTTTGCTAGACACATATACAAATACTGGGAAAACTACCTAAAATTGATTTTGTTTGTTAATGCACCCATTATTTAAATGTTAAATAACTGGCTTCATATACTACAAATGTGGTAACTTCTTAGGGTGACACCATTTCTGCAATAGTGTTTAATAAACTTCCTTTAGCAATGAATTTCTAAGTAAAATTTACGTAAATTCCTAGAACTTCTTTCCTTTGTAGACAGCCCTGTGTATGAATAATTAAGCATTGAGGAGAGAATGCTTTCCAAGTGTGTTACTATAACGTTCACTGAGCGTGAACAAAGATTCCTTGTCAATAAATTCTGAAGTGCAACATTTTAGATTTTGTTCTGCAGTGTTGACCTTTGTAATTAAAATCTTAACTGTTGTGTGATAATGGCAAGCCTTTACAGCATCAGTGTCTTAATTGTAGGGTAAAAAAAAAAAAACAGCATTGTACTGTAGGGAAAACAAAATGTACTGTGTTGTGTGATGAAGACAGACTATTTAAAGAATCACACTAATATGTACGTGGTGTAGTAGTGTATACTTACTGGATGCAGAAAACGTGTCCAAAAAATGCACGAGTAGGGGGATTTAATAGTATTACATTTTCCTACAGGATGGTCTAAGCCCTTTTCTGTATTTGTATCACAGCTTTTTTTTTTAATTTTCACTTCCCATATTCAGCAAAACCCTGAACCTGGCAATTGCTGAAATCCATCTCCGCGGTTTGGTTTTTGATCACTAGAAGTGAATAAATGTGTTACTGTGGAAGTAGCAGTGTTTTTGTTTAAGTTCCATTACAGTCGGTGTTTAGTAAACATCAGCCATTTCACTGCCACATTTCTGCATCTCTAAATTTCAATGATCCAGATCTTTACCACAGATCCATTTGACTTCATGTTTACAAACCATTTGATCTTCTGTGCCATTCCCCTCACACTGTGCCACCAGGGATTATACATTTTTGTTCACAAAATCTCCCATTTTTAGTTTTTGTGAGAGGTACTGTGAGCATAGGTGAACATTAACGATTAACATCACAGCATGCATTCCCTTATGACTTGTAAATGTGCTTTCAGTGCTGCTGGATAAAGACATTCCACCTCCCTTGACTTTAATCAGCAGCCAAGCCGGTTTCCCAGGGGACAAGAAAATCAGTTTCATAGGATTAGTAAACACAAAGATGTCTCACATTGCATCTCAGTTCTAAAATATATTTACACCCTGGGGAGGGGAGGAGAGGTTAAGAGAGTATATTGAATATTGTTGTCTTTACATTTGGTGGACTGCTTTATACTCTGTCACAGCGTGTCGTTGATTTAACAGTAGTGACGGCAGATTGACACAAACTTATTGAAATGTACAGAACTGGTGTCAAAACCATTTCAGCTTGATCCCACAGACTTGACAAAAACAAAGGATTAAAAACGGGCGTCACATCCACCCTGCGGTGCAACCAAGTAGCAGGACCCTGCTGTTGTGAAACCTCAGCTCCATTATCCAAATAAACCAAATTATTGCACTTCATCTGCTCAAGTGTTCCAGCCATTCCACTTGATACACACAGTACACAGTTACAAATTTAATTTAGTTTTATTAAAATAAGTAGGATAAACAATCTTCAGGTTTACAATAAAATGTGTATCCTCTGTCAAGAGCAACAAAAGACCAAAAAAAAAAGCCAAATCATTTATAGTCCCTAAAGAAAACCATATCATATACTCTTACATTTTCCCATTACAGTGCACCTCTAATAGACTGCACTGATTATTACTTAAGACAGCCCTAGAAGCAGTACAATTTAAAAATAAAAGAAATAGTTGAATTCCAAAACTAAATGCCAGCTTTTTGTTTCCATGTGGTAGACACAGAAGAGAATAATGAGAAAACCTTTTCAAGTTTTAAGAGAGATTGCTACAGTAATTGCATCTGCCTGTAGTTATCTCATCAATATGTTTAAGATATTGTGTATGGAGAAACTGGTACACTTATAAATGCATCTGGGAGAAAATTAGCAAGAGAACATTGAATAAGCAGAGTGCTCCTCAAAACGGTTTTGGTACCCCCTTCATAAACACGTATTGGTGAATCACAGAATGTAACTGTTAAGCAAGAATCTTAGTTCTAGAACAGTTTGATGAATGACAGCAGATGCAATACTGTTAAACTACAGTAAAAAAAAAACATGTCCCTTCTATTTAAAATCAGCTCCAGGAGATGCTGATTTCTGCCTAAATCCAAATTTGCTTCATTTTTCAAAAAGGTAAGAATCCAGAGTATGAGACGAGGAACGTTTTCTGTTAAGTACACATCTGTTTAAAAAAATGTATAAAACAAAATGTATGCTTCTCCTCTATAGTTCCCTGGTTCTTGAGTACAACAAATAGAATATTGCAGCTTTCAACCATTTTTCTCATCTCCCAACAGAAAAAAACGTGCAGTTGTTCCTCTGTCAATTCAGAATATCAATCAAAAATATCCATGCAAATCCATCTGTGTTGCATCAGTTGCTTGCATGACTCTATGAAAGGGGACACACTTCAAAATGAAAATGAAGACTGAAGGAACAAAAACATAGGTTTCCTTTACTGATCTTGATAGCAGCTTTTTTTTCTTTAGGGTTTGTATATATAAGCTGGTGCTGCGTTGCTGTCCTTGGGTGCAGTAATTTAAAAATATATAATGCAGACTTGCAGTTTTTTTATTTTATTTTTTGGCTAGGGGTGGGGTGATTGTGTCCTAGAAAACTGGCAGCTTCATCGAGGTCAAAGTGCATGAGTTAATGTCCTCTGTGTGGGTGGCTCGATGCAGTGACGGCTCCGAGGTACTGCGGTTGATTTTGGGAAGAGAGTGCTGCAGCAGTTCTATAGATGACAAAATCTGCGGTGAAAAAAAAAAAATGATTCAAACACTATTCTAAACATTCTTTCAACAATCATACTGACAAGGGTGAATGGAAAAAAACACCAGCGAACAGGATTTGCTTTGAATTATTCTAAAAATGCACACTAGGCCTACCCACAAAACCAGCCAACAAATCATGGCCCGGTCCAACAATCACAAATAATAGAACAATAGAAAGTATAACTGCATACCAACACAAGGTTAAAACAAGTAGGAAGAAAATAAATCTGCTAACTTGACTCCAATGTCGTCAGGGTTTCCGACAGAAGAACATTAGATTATTTTTTGTCAGAAGGATTTCTTTTTGTTCTTCCTTACCTGAGGGAAGAGAGGCCTGTCGTCCTTTTTCTGTTTGATGCAGTCTGCAACAAGCCTCTTCATGGCTTTTGGACAGCTCTTATATAGTTTGCTGAGGTCTGGTGATAAATACCCTCGACCAACCATGAAAATGATCTGGACGGAAACAGAAATGGGGCATATCATTGATTTATATGTTCTCACTGCAAGGAGTAAAGTCAGTAGTTTAACCATGGCAATGGGGGACCGAGTGAGTGGGGCAAGTAAATAAAGACTTTGGAATGCATGCTTCCATCAACACTACTAACAAAAAACAACAACATGTAGGTTTTGAGCATGGAGTTTAAAAAAATTTGGGAAAGGTTCTGTGGGAATAGCGATACAACCAACAGGCAGCAATCTGGGGTCATTACACTGTGCTTGTGAATCTCACACAGCCACAGCATTTTTACCTCATTAAACTAAATTTAGTTTTTAGCCATATCATGGGCTGACGGACAGCAAGTTATTTTCTCATTGGACAGGGATCAGTCTCTGCAAACAATGTCTGATTGTTTGAATTTAAGCAAGTTAAGAGATTCTCTGATATTGTAAAATAATGGTGTTCTGCCCTCAGAAATACAATTGAAATTATTTTGAATTTTAAAAACAAAATTTACCTCAAACTCAGACACTTAAGCCAAACGATTGCTTACCATTTTATGAGCATGAAGATAATAAATTGACATCCACCCCCACTGGGCTAAACATGCTTATCCACAGATGTGCAATGAAACAGTATGTAATTTGAATGATTATTAAGTTCAGTAATAATGCGAAAAACATCTTGCGCCTTTAACTGCGTATATAGTATGTGGTACACAGTGGCTCTACAAGGGAAATTCCAGATACAATCTTCAAACAAAACTTGATTTTGATGATTAAACACAGACAGCAATTACTGGAGCAGTTTAAATAATTTCAAGATATCTATTTTCTCTGCATGTCGGTCAGTCATTGGTTTTTGGTGCAATTACTGTACGATGCTTGTCAGTTTTTACTGGGTATTCACGAGAACGATCCCATACACCTGCAAAAACAAAATGTGACCTCTGCATTTATCATATGAGGAGACGCTAGAGTGAAATGCGAGAAAAGGGACACAAGGGTGACACATTCTGCACTGCCTCGGCACATGTAACACTTCTACTCACGAGACCTGGAGGAGGTCCAGAAGGCCCCCAGTCTGTTTCACTACTCCTGCTTGATAAGACAGGAGTCATTGTCTATAAGACTCTTAAGAATTGAGCATTCCATTGAACAGATCAATATTTTACAGATCGGAATCCAAACTCCAATCCTCAGGCAAGGTAATAAGACTCCCGTTGCATAGCGTGTTAAACCATTACTGGTTTTAGTATGGGTTTAATAACGCATACCTGAGCTTGTTACCTATAAACCAGTGGCGTCCAATCACGGTCTTGGAATGCCATTCCACTCCAGGTTTAACAGGTAAAATGATTTAAATAACTACATCAGTGTCTGGATCGAGGTTTAATTGGTTCAATTAAGAACAGGGTTGGAACAAAGACCAGGAGTGGAAGGGCCAACATTGGCTACCCTTGCTATACACACTGGCTCATCAAGCTTGTAGTAAAACCTGAAATGGGTGAAAGTGCTATGCAATAGGAGTCCATCTCTATTTCCATTTCCATCTCTGTCATATTCTCAAAGCTTTAATTCCATTCCATCTTATACCTTTTTCCAAGAAAGATATTGATCTTGTGTGGGGTTTTCAGTGCACTGTGTGCAATGAGGGTCATTTGCATACAGTCCAAGATAAATGCTGAACTCCCAGACATTGGTTACTGGATTCTATAAATATGACACTACAGTAAAAGCGGCAGCAGACAATTACACTTTATAAAAGCCACAGCAAACCAAACAAAGTTATGATAGGAACTTGTGGGAGGTTTTTAACAAAGTGTAACTCTGATAATGATTACATCAAAAAGCACAGTGGTGCTTTTATAATGGGGAAACAGTTTGGAAAGAGCCAAGTCAGCTGAAGTCAGTGAAACCATTTGACCAGATCAGTATTATTTAGTCATACAGTAACGACAGGACGTTTTTATTATTATCCGTAACTCGAATATATTTTTATTCTTTTTAATACCCCACAATACCCAACACTTCAGCACCTTTATTAAATGATGTATACCTTAAAATTACTTAAACTTGATATGTTATGAAAAATATAATAGGGCTTACAGTAAATGTCGTTACCTGGTCTCTGTTGGCTATTTGTGAGTACGGCAATTCTCCGGTCATTAACTCGTACAACACAATCCCATAGGAGTAGACATCCGACTGGAAACTGTATGGGTTGTTATCCTGCATCCGAATGACTTCAGGAGCCTATGAAAGACAAAACACACACTTTTACAACATTATCTATGCAGGTAGATTTCTTCTGTGCTGTGAAAAAGGGTCATTATGTTAGCTTGTTAAAATGAGTTTAAAATCTAAGGTTACCTGCAGACTAGCTATATTGAAGAAGGGAAGAAATTGCCATCAAGAAATTATTTTACAGAGCCTGCTTATCCGACAGCTGTCCTTCCCTCCTTCCATAACCTGGTTTACATCTTCAAACACACACAGCAGGGATGGAAATAAGACTCTTATTGCATAGCAGTTTCACCCACTCCAGTAGTAGTAAAACCAGGAATGGATGCTATTCATTCAGCCTACATTAAACTGCTTATGAGCTCAAACAGCAATAACCTATTGGTGCTTCTTTTGCCTCTGATCCTCCAACTCCCACATTCCCAGTTAGTTATCTTATCTATAGAACCCATATTCCCAGTTAGTTCACTTATCTATAGAACCCATATTCCCAGTTAGTTCACTTGTCTATAGAACCAGACACTCTCGAGTGCCTCACTGTGTCCGAAGACTCCGAAACCACAAAGATGGATGAGTATGCCCATGGTGTGGAAAACAGCCATAAATAAAGTATCCAACAGGCATTGGGATAGTTTAGAAACCTTGGTTAAATAAGTTGTTACTCTTGTTAAAAACTGAACTTGGTTAACAAATGCAAGCGTGAGGAGATTGCCCAACCCACATGTAGAGATTAATTGTGTTGAAATGCATCACCTAGCAGTAGCAGTAGCTATGAAAAGGGTAAAGGGTTAAAATCACCTTGTACATTTCTGCAAATATTTTAATAAGATGCACTCTGAATTGAAAATAAATACCCACAGTTTCTGAAGAAAATGTTTGGACGATGCACCAAACTGCCAGCAAAACAGACAATGGAGACTTTCTTGGCGCACTGATAAAAGTTAAAAACCAAAACAATGAGCATGTGTTCTTATGATTGCACCATGGCAATGGCAGGACTCCAAGCCCTGGCCAGATTTGATCTGTGCTATACACATCACTCTCACTCTCACACACACACACACAGAATGACAGCGAAAAACAAGGTAGTGGACATGCTACCCTAAATCTACAGAATGTAAAAAATCAAACAAAACCAATCTTTACTGAAACAAAATTATTTCATTTGGATCAAACGTAGCCGGCCTTGTACTGAATTTAGAATCCAGGCTACAGGAGCAGCTCTGGACTGTTTCCAGGACTTCACCCACAATGCAGAAAAGCAGAGGTTTGTTTCATATGAAGCTCAGATGCGTACTCAAAGCTGCTCTCTTTGAGCCCCCAATGAAAGTTAACCAGGCCCACCTCCAGGGTAGTACTTTGAAGCAGGAACGACATTCATGAGGGTGTGAGAGAGGCAACAGGTACACACATCCGGATTTTGTATTCCTTGGTTCTGGTTCAGCCTATATGGAGAACAGCTGCTCAAAATAAATAAATAACCTAAAATAAAACCCTGTTTAAAGCTCCACTGCTGGTCAAACCGTGTCTCTGACAGACAAGGCTGAAGCAGGCTCCTTTTACACATACCATCCAGAGGATCGATCCTGACGGCTGCTCTACTTGATGGGAGCCACTCCACCTCGCCTTCACAGTGGCCAGGCCAAAATCTCCTATCTTCACTGTCAAGCCTTCATGTAGGAATATATCTGCACGTGAGTTAAGGGAAACATTACAGAAAACCAGAACATGAGTCAAGTTATACAGAAGACACTGTGATCAGAATATATACAAACAAATACATGTGCAACAGCCACAGCATTAAATAAAAGACTAGGCTAGGAATAAGCAGCAGCTGCATTAGTCCAATCAACTATAAAAATGGCTTAGGTGATGTGGAATATACAGAATATATTTTTGGTTTTATACCATCATGGTATGTCTTTTTTGTCATTATAGGAGAACTTCTTGGAAATTGTGCCATGTGATTTTTAATGCCCAAAGTATATGGGTAACAAGCCTCTACTGGGAGTTTTTTTGGTCTTTGTAAAGTTACTATCATAGATTTTCGGCAGTTTCTAGTGTGCTCCAGTCTCCTACACAGTCAGCCCTTCACTTTTCCACTTCCTGGATTTACACAAAAGCCACTTGGCTGCCACGATCAAGTTATCTTTCTGGGTCGACTCATGGTAGCATTTGTGTTAAAAAGGATACTGTTTGATTTCATGTCCCGGTGGATAATATTCTTTGCATGTAAATAGCTGTAGAGACAGATAAAAAAAAAACATTAACAGTTACGTGACACCACAAGCTTCTTAAATACACAAAAAAACAGAGTAATGAGAAGATAGGCAGGCAAACTTCCTCCTCTTTAAGAAGTATTAGAAAAACCGCACTTAAAAAACACACCAGCATAAGGACTGGTGGTAATAAAAAATGGATTCAGCCTTTATTACGCACAGAATGGTAAAATAACAAAAACCTTAACAGCATAGACTTTTATAAATGTTAATTTCACTATTTATAGTACTGCATCTTAATACATTGTAAAGCAGCGAAATTATTTTTTGAAAACAAATGTAATTCTAAAAACAAATACAGAAGTAAAACAAAAGATGACTACGAGGTCTATTTTGCATTCACAAAGTGCTAAATCATTTAAAGCACTGTTCACAGCACGTTTGTTGCTTGTTTAATCTATTAAAACATATATTTAGAGTCTTACATTGGACAAGATTTTGAAAGCATTTTTACTAATGAAACCGGGGACCTTAACAAACCTAAAATATCAGATTTTCTCATTCTGATAATAATTGATAGATGGATGGATAAAAGAGACAGAATAAAGGTTGTGAAAAACAAAACAGGTACTGTCTGCCAGTCCACTGCAATGCTGAGCCTTTCAAACCAAGAATACCCAGGAAACAGCAGCAGTTGTAGTCTATAGATTCTGCTGTGAGGCGGAAGGGGAGGGACTGCAGTTCCTGTACAGTGAATGTGCTGCTTAGTGACTTTGGCTTTCCATACTGAATGGCAGGGAGTCTTACAATAGGATGTGACTCAGCTATAAACTATGCATGACACAGAACACAAGGGGAGGCTTAGAGAGTGAAGCAAAAACAAATGTACCAAAAATTACCAAACAGCGCTTTTTGTGTCAGTTATCAAAAGGTGAAACATTAGTGGCTGGTACTTTGGAGGCAGACTAAATGTCTTGATCAGGTTTACAATGAGCCTTAACAATTAAGCCAGAAATGTCCACCTGAAACACACTTTGTAACCTGCGAGGAATATTGTGTTTGACAAGTGCTCTGAAGCCCAGGCGTTTCACAGGCATTACATTTTGTAGTTTTGTGTAGTGTACGTTTTGGAGGAAAAGTTAAATAAGATAACACTGGGTTAAAATAGACGGAAATATAAACATTTTGGTTCGTAAAAGTACTGTAAAATTATTATTATTATTATTATAGTATTTTATAATTTGGAATGTTTCGGCATCCAAGCTGGCATAAAACCATCACTGAACATTCCTAATTGTTCCACATTTATTTTTTGGCCATTTCAGCACTTGCATGGAGATGTGTCCTCAAATGAACTCTGTGAAGTTCTTCTTCCAGTTTGCCATAAATCTTTAGCGCCTGGAATACTGTTATTTTATTAATTGTATGGGTAAAATAAAATACCTATAATCCAGCAGTACCACAAGCAAAGTTGGATACTGGATAAATGATCAAAACCAATAACTCTGTACACTGGTTTAGGAAAGAGAACTCCACTCAAAAATGATCAAAACCAACAACTCTGTACACAGGTTTAGGAAAGAGAACTCCACTCAAAAATGCAGCTCGATATTGTTGTGTATGAAGGAGAACTTCACCAAGTTAAAAAAAACAACACAACACTGGTGAGTCTACCCAAGCCTTGATTTCCAAAAAAGTGCAATTGATGGTTCTGATACAGTATGTGCGAGACAGATCAGTAGCCTTAATGAACTCACTTGCGAAAAATGTATGCTATAAAAAGGAGGGCTAATAGAACCAGACAAACACTGACTTTGCCAACAGGTTCTGAACATCACACACGTATCGGACATGCACCACTTACTCCATGCCTTGCGCAGTCTGCCTGGCGATGTCTATCAGCTGGAAAATCTGGAGTTTTGTCTCCTGAACATGCATGTGTTTGTAAAGACTGCTGCCGTCACACCACTGAGTCACTATGGCCAAGTTTCCCTTTGTCATGTAACCCATGAACAATAAGATGTTGACATGTCTTGTTTTCCTGTAACACAAATAAAAAGAGGAGTTATTCAGACACGCTGGAGATCTATGGATCAGTTTACTGGGTCATTCCAAATAGGACAAAGGCAGATCTGCTCTAAATATGGAACAGACAACAAGTTCCTGTCCACTGAAGGCCAAGTTAAGGTCACTTAACTTATTTTCACAGCCCCCTCCCTCACTACTGATTTGTGTTACAAACTTCATTCCACTGACCTTAGAACTGCAACTTCATTTCGGAAGGCCTGGAACTGTTCTGGCGTGGGATCGGTCACCTTTAGAATCTTCACAGCTACATCTCCTGTGGAAAAGAGTTTTGAATTGATTATGCTTGGTTGATTCTAGCCTGGCACATGCTGTTCCACAGTGAGTCAAATGCATTGGCATGATGTACTTACCGTGCCATTTCCCTTTGTACACGGTCCCAAACGAGCCAGACCCTATCCTGGACAGCAGCATGACCTCATTAGCTTCAATTTCCCAATAGTAACTGGAATCTCTCTCACCTCGTTGCCTCTGGAACAGAATGTAGCCAACATGTAAATGTGCTTGCATACCAAACGGATTCTTGGACTAGCTCCAGTGCTTTTAGCAGGTTGCACTGCTGATTATAAATAGCGCAAATATAATTACACTTACTGAAGCTTGATAATGTATTTGCTTACGATTGTAAGTCGCCCTGGATAAGGGCGTCTGCTAAGAAATAAATAATAATAAATAATAATAATAATTCTATCCAAAACAATCAATAAAAAACTGGAGACACTGAGCAGTTTCTTTCATATTAACGTTATAAACAGACAATGAGTACTTATTTAGGGCAAACAGTTTAGTCTTCACTATTTATTTACTACCAAGCATTACAGTTAGAAGGTAATGACAAATGTCTGCTTCACCACTAAAAGGGACACCAATTTCAAAGACAATAAAGCAAAACAGTAGCAAGTAGTACTCACAATTTTTTTTTTTTCTTGGGTGTTGGATGATGGGGCTCGTTCTCTGTGAGCAGGGACTGGCATTGTTGACTGGAACCAGCCTGTTGGACTGAGATTGGGAGGGCTCCCTGAAAGAAATGTCAGGGAGGTGTAAGAGGGCTGAGGCTGGGCGCAAACCACAAGCAAGCTTCTTATCCACTATGCAAGAGAGCCAGGCTTGTCTGCACTCGTGGTTTTAGAGCTTTTAAGACCCGGTCAAACCTGGAACAATAACGATAACGATTTTTAAAAACCATTCCAGTTCAAATGAATGGAGGTGGTCACACCACAACGATAACAATAACGATCATTGTAAACGATAACGATAGCTATCATTTCGATCGCTTTCAGAGCAATTTCTTCCTGCTACAACAATAATAATAAATGTTCCTGGCCAATCAGGGCTGTATTAAATGTGACATCACCACCTACCTGGTGCTATTTTACATATTATTTTAAACACGATAAACAGTAAATACAGGCACTGCAATGATTTACTACAAAGAAGACTGCCTTCCACTGTTCCACCACAGAACATCATGTCGGAAAACTGGTCCTAGTATTCATCAAGGAATCTTTTTTTATTATTATTTTTGAATTGTGTTAGAAATTATTTGATAAACAGCCATTAATGTATAATTATAGAACAAGCATGATGTATGATCCTATATACTCCATAAAGACATGTCAGTCCGCATATTGTAGTTTTTTTGCTTTAATAATAATAATAATAATAATAATAATAATAATAATAAGTATAAATATATACATAATTTATGGAGTATCGTCTAACGTCATATTAAGTAAGGTGTAATGAACGATACATACCATGTTCTTATTGTCTGTTTTACTTTAATGGGAAGTGGTTTACCCAAGGCGACCGTGCATACTTCCTTGAGGCAATACCACAGCGTAATTTTCAGCACTTGACTATACCAACGAGCGTGTGGAATTCCCCTAACTCCTCCCTACTCTGTAGCATTCTGTGTACCCACACTCGTCTTCTCAGTCTTCCATGCCTTCTGTTGATCTAATACAACAGGAGTATTTCTTAATGTTCCTCATCACTGTCCCTCATCTTGATGGAAATAAAAGTGGGCGTATACTAAAGAGTTGATTGGCATTTGCTGTACAATATATCAGAGCCCTTTTTTGTTCGGGTGTGACGGCTCCGTAAACGATTTATGGTTATCGTTATCGTTCCAGGTGTGACCTGGGCTTTAACCTCATCTCACCGACAGGGGGCAGAGTGTTTCACACAGTGGTAGTGAGTCACACAGTGTATAAACTAGATCACTGCAGTTTTTACTCCGCTAGACTTACTGAACAAATTAAGTTTAAAAGGTTTTTCTAACACTCACCTGATTCATGACTTCTAATTGCATCCTATGAAAATAAAGAAAAAAAAAACAGAAGTTAAGTGTTTCTTCTATGGTGTTTTATACTTTCATTAGCCCCCCCCCCCCCCCCCCAAGTGGTTTGGAAGAACATATTCAACATGCAAATCAGGCATTAAAAGTACAACAATTTAAGTTCTGTTTCTCTAAGTTTATACTTAGATGAATGCAACACGTGCATGAATGTCAAAGCAAGTAAAACGTCACAATTTTATCAAACAACCTGCCTCAAATGATAACCACAGATAGTAATAATCTAAGATGATTTTCAATTATTGTACTTGTAATGCTGCTTACACAGACACACACACGCACGCACACACACACACACACACACACTGTTCTTTAACTTCCTCTCTCCCTGAAAGCAGTACACTGACAGGAACAATTGCTTTAAAGCAGTAATGTGGATCTGAAAGTGATCATTAACCTACATCTGATGCCCATGTGTATGCTGGGTAAATCAGATCAAGAACCCTTTTTGCAATTTATGTGACTTATTACTACACTACCAAAGGCCTTCACCATCTTTGTTTTCCATTGGTCACCTTTTATTAGTATTCTATTACAGACTTGACAGAACTGGGGAGGGGAGGGGGGGGGGCAACTTCTACTCAAGCAGAGAAGCAAACAATACCTACTCTTCCTCTCATGCAAAACCTCCGGCACCAGGACCTGGGGGAAGCTTTCAGGCAATCTACCTACTCCACACAGAGAACCAACCAAGAAAGAGAGGAGAGAAGAGGCCAGTGAAGAGGGCAAAGGAAAGAAAGAAAGAAAGGAAAACAATAAAAGAGAGAGGGGCAGGGTGTATCTGGGAGGTTACATTTGAACCCCTTTCCCCTGTAAATCTAACTGTCGAAGGAGCATTCTGCACCCAAACTATTCTGGTACCTGTACAAAGTGTATAGAATAGACATGACCTCCAGCAGCAGCAGCAGCAGCAGCATTCAAGATGTGCTTTCTGTAATCTTCCTTATTTCTTTTAACTCTGCTATAGATTTGCTGTTAATAAATTGTACTAGGATTTCCATCTTTTGGGAAGCGGGTCTTGCTCACAGTCAGTATACATAGTAACTGCCAGTAGGGCACACCGCTGTATGATCTGAATCAGTCTATGAAACACAAAATGCATTATAACGAAAGCCTCACGACGTGAAAATGGCACTGAAGCCTATGTGAAGCAGGACAATGGCTTTTAAAAAGCTAGCACGTTTTCTCTTAAGAGGGGAAAGGAGTTAAGATTATAATTTCTGTCTGTTAAAAATGAAGACAGCTGGACTCCTTGTAAAGAATCAGATAGTGAGGTCAAAAAAGGCTGGACACCCAGGTACCCCCCCAACCCTGTATAAAACTGTAAAGAAATAATAGCAATAGAATAGGGAGATTCAAGAAATGTCAAGAAATGTAAAGACCATTACAATCGTGTATACGACTGGGGTGAGGTCTATGAAGACACACACTAGCTTAGTAGTTCAGCGATCTTGCAGTGTTTTGTCTTCTCCAGAAGTCCCTTTGGATTGGAATCATGTAAAGCAAGGAATCACTCTGCTGTGCTCCCTATCCCCTTAGAATTCCTTGCGTTTAAAATAGAACTTCAGTTTCACGTTGCTGGTATTTTAAGCCTTGCCTCTGTGGGTTGCTTCTCATAGGACACAACGAGCCAAGAAGAGAAGCACTGAAGCTCACACAGACCCTTACCTCTATGACGCTGCTGTCGACTGGCATGGTCGTGCTGACCATGTGAACGTTGGGAGTAGAGGTGGACCTCTGCCTCTGGGAAAGGGAGCAGTCTGTGGGACGGTAGGCTGTGAGGTCATTAAATGCATAGGGGGTAGAATGTCTGTGCTGGGAGCTAGAAGACACAAACAAAGCAATGGTGAGAGAATAGCAGCAATGCCTTTGGAATACAAGTTTGAACAAAGCAAGATAAAATGACAGCATTAAAAAGAGCCAGGAGCTGAATGCTTTTGAGAATAAAAACAGAACTAAATTGTACTAATCCCCATTAAAGGAAGGAACTACGGCAGTGTAGATATAGTTTTGCAAGACAAGAGTGTGGTTAACAGCCATAGTATTATTATTTATTTCTTAGCAGACTAGACTTACAATTGTTACAAGATATCACATTATTTTTACATACAATTACCCATTTATACAGTTGGGTTTTTACTGGAGTACCTTGCTCATGGGTACAGCAGCAGTGTCCCCCACCCGGGATTGAACCCACGACCCTCCGGTCAAGAGTCCAGAGCCCCAACCACTACTCCACATTGCTGCCCATGCAGCTATGGTCAAAGCTTTGAATTTGTTTAGACAAAATACCACATTCTGTACTAAGTAATAAGTGCCCAGTTCTCAAAAGCTTTTGTTAGTGCTGCAAACTGCCCTGGACAGTATTTTTCAATTTTGTTTTGTTTGTCACACCCTTCCCCTATTACGATGCCACTAGCTACTTATGCGGTCGCATATGCCACTGTAACTATGATAAAGCAGGCCAACCATAGTGGTTAAACATGAAAGAGGAAACACTAAATGCTATCTCTCGCCAATCTAGAAATATACATGCACGACATCAATCTGCTAAAATTATGTAGAAACTGGCACATTTATCTGAGCATAAGTGTAATCCTTTGGATTAGATGCAAAACCGAGGTCCTATTGCAAGTGACTCTGCAGCAGCAGCTGCGATGCATAGTTCATCCCCTAGTCTCTAAGTCGCTTTGGATAAAAGCGTCAGCTAAATGACTCATTAATAATTAATAACAAAGAGGATACATCCCTACAGTAAAGACCATTTTATCTGCAGCTCAGGCAGCTCTCTTGCTGAGGGTTATTAAGTGCGGCAAGACAAAAAGAAGAGCTAAACTAATTTCTGTCCCAAGAACTGGAACTAAACCTGGCTCAGCTTCACTCATGCTCTGATCCTTCTTTTGAATATTAGGTTAAAATGTAATTCTAACTGTTAAATAAACAAGGACTTGTCACAATGCATTTTGTTTTTTATTTTCTGATATTTGGAGCTGTTGTAACGTGTAGCCTCTTGTCCCGGTACCTCACTGGAAATGAGACCTTAGTCTCAGTGAGTAATTGTTCCCGGTTTACCTTCCTAAATACAATATTAGACAAGGTTTACCTGACAGGGAATCGGGAGAGAGACTCTCGCATTCGTCGTGATGACAGGGGTGGCAGGGAGGGGCCTCCACTCTCACCTGGTGTCGGACACAACCTGAGGAAATGAACCAATCAGAGTCTACACACAACTTGAGGCCATATACCTCATGATAAAAGCTTTATAAACATGTTGCGTATAGGGAAGGGATGCTTCCAATTTAAAACGCGCAGAGGTACTCTTAAAAATAGATCTTAGGAGAAATAAAGTTCAGCAATTGGTCTGTGTGGGGGAAATCAAATCAGTCTCCATCAGAATTAATAGAAATATAATGTTGCCTATGGAGGCAGGGAGCACAAAGGAGCACTATGCAGAGGCCTCCTCATTTCCATTGATAAAAATGTGCAAAGAACCAGGGCTATCAATAGAAGCAAGGAGTCCTTTATGCAAACTTCTTTTGAACTCCATCACTGTCTGCAGAACAGAGATACATACTTTTTTTTTGTATCCCCCACAGAGACTAGACACACACACACACACACACACACACACACACACACGGCCACAATTTAAATTGTGGACACAGAGATCGTGAGAGATATCAAAACGTGCTGGTGATTCTAAATACTGTAATATATACGGCAAGGTTCTATAAACCACAGATACAACAGCTTGCATAGTTTCCATACATAGCAACCATTATGCAATGGGTAAGCTGGTAGTAGTGAGCTGTCATTCTTAGGGTTACAGTCAGTATAATGTACCGATTTAAAAGGTGTGCCAACTAAGGATTTAAAATTCATTCTGTCACTGCTCCCCATTTTCTCGTTTTGAAGATCATCTGTAGGTGGTTCACTTAACCCAATAGCAGCTAGACCACAGGAGTGAAACTGATCCACAGCTGCAGCAAAGGTAACTTCTAATGTGAGGTCTTTAAAAGATCTGCATGTTTCAAATTCAATTATACAATACAAAAAAACAACTAAAAGAGGTAAGAAAGCGTACGGCAAAGCCTTCGTTAGCACTTCTTTAATGGTGAAGAAATGAATTCATTCTTTTCCATAATAAACTCCAGGCTTTCTGTAGCTTTCTCCTTTGCGGTCTGTTTGATCCACAGTGCCTATGCTGGGTGGTACTAGTAAACCTCAACGTATAAAGATACAGCCAGACAGTTTTTTTTCTACAGTAATAAAACAGACATGAGGAAGTAGAAAGCAGATTGCAATACCATATTAGTTTAGATCACAGAATCATGTCATACTAATTGCTATGTATATTCTACCTAGTTGTCTTCAGTAATGCTTGAAGCATTTGGTTGACCTAGCAAGGGCCCTGTTGATAGTGCACGAGGGGTAATGCAAGCCTGGATCCCACATTGGCTGGCCTTTGAGCTCCAACTGATTTCAAAATTGCAAATATATAACGATTCGTTTAGATAGTGTAGTTTAGCACAATATTTTGCGTGACAGGACACTCACAGCAGTTGTCTGATGTTGCTCCAGTCTACACACATAGTCGGTACTTTAGTGCTGCAGTGCTCATGGAATTTGTATCCGCAGGTCTGACACCGGAAACCATTTAACAGGAACTTCTGGCAAATATCACAAAAAGCCAACTTGAGAAATGTTTTCCGAACCTGAAGGCAAAAACAGAAAATGTATTACTTTCACGTAGCAAGTTCAAAAATTCTCTCTTGGCATATACATCTGTTTTTGTTGTTTTGGATGTACGGGGTTTGTCCAATGCCTGGGAAAAATAAAATTTGTTTCACAAGTAATTGTGTTATAAAAAAAATAATAACTAAGAAATAATAATTTAAAAAAACTTACAAAATTATGCGTTGTCAAGGGAACATGGTCTAGAACTTCAACTAGTAATTCCTCACCGATCAATGAGGTAGCGTCTGTATTCCAATCCATACGGGAATTACGACTGTATCGGGAAAGAAAAAAGTCAGTAACAGAATTTAAAGTTTCAGTCTGTCCAGGCTAACAGGTCTGAAAAACACCTTGTAGATTATCCCAACTGGAGGTATTGTAAGGAGATCTGAGAAGGCTCTCAATGGCTCTCCTACAGCTAAGCACATCAGGTGCTATACCAGCGGAGATCATTTTTAAGAATCACCTTCTCTGCCCATGGTGCAGTCTGAACACAGCACAGCACTGTGGCTGCAACCCCCTCACTTTGAGGGCCTTGATGAGGCAGTCATGGAGGGTCATGCCAGGCCGCACGTTCACCTGCAGTGGGAGAAGAGAAACACGCCAACAACAAAATTTTTAGTTGAACGTTATTTTCACTTGTCCATTAACCTCCCCCCACCACCATCCCATCCAAAAATGTGAATCAAATTACCACGCCTAAAGTTTCTGAATTCCATTTCAAGCTGAATTTAACCTTTACAAAAGTTTCCTTCCTGTGGCGCTAACAATACATACCACTGTGCGCTGCTTGTTGGGCAGGTACACCCGGATAGTGCAGCTGGTCTTGCTTGAGTCTGTGATTCTGCTTTCATCTGAAGAGCGCCGCTGGTAGGGAAACCCCTGGGCGATGGTGGGAGACATGCAAGGAGAATCTTCGAACACGGAATCCTTGAGCCCAAACCCATTGCTAAGGGTCTTCCACGCTTCATGAAAGTGCTCCATTCACAATATATGAGGACTTTCTAAATCTTTGGGAAAAAAAAAAAAAAAAAGAAAGTAAAACATAAAAAAAAAAGTCAGTGGAAATTGGTTCAGTTGCTTCCCAGGTAGGCTGAAAAGAATGTATCTCATCTTAACTTGCCATGGATAAAAACGATGGAGTAATGACAAGCACAAAGCCTGCAGAAAAGGCAAGATCTCTGTAATCCTGTAAACAGTACACACACACAACAATGTTCCTTATGAAGTTTATTTTGAAAGGGGTTCCCTTCAGAGTCCCTGCTCTTGATTTAAATCCACCCAGCTTCTGGTTCATGTTGTAACACAGGACTTGATAACAGACTGTTTAAATAATGCTGCCAATTCCGTACTGTGTGCTTGGGTTCAAAGAGTCTCTGTACCCTTCAGTGTGTTGCTACTTTTCACCTTTCAGTGGTGTGAGGAGTAGACAAAGCTCAGCCTCTTACACCAAGGGTGCCATGCCCCTGCCCCTTCAACGCCTCACTCTGTACATGAAGAAGTACATTTTAGGAGGACAACACCAGTAAGGAAAGACAGGAAGGCAAGCAAGTAAGGTGGCAACGTCACAGTACTGTACATGAACACAGTTTGGTGCTCTCATATCAGTCCAAAGATAAGTGCAACTTTATACCTACATCTCGTCTTACTGCAACCTCAGAAACTGTGTAATGTTAACTAGCATGACTGGAATAGTACTGTAGGTAGATGGTTATTATAGTTCTATGTTTTATATGTATTTAAATGATGAACTTCGTACTATTAAGGAGACAATGTTTATATTTAAATCCTGTCAACTATGAAAGTCTTTAGGCAACATTACAGTATCTGTTTCAACTGCTATAAATGGAGCTTTTAGTTTATGTGAGCTGCAAACTGGCACAGAGCCCAAATTAGTACTGTATATATATATATATATATATATATATATATATATATATATATATATATATATATATTATATATATATATACACACCATGTTATTACAGCTGCGTTCAGGCAAGCCATCTATACTGGCATGATGCTTTTGTCAGCATATCCCAGCAAAGAAGAGGTTAGTGAAAAACATACCATACAATGGCTCACATTTTAGTAGGCCCTACTTCCACGTCGTCTTTCATTCGCTGGTACTTGCTTTCGCAGACAGAAACACGGTTCTAATACACATGCAATCTGTTTAGAGAATATTAAGCAGTCCCACAGCACTCAGAGAAGAAAGGGCAGGATGAAGCTGCTCATTGTACAGCACATTGAAGGCACTCAGACTTGAATCAGACACCCAGGATGAGAGCCCAGGACACCAATGAAAACCCCCCAGGGACGGTGGTCCGAAATAGCGCTGATCAGTCTCATGAAACCAGCCATGTTTGTGAAGTTTGACTGCCAGCCTCCAGAACCCACCCCAATCATTCCAGTTGGACGGAGCTTGGGACCAGCTCATTGGCTCTGCTGTATTGGAGAGCTATGGCTTTCTCAAGTGGACACTGTTTCTTATTAAGCTAGTCATTAAAACGTGTATCAAATTTGTGTCCACAGTAACAGTTTGGTTCCAAGAAAAAACCTTTTTAAATAAGTCAATAAAATCTGCAGCTTATGTAAAACAAATACAAAAAACAACTAAACAGCAATGGCAGAGATTCAAGAGATGACCTAGACTGATCTTGATTTTACTACAGCTAAACTGCAGGTTTTCCCCCTCCGGGATGATCTCATAAAGCAAACTCTAGTATACGGGGCACAGAAATACACACAGAAGTGATCATACAAAAGCCAGAAACGATTCCTGCCTCACTTAAGCTTAAAGAATTCACAATTTTCTCTGAAACCAGAGCTGCAGAGCACTCAATGCAACAGATGACGCTTTGTCTAGAGTGCCCTTCGTCTAGCAGTGTGGTCTCTGGCTGTGTGCCAAAGAATCCCCCCCTCCCCACACACACACACAGAGTCCCGATCTTTATTAACTGGGGGATCAACCTTTAATGAACCCCAGCTCGCCAGCACCTCTCCACACACGACACGAGAGACATGCCACTGACAGGCCGGAGCCAGGCCACGGCTTCGACAGAAGAAGCATCCAGCCACGAGCATCTTGATCATTTGCTACATTTTCCGCCCCTCCAATGTTTATGTTGGTGCACTGCCTAAAACAAGCGTGGAAACACGAAACAGAGTCAAGAAAGCCCTGGAGAAGCTTTTCAAGCTAGCATAGTAGTCATACAGCATAAATGTTAACAGGGCTGCAATTGACAGCGAATCAGTGGGGGGCAGCTGACTGTAGAGTAGAGCACCATACTGCAATCTCTCATGTTTCTTCACATTCGTGATGGACTTCACATTTTCACACTTCATTACCATTTCTTCCAAACAAATCAAATCATTCAAAAAGGTACTGATCTGTGAGGATATAATGCAATACATACATACATACATACAACTTCTGTTTTTGAGTACAATTGCTTCAAATCAATAAATGCCCAATATAAATATATAGGCTATAGACGAATGTTGTCATTTCAATAGCATGCCTTGATACACACTTAAAGGTAACACCGACTTTGCATAGCTACGTATGAATGGTGGCTTGCAGAACATGTCAGAAAACTTTCTGTTTAACTCAAATACAATTCTTTAGCAAACTGGTGCTTGAGCTCTTGGTGCGTGAAACAGAAAACTGGCTTTTGCATCAGAGAAGCAGGATTCAACTGAACAACAGAATATTCAAAATACTCACGTCAAGAAGTGTTTTATTTTACCTGTCAGAACGGGATCCAAACCTGAATCTTAAACTGCGTTTATCTACCAGTTAAAATGCCGAAGAATTTAATTTCTACACAGCTGTGCCAGAATCATTGAGACATTACATACCTTTAAAATAACAGTTCCTCCAGAGATTCACTGATCTCCAGCTGCTGTAAACCGATGTATCTGTTAATACAGCAGTTTCCAGCCAGAAACGAGATGTGCACTCTTAATCTATCCAGTGAATAGGCTTGCAATCATATGAGAAGGCATTCTGTTCTCATCCTTGCACCGACAGACGAGAAGTTTTGAATGAACACTAATGGAAAACAGGAACGGTTTTTATACTCTCAAACTATTGCTGATATTTTCTTTCTAATAAAAGCCATCTGTGTGACTGCTGAGGGTTATTGAAAACAACGATGGAATGTGCCAACTGTACGAGGCCGAGACGGATCATATATAATTTACTGTCAAACCAAAATCTGAAGACAACAGTTGAAAACATCACTCTCTTCATTCAGACTCGCATAGGGTCTAGTTTAAGATTCAGAGGGGCTGCGCTCTCAATAGGCTTTTTATTTGTATTGTGTCTGTGTGCGAAGACAGCTGTGGACACAACTTCAAAGTTGTGATTTAATGTCATGCCATTTTCAGAGAACCCTCTACTATAATAAAAAAATAGCACTGCCAAACATCACTAAGGTGCAGGGTCTTCATGACTGGAGAGAAACTGAGAACAGAAATGACCTGCTCCCCTGTAAAACTCTGCTGTACTTCAATCATTTAAAGCTTGGGAATATTTGAAATCTCCTGGGAAAGTGGAGTTGTTCCAGATCCCAACTCTATGGATTATGTCTCTTTCCCACTGCTAATATCTCTCTAATCCTCTTCACTGACCACAATCCCTTCTTCACTCAGGGCCACGCCCTGTTGCCTGAATTTAATTCTCTCATCTGGAATTGTTTTTTTGGTTGAGAAAACCCAAAGCCCAGGAAAATGGAAAATCACCAGAAGATGGATTTGGTGGTCTCCTTTCTAGCAAGCACCCCAGCACACAATCTGAATACAACTGGCACTGAGCAACATTGTAGCCAGTCGTGAACGTGGAGAGCACAGACATGAGAGTCTGAAAGGTTGAAAGGCTTAAGGCACATCTGCAGGACAGAGTCGCTTGAGCTGTTCCAAGTTCAGTACAAAATGCCAATCCACAAACCAATTTGGTTTTCTGTATTGATTAGAACAGAACAAAAAATAAATAAATAAAAAATGATAGATGCTTGGCTTAAGGCTGGCAAATAATATCTGTGTGTGCAGTTATGGTTGAACAATCTGCAAATGAGCCCACAAACCACTCAGGCCAGTGGTCCTGGAAGGGGAATTCTAGATGGTTTATATTATGTCTTAAAGGCCTTTGTTGCTAGGCAACACCAGTGTGCTACAGTAACTGCCTCCCATTGCTGGCCCATTTGAAAACATTTTGAAGGATGTGACAGCCTAGGACAACAAGCAGCTGCTGAACCTTGTTTCGTGGGTTCACAACATGTTTCGACACTGTATTGGTGTTAACTCTGCCAAGAGGACATTTCTCATTGTGTGGTGTGCAAAGCAAGAGAAAAAGTCAGAAAATAATATAGCTAGCAATGCTAATTAAACATGCATTCCAACAGTGGGAGGGGTTTTTCAAACATTTTTTTTTTTTTTTTTTTTTCTTTTTAGCCTGTACTACAAATGGTTTCCCTTTTTATCCATAATTTTAGGCTTCACTGTCTGAGGCTTGCAGATAATATCAGCCTTCTTATGGCTAATCTTTTTATCTCACCAGGGTCACAATTTCCTGAAATTATTGAGTTGCCAAGATGCATTTTCGGTATTTACATATCCCTTCATTGTGTGCTGCGGTACAGCCGATATCAACTTCAAAACAAGGGACCTGAAAAGCTTAACCCCAACTTGGCACTGCTGTTTGCCAACCACTCCCGGAAACAATGCTGAAATAAGAATGTGGTCATTATTATAATTAAGACTTTTACTGCACTTCACATATCAAAAACAATGTAAAGAAGAATGCAAGATCAGTATTGTACAACACAGAAGACACTGACAAGACTCATCGAAAAGATTGTGTACATTTATTATCAAGTACTGATCTAATTAAATCTAGACTTCCTGGTTTTGTTTTTATTACAGATAGAATTGCTGGTTTATAAATTTAGATTGCTTGTGCTAAATGATAGCTAACTTCTAAAATCATTGCATTCAGCCTCCATCCCTCTACAGCATCCTACACCATTCCATTACTATACATAGCATTACAAACTATAGTATTAATGCACTCTTCAGAAAGTTTATGTATCAAATATAGCCTCTTCAGGATGCACATATGAAGTCTCGCCTATGCCTTAAAACAGCCTTATAACTCTCTCTCTCTTACTGTACATGCATTCCAAACTATGATTAACTTACCAGAGTAAAGAAGAAAACCTTTCTGCTGTGTAGTAACATTCCAGCCAGCTACCTACCCAAGAAACCTGCTCAGCTGGTGAGTGAAGTTTGGAGAGATCCAGTCTCACCTTGGCAGTCCTGAATAGCATTTTATAAGCTGAAGTGCATGAGAACTAGGAAGTGGCATTTTCAAAAGGAACCTTTAAAAAGGGGTTAGATTCACCCCCAAAAATGTTCACTGTGCAGAAAGTGCACCCTTTTTATATAACCCAAACAATTCTCTTCTAGAAAACCCTCCTGCATACGCACAAGTTGTTTCTTACTGGTATTGTTGCATAGCTACTTTCCTTTCAGAAACTGCTGTTGCATTGGAACAAAAGCACAGTAGATTATGACTGGATAGTATAACAATGCTGCCGAATCTCTGAGACACTTTCACACATCCTCTTACAACCTGGTCTGTGGGTCACTGCTGCCAACTCTGGTGCCCATTTTTTGGAACCACATTGGATTGCTCTATTTCTCAGACAGGTGGTCAGTCTTTTTCAGAATGCTCGTTTTAGACTGGCCTCAAGGTGGAGTCAACTGCAGACCGGGAGCAATTCTACAGCATCCTGAGCCAAATGAGACCATCTTGACCGCCACACCATTCATCTGGCCTACAGCTGTAATTTAGGGAATACTAACACAAACCTTGCAATTTTTACATAGGGGCCAGGTTAGGTAAAATGGGTTTTAAGCATACAGCCACACAACATAGTTACTTTCTATTACCTACCCATTTGTCTTTAGATGTGTCTATTCAGAGATGGAAATAGGACTCCCATTGTATTGCAGTCTGATCCACTTCTGGTTTTACTATGAGTTTATTAAGACACCCCTGAGCTTGTTAGCTATACACTGTGACTAATCAAGCTCGTAGTAAAACCTGGAATGGGTGAAACTGCTGTACAATCAGAGTCTTACTTCCATTCCTGTTATGTTTCTGTTATTGTTGCAGGCTTCCTAACTCTCAACTTTTATAACCCAGATGCTTTTGCATCTGCACACTGACCAAGCTGTGTTACAAAGTTGTGGTTGCTCCTGGTTACCTTAACTAATATATTGTTCTTGTTATTTAGACACTTTAAATCTTTTTTCTGTACAACTCACACGTTTATTTCTTACACATTCACAAGAGGCATAGTGCTGCTGGGGAAGAGGTTCATGGATACACTTTTGTGTACCTGATGTACCTGGTGGTCAGTGCTACAGTATATTTAGACCCCAGGGGTGCTTCAAGTTTTAAAATGTCACCAGGATGTGATGACTGAAATAGAAAACGATACAAAGTGAATCAGAGGAACAGGAAAATACATTTGATAACTCTGATCTCTCACACCCGTACGAACTTGCTCTTTAACTGCAAGCTCCCAACAAATAAGGAACTTTTTAACTTCCCCCAAACACCCACTTTAAAAACAGCCTCTTAATCTTTAGTAAACCTTATTATTGTGAAATCTGCAGACTTTGAAACAGTCAGAATCAGCAGAAAACAGTGACATTTTGCAAAACAAGCCTATGTATCATTTCTCCAGCACTGGTTGTAAGTGCTATTTGCTTTAAATGCCTTCCAAGTCAACTAGTCTAGTGTTGATAGCCACTGGCAGCAGTATAAGCCCATGGGTACTCAGCGTGCACAAGCTTGTTGATCACAAGTATGGAGACACTCCACAATGCCAGTAAAAGTTTTAAAACAGTGAAAACAGACGTCCTCCTGTCTGTTTTTCCATAAAGTAAACATGTTTAAGACTTTCTCAAATGGCAGCATACAACTGCTCACTCTGGCCCTTTCACTTCGGTAACTTTTAACAATTGTAAGTCGCCCTGGATAAAGGCGTCTGCTAAGAAATAAATAAGAAGAAGAAGAATAACGACCTCTAAAATCTCTGCTAATAACACTTCACATATAAACTGCTTTTAATTCCCAACACTCATGTCTATCTATCATCACTGGTATTTATTTGTGGGTGGAAATTTAAAGGGATAAGCAGCTCCAGCCACACTTGATTAATAAACCATAAGTTAAACAAAACACCTTCGAAGTCATGTACTTAGATGTATCATTGAACCCATCATAGTAACATTCAACCATTAAGCGTTACATAAATACTTCTTAAAGAAGCCGTTCTACGAAAATGAGGTAAGCAATACTTTCATTATACTAAATGCCATCATTCTTAGAATGTGTCGGGGTTATAGTTTTATTAATATTTCCAATGGTCTGAACATCTGGTAACAGTCAGAACTACAAGTCGGAGAGCTATTAAGGTGAAAACTTAGGCTTTTTTTTTGTTTCACAAATGGCAAAGACTCACTCCTTGGAAGCACCTAACTGGAAACAGGGATGGAAATAAGACTCCTAGTATCGCATACCAGTTTCACCCGATCCAGGTTTTACTACGAGCTTGATTAGCCCCAGTGCATTGGTAACAAGCTCAGGTGTGTCTTATTGAACTCATAGCAAAAACCAGAATAGATCAAAATGCTATGCAATGGGAGTCTTATTATCATCCCTGAGAAAAGAGCAAGCAATGAGAATTACAAAACTAATCTTGAGTTAGGGGGTTATGACAGCTTGGTTATAAATTTAGCAGCTCTTCCTGGATCCATGGATGCAAAGCAGCACAGTGTTTCTTATAATAGGACACTGTGTTTATGAAACGTTAGATTTTGTTGAAGTATGGAAAGTAGATCTCCAGTATCCACACTACAATACAGAAGCTTGCTTAACTTCCCAGCAGCCTACCAGAAGTTACAGAATGTAGGTGCTATGGAAACCCCCACTCGGTTTGTTTTTTTACTGCTTACCAAAATGTTTACCTAGAAGGAGAAGTAAAAAAAAAAAGGGGGGGGGGGGGGGGACGACGACTACTGCAGCTTTGGAAATGTAAACCGCCAAAAGCTGGGTTCACACCAAGACAGTTCATTTTTAAGAGCAGGGATTCCTAGAACTGAAATGTAAGCAAGACAAATTTATTGCAAACAAGAACAGGGTTTTTTGTTCCCATCGACTGCTGGGAACAGGAGAAAAATAAAACAGTTTGACCTTTTAATAAACAGTGTACATTAAACAGACAAAATGGCAAAACAAACACTGAAACTGTTATCAACAAGACTTGTAGCATCAGAGATTTGTATTGTAATTATTAAAAAAAAAAAAAAACTCCACTGATAGACATAAGACTCCCAATGAATAGCAGGCTGACCCAGTTTTGTTGTGAACAGGGCTATCCAAATGGGCAATTCTTAGTGGTATTTTACATGGGTAGAAATGTATTGGATGTCATTCTCATTCACTCCCAGCTGTGGCTGTAAATGTAAATGCTGAGCAATCAGTATAAAAAAAAGTAAAAATGACCAAGGCTTACCTTATGAATAAGTAGCATATACTGAGCTAAAGAATTTCTGAAACAAACTTCATCACAATCGCTTCTCTAGCTACATGCAAAAATGCAAAAACTGACACACAGACGGACAGCCGAGCAGCCTTCACAGTCCCAGATTCTGATATTATCAAAAAAGATTGGACAAGCAGTTCTTGAAATAAATATTTATCTTGCTGAAAAAACAAACTAATTTGATGCTAAGCCTACTGTACTGTACGTTACTGGAAATAGGATCATGAGAGAGCAAGAATGTCCCAATGCAGTTGCTCTTGCAATTTCATGGGAGTGATTCACCCCCACCAGTCTCCCAAAAAGCAAATCCTTGTTTACAAGCAGAAAATATATGAACACTGCACGCAAACCTAGGTATTCAACATCCATTCAAGATGTTAAACAATGCAGCACCCCATTAAAAAAAGACAGGTAGAAAGGTTATTTTAGGCTCACTTTTCACTCATTTAAAAAAATACCTACAATTATTTTAAGTACTATACTTGAAAAAGCAACAGCCTGTAATTTGCCAAACACAGTGTTCTGTGTTGTGTGTGTGTGTGTGTGTGTGTGTGTGTAGGAGGAGGTTTTTATGACTTCAGCAATAAAAATTGGGAGTTCAAATACTTTCAACAACCTTTACTGTTGCCATGTTGTTCTGCATAATCTCCTCTAGGTCCAATATCTTTTCATTGGTAAACATGTTCAGGCTTGTCTTCCGATCCCCATCAGAACTTGTGGGAATTCTGTGGGAAATAGTGTTAATATTCCTCCATGTGACTTTCAGTCAGGCTGTGTGTGATCGGTAAAATTCTCTTTTCTATTCCGCAGAACGTGTTATCTTGTGTGGTGGAAAACAACCTGTAGACAAACAGCAAAGGCTGAAAAGTTACCTCATTAATGAAGAGGCAGTCTTGCTTAGGGGAATATCCTGCTTTACTGTTACTCCTACTTTGTGGCCAACAGAGAGAGAGGGGGGGAGGGGAGCACTGAGGAAGGTACTGGTGGTCCAGTGGTTAAAGAGAGGGGCTTGATACCAGGAGGTTCCCAGTTCAAATCCAGGCTCAACCACTGTTTGTGACCCTGAGCAAAACACTTAATCTCCTTGAGCTCCGTCCTTCGGATGAGACATAAAACTGAGGTCTCATTGTAAGGACTCTGCAGCAGCAGTTGTTGATGCATAGTTCACCCCATAGTCTCTGCAAGTCACTTTGGATAAAAGCATCTGCTAAATAACTAATTAATAATAATAATAATAATAATAATAATAATAATAATAATAATAATAGTCCAGCACCTGACTCAATGTGGTGACTCAATGTGGTGGTGGGTATTCTGTATAAGCTGTACACAAACGTGCTGCCTACAGAGTGTCAGAATGGAGAAAGCCACAAATACAAAAACGGTTAGCAGAAACAATTGTGGAAGCCTTACTAGGTAGCTGGTGTCAAACAACAACTGATCTGTGACCTCTGGATGGTAGTACAGAAAACCACATTGTCCAGAAAGAACTCTGCTGAGACTGTTAAACAAGCAGCGAGTACATAGACGCAGGAAACCATATAGATCCAGACATCAATAAAACACTAGCAACATGCTACAGCAACAGACACAAGGCTAGAACATCTAATACTGTACATTGGTAACACTACAATATATTGATGACATGCATCTTCTAGTCCAGTATAAGCAACCAAAGCTCTTTGTATACACGTGTTAACACGGACTACTGTAAAACGCAACATTCTGCATTTCCTAAAAGGTATCAGTAACTATCGACATCTGAATTGCTCAGCACCGCTGTCATCAACACAGGGTCCCTTAGGGCCCCAGGGACCAAATCAAAATGAAATATCTTCATTCAGGTACTGAGTTAGGGAAAAATGGTAAATGCAGGAAATATTTTCCTGACAAATGCTTTAGTAACAGTCACAGCAGTAAATATAAAAATCATAGTCTTGAATGAGGTGAAAGTGCTTTTGAGCTTGTAAAGCTGCTGGTTCAGCACATCAAGTGAACACCACATTCAGAGGGAGTTATCTTACTGCAGAAAAACGTCATATCTACTGTATATCAAGACTGGATAATCGGTTCTCTTCACACAAGTCAAAATGTAGGTGTGACAGATGTGCATACGTAAGGCCAGTCTGCTAAAGCATGTCCTAATGAAGATAAAAGTTTATATAATAAAAGGACAGCATAGATTGGGCTGTCTTAAAAGAGAGAGAAAATCAACTATAAACCAATGAATCTCATGCGAAGCAATCTTTTACACAGCCTGTAAATCCCTATCGACAATGTAAGCAATGGATTCCAGGTACTATGAAAAAGGTGGGCATATGAATACAATCTCAAAACAAGTAAAGGGAAATGTCATCAAACTCATGCAAATGCATCGAAAGAAAAACTCGGCTTCATTAGCCAATCCAATTAGAGGACAGAACTTGTTTGCAAAACTAGGATACCATTATCTATGATATCCTCAAAACAAAATCATCTTATTACGAATGTCGATACCAAAATGTGTCTCAGTTTATAGTGCAGTTCTAATTATAAATATAGGTAAAAATGTAAATGTAGCATTTAAAAAAGCAACGGTTATTTAATTCCCAATAAATAACACAATTAGTCATCTTTAACCTCACAGAGCCAATACCTGCAAGTCTGTTTATTCTGGCCGACACTGGGGATAATAGTGAGTCACATTAATGATATTCACCACTGTTGTATTTTAAGAACACTCCTACAACAAACATCTAAAAACAAATGCTGTTCAAAATATAACGTTCAAAACAGTCCATCATGTTTACACGATTAGCCAGTCAAAATTTAAAGATGTAATTCCAAAAACACATTCACAACATACGCCGGTATACAGTTTCTATTTATATAAACACTTTTTTATTTTATTTGGTCACATTTATTTTCTAAATATCGAGTCAGATAACTCAGAACAACCAACTCTTTCTCGACTTTACTTTCTTTACAATCATTTTCCATGCTACACACGTAATAATATTACGTATAGTTAAAAACATCAGCAACCACAACGATGCATAGCTTACAGTACCCACGGTCCAGTAATATATTCCAAAATCTTGGATTTGTGAAAAAACGATTTATATAACGCGTAAACGTGTTGAGTGAAGGAAACAAAGTTGTTTTCTATCTGTGTAAATAAACAATTGCATTAAACCGCAAATAAAAACTTGAAACGATACACCGTTTCTCTGCACTTCAGCCTTTATTAACACTACAGGCCCTTATATCGGATCCAAACTCTCACAGCCAAGACAATTATAAAACTATGTACAACAGTACTTTTTTTTTTTTTTTTTTAAATCTACTAACTAAAAGTCTATGACATTTATATGTCCACGATCCCCCAGCTCAAGAGCGACTTTGTCGATTAAAATTAAAAAAGTCAAACAAAATAAATGAACACTGTTGAATGGCACTGCAAGGAAAAACTTACCAAAGAAACTCTGAAAAGTTCAGCTCCGCCATAACTAGAAGGAAAAGTAAGGACTCGGTGACATCATCGTCATCATATTTTCAGAAAGACAGAGAAAGCGTCTGTGTATTGAACTGTTTTTATCAGAGCTCCAGATAAAGTAGATCGCGTGGGAGTTGAGAAAAGAAAACACAAATGCATCACCTTTTTTTAATGTACTTAATTCTTCTTTTCGGACTTGATCTGTCTTCCTTGTAACCTGGCTTCTTTTGCAATGCGCTACTTTTTTAGATTGGAATTAAAGAGCCCTCATACACGGTTTGAGCGTGTGTCACATGGGTAACAGGAGCTAAAACAAATTACGTGGTGTGTAGATTTCAGTGTTTCAATGTGTTGAACAGAGTCTAAGCAATTTGTATCCTTGTATTTCGAGTCGCATCCAGTCTTTCAATGTTTTAACCAAGATTGCACGATTTACACATTTCAGGTCGCTTTTTAGAAGGTTAGGCGGGGGTTGTGTGTGTTAGCCTAGTGCGCCTGCTTGACGCCAGTGAAATTGGATCCCTGACTTTTTAGGACCAAGAATTGCAGCCATGTACAGCACGTTACAAGAGGGCACACAATTTGGCAAGCTATCGACTGCAATCTCTCTTGTTTACCTTACCTTAGAACTCTGGACACTGCAGTAATAGAAATAGATGAACAATGCAATTCTTGCAATGTTGGAAATAGCTGAGAGGTGCAAGACGTCCACAAGAAAAAAACTGCAAGTGCTTCGTCTTCATATGTTGGTATATTGTATTTCATTGCTGTCAGTTATTAGGAATATTTTCTTTAGTTATTGGATAAGTAATAACATTGCTTTATATACATGTGACGGTAGTTCCTCACACGCATCGGCTATCATATTTTTCTAAATGTGATACACACGCATATTTCTACTTATATGGTAATAATAAATACATCTGTAAATCGTTCGAGCTTTATTCTTAGGATGTCTGCAATTTTCTCGTTTTGATTAAATGATCCTCAGATTAAGCCCTTTTATGTACTGGTATTTACAATTGCAGCAGCTAGTGTAACAGTAGTTCATGTAATTATTTGCCATGGTGGTGTTGTTATTGTTCGGCCAAATTTACCTCACTTTTAATTGTTTTCACTCGTACCGAAGCAGAAATGTTGACCGCGGGATCAATAGAATTAGCTCATGCAAATCACGTAAATGTGTAAAAAGATTGCTCAACGTCTTCGGGGTGGTGCTTAGAAACAATCAAACGTTGCTCATACTGATGTAAGCCTGCACCATAATAAAGGTGGTTTGGTAATCTTAAGAGAAGCACGGGTGTTGCAGATGTGACTCATCCTGAAAGGGGGACAGAGCCTGTGAAGCAGCACGCACGTGCAAAGCCCTGAACAGACTACAAATCCGATTCTACAGCAGCAGCTTTGGCCCGTGGACGGACAGTGGCCAAGTCTGAAATAAAGAGTTTTACAGTTCATTTATACCAAACAAAGGCATCGCCGGTTCATTACAAGTCAAGCTATATATTGTTTGTACTGTATGCAGTTCATGGGAATAAAGTCAATCCTCAAGATAAGACACTTTAATGAGGCTCCCTTTAAAAGGTAACTGTAATAGTGTCCTCAGCTACACTATTGACGCTCTATGCGTTTAACAGCAGTAAAACGTTAAGTAGATATGACGTTAAGAAGATTTTTTTTTCTGCTGGGGGCTTAAGGGGACCACAACCATATTTTGTGCCTCCACACTGTTTATTTTATTTAATTTTTTGCCCACCAGCTGCCACTGCTTACATATTGTTTAGGCTTCTCTTAAGATACCTGCATATCTTCACACTTTTAGCAGATGTACATTAGATCAGCAGAATCGCAAGTGGTGCTGATATGGGTGCTGACTGTTGTTGACAGGCAGACACTGCTGCCAGCTGTCTGAAGGGTCTGACTTGACCAGAGGGCTGGAAGTTGAAAGGCGCTGCGCTGCTGGACTAAAAGGGTGCTGGCACAGAGTGCTGGGCATTGTGCCCTGATGCAGAACACTAGGCAATGTATTGAGTTACATGCTTCCACGACTTGAACACATTGCAATCCTAATTGTCCCCCCCCCCCCCCCCCCCCCCCCCCCCCCCACCTCCACACACACTTCACCTAATCACCCAGACATAATACATCTGAAACTTTCAGGCTGATTCAAATTCTTCTTCTTTTAAATTAAAATGATAAGCAGCAAACAAATACTTTGCTTAGTCATTTTAAGATTGAGCAGAACTATCATCATGATTAATTTATGGCAAATCGAGATGAGTCAACTAGCAACGGTATTCGTGGTTTGCCTTATCAATAAAAGCAGTTTATATTTATAATAGATACAGAATATAATGTAATATTTTTTTATCTCAATGTAACTACATGAGTAATTAAAATAAAAATGTAATATTATACTGTTATGATCTTGTGTTCATATATAATTACTTTTTTTAAAATAATGGAATACAAAAAAAAAGCATTGCTGAAAGAACTGAATTTATCGTTTCATTCATCGTCATTTTAGAAATACTGTGAATATGTTTTTATCTGCACAAATTTACCATACAGAATGTTTACAATGACTTAGTTTCAAGTAGAATTTGACATGGAGATGTGCATAGTTAATTTTACCCTCATATCATAGACAACATGATCAGTTTACTGTACTTTTTTCTTGCTATGTTATACTTAAATTGTACATTCAGATATACTGTAATGAGACTGTGAATCAGGTGATTTATTTCATATGTGGTTTGAAGTAAAATATGCCTATCATATATCTGTTGCAATCGGTCTACCTATTATTATTGATACTGTTGAAAAAAAGTGTTAACAACATATATAGATATACTATACTTTATGTAACCTTTCAACAAACATCCATTAAACATGTAACTAATGGGTAAAGAAAGCACGCTTACAGCACTATGTGTTGCTTTTAACACAGATGGGCGTTACATGCTGTCCATTCATACAATTCAATTTCATCTATATTAATTCCCAACAAACACCCAGGGGATTTCCTCTTCAATAATGCAACGGCAGATGATTATATTCCCCTCATTTAAAAATTGCTGTTCAGGCTCCAAGACTTCAACACTATCATTTCTAATTTCACTAGATGACAAACAGACTCTGGTTCGTTTCAGGGCAACAAGGAACCACAAGAAAGCTTGTGGAGATGAAATTGAACGCTGTCATTATAAACAGCCCATCCACCACTGCACTGCAATTAGAGAGCATGAGCAGTGCTCAGTGACTAGCAACTGCACCACACTCAGCAGCACACTGCAGCAGAGCCCCTTGCAATGCACTTTATCTCACGGTTCCACTTTAAGCTGGGTCATCAGGCTATTTAAAGGTACAGGCATTCAAAAATAAAGGTCCTGTATTTTACTGAAGGATTTTGGTGCTCAGGAAACCAAAGCCCCTGCGGCAGATATCCCGAGGGTGAGAGGGGCAGTTCGGTCTTCATGTTCAGACAACCATTGGCATGTCTTTGCCTTTCCAGGTGCCGTACTAGCAGTACTTCTGTCATCTGTTTCAACAGAACTCGCAGATCCCATGTATAACCTTCTTAAGATGAAGCACAAGGAAGCTTGTGTGTCTAAAGCTGAAACTAACTTGAGAAGAGGAGACATACACAGTTTGGCTTCAGTTCATTGTGAATAAACACATATTTCAAAAGTCACCAATATGAATGTGCAATGTGTCATGGAATGATGTTATACACATATAAACTCAGTATGAATTAAACAGGAAAGGTGTTAGTTCAGGGTCATTTTATGACATTTCAGCTTGAAGGTAAATTGTTTTCAATATAATTTCAACGTTAGTAAAAACACATATTGATTGCATTTGTCAATATTCATCAACTGTTTCATTAAGCAAGTGCCTACGCTTTCTTAAGTTCTGGAGAATTTTGCAGATGCTGATTAGTAAAGGCATGACGCAACAATTTCCAGCCACTGAGTTAAACACTCTAATTATAGAAACTGTGGACCACACCTAGATGACTAGCCCTGTTACTTTTTACCACTGTGAAAACATTTTACACCCTCTCTCAAGTGTTAGGCTGTCACAAGTGTATCTCTTTTTAACTACCTTTAAACCATGTAACATATGTTTGGCTAGTAAGGCTGTGTCTGTGTGATCTGTTGCAAATGAATATACAAAGTCATAAAAACTGCAATGCCTAAACAAGGGCAACCCTTACATGCAGCTTTTGAAGGCTGCGATCACCTATTGTTCACTGCAGTACCTGTATGCTGACACCGTACTGTATAATACTTCAAACTCACCCCTTAAAGTGTAGAGAATAATAGTTAACACAGGGTAAAGCGCTGGGAATATGGAACAACAGGAAATGTGTGAAGTCTTTCATCATTTATTTTTTATTTATTTATTTATTTTTTATATTATTTAATAGACCATGTAACAACAATTTAAAATCGGCCAGCTAATCCAAAAAGCTTTCCAGGTGTCACAGCCTTTGACTGGGTGTTCACCCCCCACCCCCCAAATGCCCTGATCAAGCTAAACATCAGGCTCTTTTCATTTAGCACACCTGTGTATTACTAGATGCTGAAGAGATAAGGAGTTGTTGATTAAAGTATTAGGTAACTCTATTCAGTGTAAGTGTTTAGCACTGTTGGCTGTACAGTGCAGACTCTGTTCAAGCATTCAACTGAAACCCAGCAAAACAAACCCACACATGTCTATAGCTGCTGCTGTGCTTTTTACACAGAGTGCACGCTGACACAGATATGTTTTGCTCACTGGAATGAAAAAGGGCGCCACTTACAGGACATAATGTAACACTTCAGATCGTGAAGATTCAGTTTATTCAAACAGATAAAAGGTGTTCCTCTCCTTATGATGTCACTTGTTATGATTACCTTTTGGAAGCCTCACCACAGTAATTAACCACAATTAAATCAGCAAAGCAAGCCCCACAGACATATTGGAAAGCTCTTTTCAAACCCACCTACTTGTAAGTAGCAAAACAAACCCACACATGTCAGTAGCTGCTGCTGTGGCTGTGGTCTAGTGGTTAAAGAAATGGGCTTGTAACTAGGAGGTCCCTGGTTCAAATCCCACCTCAGGGACTGACTCATTGTGTGATCCTGAGGAAGTCACTTAACCTCCTTGTGCTTCGTCTTTCGGGTGAGACGTAGTTGTAAGTGACTCTGCAGCTGATACATAGTTCACACATCCTAGTCTCTGTAAGTCGCCTTGAATAAAGGCGTCTGCTAAATAAACAAATAATAATAATAATAATAAGTGCTTCCTCATAACTTATGTCCAGCTAATTAACACCTAACTGCTCTGTGCTTTGTAAACTGTACTGCACAATCACGTGGCATGTAACATTTACATAGCATGCTGTGTGCTTTGCAAACTGTAATTACTTACATGTAACTTTTGCATAACACAGCCTCACAGTGTGTCTAGTTTTATTTCCTAGGATACAAAATACAACAGTATCTGATTAATTGTCCAACCATGCCTCTTCAATGGTTTAATATCGAACATATGTTTTAAAAAGGTATTCCGTTCCTCTCACACTCTCTCTCTCTGCAGTGTCTCAGAGTTATTTTTTATTATTATTCTGTTTATAAATAATAGAATCTGTTCACTATCCAACTAACATCAGTGTTGTATCCAATCACTCTCAATCTGTAGCTCAGCAGGGCCTTTTTTTAATTCTACAGCGTCTTCCTGCACAAACTTCATCCGATTGCATCGTTTTGGCACCTGGTGTGGAAAGAACCCCAAATTTATACAACACCAGGTGGAAATCCAGCTCACTGAAGAGTTTAATATAGGTGGCTTGCAATCCTTGAGAACTTTAGCTTCAGTTCAGCAAGTACACATGGAGAAGCAGCTTTAGATTTTGCTGAAGATACATGTGGTAATCACAGGCCTTATAACCCTACAGAGACTCATGATATGTCACTGCATGGTCTATGAAGACAGAAACAGAAGGACGGCGACAAACAGGTGCTCGAGACAGTAGTAACGGTAGTCAGAGACAGTAGTAACACACATGCAGCTCAAAAACTTGAACTGCAGTTCAGAGCATACACTATCAAAGTGAGGGTTTTCATTTTGTCTGCTTTTATTTTTTTATATAAATGCCATCTGTTCTTTACAGGCTTATCAAACAAGCCTTTGACATCACATGCTGTCCCAAGGGAAAGGGGGTTGGTGATCACTAATTTAAATGACACGTCTCTGGGGTTAGAGACGGAAACAGGTTCAGAGGCAGGCAGGTGGGCATATTATCCTGTGCATGCACACCATAGACAATAAACAAAGCAAACAAGACTCCTCCCATCACTAGAAAGCTCCTACTTGTACAAAGCAGTCCTCTTCTGTAAATTAAAAAAAAAAAAACTCTCAATTTAATTTTAAGAAAACAGTCATTTAATTCATCCACTAGGACGTTTTGAGAATAACCAGAACCTTCTCCTATTCTGCTGTTTCAGAAAAAAATCTCTCTCCACCTACGCACAGCTGTTTACAATTGCTTAAAGGAATATATCTCCCAGTGTCATCTTCCAGGACTGTTAAAGTAGGTAATATAGGGATATCTATCACACACCCTAACTGAATGCCAGTACTAAGATATCAGGTGTCATCATTTCTAGGCTGCTAGCCGGTCAAAAGCAACTTATTAGTGTAACAGGTTTAATTAAATAGGTGCACTGTAGCACAAGCAATTCAGGTTTATTTCACAACTCACCTGAAATATCCAAGGTAAGCATGACTAGTGAAGAAATCCCCCCACAACAGGTGACAATAACAAACTGCAGGGGGCTCTGGCATTGTTGAGCTGAGGGAGAACCGCTGTTTGCATTACTCGCTCTGCTTCCTTGTCAGGCAAATGATTCCTCAAAAGCAAAGCAGCATCCTCAAGCATGCGTTGGCTTAATAAAGACAGCTGAACGCTGCACAGACTGAACACCAGAGCCAGTTAAGTACTGTTTTCTATAAAAGAGGTTTCCGTTTGTCATCTCCTCTGTAAAGTGTTGGGGAGTCTCACTTACCCATCATCCTCCAAGTTCATAGGAAACAATGCCAGTAGCTCACATGGTTATGGATTGATGATGATGAGCTGCTGTCTGTAAGAGAGAATCAGAGGGGATATTTAAGGTGTTCCCCAACCATGGCTTTTCCCATTCTATTACTGTACATTCTTAAAGGGGTACAGCAGCTTTCGTTTTATCAGCTGGTAACACAACTGTAAACTGGATTCTGTGTGGGGAAAAAATTATATATATATACATATATATATATAGAAAACAAAATGTAGCTTGTCATTTAGCGGAATCTATTTTAGGCTGAGTCATTGAAAACCAGCAATAAAATGAATCTGGTACTTGCAAATCAAGCTGTGTTCAGGCTAGGGTGTGATTTCTGAAGGAATATATTTGAGCCTCTCAGTCTGATAAATGCACGCTCTCTTCATTGCTCTTGCTATGCATGGGATACAAGTTCTCCAGAAGCAACAAGGAGAGAAGGAGGGAAACACACACATCGAAGATGCACTTGCATTTCAATTCAGTACAGTATATCATCCAAGTCTAGTTGTGTATGCATTATACACTGGCTTTAATTGGAAGGTGTTTTAAATCATGTCTTTGACTGAAAAATCTTAGTAATAAATACAGCGCAGCCACATTCAATTCCAGATCTGCAAACAGTGATCACACACAGTCTTGCCTACGTAGCAGTGCAGTTACTTTGGACATCAGAATGCAAACCACCTTAAACAACCACGTTGTAATCTTATTGATCTCCAAACAGTTGAAAAGGGTTAGCAGAGACTAAAGGGGTTCCTTGAAGATCAATCAATGACATGACTCATACATAAACAAGTCATAGTACTTAAACTGCTCTCCAGAGTGGGACCCTAGTAACAGCACACAGGGCTTTTAACTCTTTCATGGCTGAATGAAATTACACAGACCAAGGCAAAGCACTGCTCCATACTGTGAGATGAATACCACTCCTATCTGGTACAGCAGCATTACTTGCATTGCTATGATGTGCATGATTATCACTGTATTCCAAGCATGTTGTCTATAGAACCATAGATCTGTAATCAACCCATTCCAGGCCATTATATTATGCAAGCATAATATAGGTACAGAAATCCAATGTGTCTGTAAATCAGACTCCAATAATAAGGGTATACTTGACGCATTGCAGAGCTTCAGGACATGGGGTTTCGGACATGCTCTTTTTACACTGATTCTCCTTGGCAATCTGCAACCCTGGCAAGTACCTTTTAGATGATTCAATATATAGCTTATCTTGTGGGGGGGTTTGGCTACAGTCAGACAAAGTCAATTTACAGAGCTAAGAGGACACTTAGCGCTCTCCTCTTCTCACACGCTGTCATTTCATATCAGTAGCATCATCCCATGTGAAATAATCACCAGTTCTGGATGGATAGCAACATTTTAAGTGTCCTTTTATTCCAGAGTATCCCTCTCTCCCACTCACAAAAGTCAATAATGAACTGCCCTTCTTGAAAAGGTTATTGGTAATTTTTTTTTTCAACCTGTTTCAACAGAGAAAATGTTTTCATACAATATTAATGGAATTGAAAATTCATAATTCATAACAAGAGAGAGATATTTTGCTTTTAATTGTACTACTGTACTATGCTATTAAATAATGAATTGCGAAGAGAGGTTGTGGAAATTCATTAAAAAGCGTGTGCTTGCTATTCAACTCCTCCAAGTGGCTGCTTGCAGGTACTACCCATTAAAATTGAGAGTCTGTTTTCTATTGCACCGCTAGATAGTAGAGAAAATACTTCATAGAATTGTACGTTCCATCTTCATACAGGTAACACTGGTATTAAGAGGTATTGATCACACAACGATGTTGCACTCTGTTTATGAGTTCATGGAGAGAGAGGTATGGCAACCATTGTGTTGTAATAGATACAACCATTGTGTTGTTAATAGATACAAAATTAAAGAGCTAAAAAAAAGGCAAAATATTAAATACCAAGATAATCTGAAAGGATTTTATTTTAACAGTCTGTGATCACGTATTGGAGTTCAGTTTACAGGTACAAGCTATCCTCCTTTGTGGAGTAATTTCATGAGCCTGTTTGCTTGGTTTAGGGTGGAACTGAGTTCAGATGCTGCACCCAAACACCTGTTTTTTAAGGCATAAAGGCATAAACGTGCCACATGCTTGCTCAGACTTTTTGCCAAGAAATCTCTTGCCCTCTCCAGTATCTTCCTTTTCCAGCAGGGGTCACTGTTAAAAAATGGATTGAAATGAGAAGAGATATCAAGACAGGAAAAAGGAACACATACAAAAGAGCTGTATCATGAACAGATGCTAAGTCCTGTCATCATACTTTACTGTTAAACTGCTTTGTAATCGGAGATAATAGCATAGTAACTGTAGCGCAGTTAAAATTCACTAAACTATAGGTCAGAGTAAATCTGTCTATTTTTTTTACAAGTTAATTACAGTAAAACTTTTTAAAAGTAAAACCTTTAATTCAATATGCAAACTAAATTAATTCCATAGCTATACTATAAATCTAATAAAATTGTTCACTCTTTGTTGAAATGTTTATCAAAGTAGAAACGCTGTTCCTGTCTACTGGTACATTCGTGATTTCCTCATGAGGATATGTAATAAAATGCCCTTCTTTAAAACACAGATACAATAGCTCTGTCAAGGCACTAATTAGAAATCAGTGAAATGATCATTAATGTAAAGATACAAGTGACTTGAAGAAACTGGAGACACTTGTGTCACATGATGATAATGTTTTTAATCGTATTTTGTCACACTTGTACTTGCTTGAACCAAAGTCATTGTATTTATCTTGCTCTTAATTGTATTATTATTTGTACTGTGATTCTTGAAATGTATTTGTTTACGACTGTAAGTCGCCCTGGATAAGGGCGTCTGCTAAGAAATAAATAAATAAATAAATAAATAAATAATAATAATAATAATAATAATAATAATAATAATAATAATAACGATAAACTGTTTGAATTACGAATGCAATACACACCTATGAGTCTGCGTGACTTCTTAATTCATAATTGCAGGTTCGTGCTACGCACATATGGCTGTGGCTTAGTCAAAAACGTGGCTGTCTAGGTAACAGGAAAATCCTGCTTGGGTAGAAATTAATCAGTTGAAAGTCAGTGTAAGACTACAGAAATGTATTAATTTGTAATCACCAACGCAACATTTTCTTTATTGGAAGGCAGTGAAGAAATCTGTGTGCAACACATTTAGGCAAACTATGGTACGCAAATTAGTGAACGCCATAAACAAATGTATGCACAGAAGAGGATCTCTTAGCTTTGGGGTGTCGAATGACAACATCTGCCTTCCACTTACTCCAGCAAGATCTCAGACTGATAGCAGCAGATGTATGAAAGCTTTGCAGCTGCCAGTGTGGTCAAATGCATGCATGTGAAAAATCAGTACCTTCTGACCTCTGGCCTACTTTAGCAAGAAGCCTGCCATGATTTACTGCGGTTATAATTCTGAATATTACCTTATATATCTCACACAGCCCTTATGCATGTACAGAGGCGGGACTGGGGGAAGTGCTCATAACACCATGCTAAACGTGCACTCCATTCACACCCCAACCTTCCCTTCTCACGTATTCAGATAATCCTGGCCCCTTTCTTATTTAAATGACGCATCTCCCTCTGACATTCCTAACCCAACTCGCTCAGATTTAAAAAATAAACATTTGGTTTGGCTGTGTGATTTTTCGACTGAATATTGTGGGGGTTTTTAAGCAGCGTTTTTATTATTATTACTGGTGGACACAAAGCAAGTGTTGTTATTGAACCAAACAAATGCTATTAAAACAATACACCAATTATTAATCAGAAAACAATGTTTTAATTGCTGATTTCTGAATAATCTTTACTAATACTTGTGTCTGCACAAACACCTGCCGCTAAGGAAGACGTATTCTTTACTTATGAAGCAGCTTTACAGCATGTGTACAGTAAGATTATTACATGGATTGAAGATGATGCTGTAATTCTAGTAAATTGAATATATGCACCACATATTTCTAGATCCGTGTGTAATTGTACCATATTTGCCATATTCCCTACCACTGTTTGTAAAAAGGATAATGTTAAGAAAAGCAGACACTGCTTGACTTTTAATTTCTAGTGCTCAGAGGAAAACTATCATTCAAACCCTCACGTTTAACTTTGAGATGTGTCCCTTTCTAGCTCATCGTCTGCCTTGAAGTGCTTTGAAGTGTAATTTTCCTCTGGGATATGATACAATGTAGGGTACAGAGAGTTGATTTATTCACCGCTCATAGTGAATCTTTTTACTTGCTTTAAAATGTACCCCAGATACAGAGCTATAGACCGATCAGGGCACAGCCATCTTGTTTGCCAGCTCTTGTCTTTGGATTTGTGCAAATGGGGGCATTTGGATCAAAATGCAAGGATGAAAATAAGACTCCCGTTGCATAGCAGACTGATCCACTCCTGGTTTTACCATGAGTTTAATAAGACACACTTGAGCTTGTTAGCTATACACTGTGGCTAATCAAGCTGGTAGTAAAACCTGGAATGGGTGAAACTGCTGTGCAATAGGAGTTGTATTTCCATCCCAGAAACGGACAACGAGGGAATTCCCATAAAGCCTAAACAATTCCTAAAATACAAGAGGAATGATATGTGTAGTTTATTTTTCTTTACTGAAGTTAATGCCACGTTGTGTAGTTCAAACTTATTTTTGAAAGATATGTATGGACATCACACTCATTTGTGCCTGTGGTATAATACGTAACCTTGAAATCTAATCAGAGCAAAAGGTTTTTTTTTATGTCATTGTGGCAAAGTGCCCCCCCTGTGTGTGTTATATGTTACGTGTTGTGTGTAAATGTTGGTGTATAGGCATTGGTACACGGGATATAAGCGGTCTGTGTTTCAAACCTTTTATTTTCTGTTTATTAAATGCTGAGCGCGATCACGCGCCCAGCTTATACCAAACCACATCTCTCTGTGTATTCCTTTTCTGGTCTGACGCCACCCACTCTGGCCGTCTTTGTGACACGTGGTGTCATCGTGGGATAACAGCGCCTCCAAGCGTCAGACCAGGAGAGGGGGTTTTGTGTTTAAAAAAAAAAAAAAAAAAAAAAAAAAAAAAAAAACCACAGGACTGGTTTCAAAAAAAAAAAAAAAGTGAAAATGGAAGGCTGGAGAGACGGCTGCCGGGACCTGGAGGACCTCCTCGGGGGCCTCGAGGACCAAGGCTGGTGCATGGCCTGTGGAGTCTACGGGCACACGGTGGCGATCTGCCCCTTCCAAGGTGAGGAGGAGGAGGAACCGGATAAAGAGGTGAAGGACAGGGAGGAGGAGTGCCGCCTAAGGGCCAGGCATCCACGGCGATGTAACAAGCCATTGCCGGGGTGCCTCCTCTGCGACCAGGATCACCTGTTCGCCCACTGTCCCTTCCGCAGCTATGGGGAGGAGCCTGAGCGTCCACAGACCAAGCGGGAGGAGCCTGAGCGTCCACAGCCCAAATGGGAGGAGCCTGAACGTCCTACGCCTGAGTGGGAGGAGCCCGAACGTCCTACGCCTGAGTGGGAGGAGCCCGAACGTCCTACGCCTGAGTGGGAGGAGCCCGAACGTCCTACGCCTGAGTGGGAGGAGCCCGAACGTCCTACGCCTGAGTGGGAGGAGCCCGAACGTCCTACGCCTGAGTGGGGGGAGCCCGAACGTCCACAGCCCAAGAGGGGGGAGTCGGTGCGTCCACAGCCCAAAAGGGAGGAGTCGGTGCGTCCACAGCCCAAAAGGGAGGAGTCGGTGCGTCCACAGCCCAAAAGGGAGGAGTCGGTGCGTCCACAGCCCAAAGGGAGGCAAGTCGGGGCTTCCACAGCCCTGGGACCCAAGCCACCAGCAGAGGGAAAATGCCTGCTGGTTCAGCCCCAAGGGCCGGAAGGGGAGGAGTTACAGGCCCAACCCCCTGGAAATTTTTTGGGGGGAGAGGGGCAGGAGGCTGGTGTCCCCCAGCAGCCTCTATTCATGCTGCTGAAGGCAGCACGGCGCGCACCAGCCCAGCCGCCACAGCGGAGGGAGCCAGCGCCGCCAGGAGCAGAGGAGCTGCCTCTGCCTCCGCCACCTCCACCGCTTCCTTCACTAGGAGCAGAGGAGCAGGAGCTGCCTCTGCCTCCACCACCACCAGGAGCAGAGGAGCAGGAGCTGCCTCTGCCTCCGCCACCTCCACCGCTTCCTCCACTAGGAGCAGAGGAGCAGGAGCTGCCTCTGCCTCCACCACCGCCAGGAGCAGAGGAGCAGGAGCTGCCTCTGCCTCCACCACTTCCAGGAGCAGAGGAGCAGGAGCTGCCTCTGCCTCCACCACCTCCAGGAGCAGAGGAGCAGGAGCTGCCTCTGCCTCCACCACCTCCAGGAGCAGAGGAGCAGGAGCTGCCTCTGCCTCCACCACCTCCAGGAGCAGAGGAGCTGGAGCTGCCTCTGCCTCCACCACCGCCAGGAGCAGAGGAGCTGGAGCTGCCTCTGCCTCCACCACCTCCAGGAGCAGAGGAGCTGGAGCTGCCTCTGCCTCCACCACCGCCAGGAGCAGAGGAGCTGGAGCTGCCTCTGCCTCCGCCACCGCCCGGAGCAGAGGAGCAGGAGCTGCCTCTGCTGCCCGTACCTCCGCAGGGAGTACGGTGGCCGGAGCCCCAGAAAGGGGAGCTGCCGGCCACGAAGAAGGGGGACGAGGTCTGGAGACCACTTTCCCCAGCAGCAGTTTCGCTGCAGGAGTTCTTGTGGCCGGAGCCCCACAGGAGGGAGCTGCCGGCTACGAAGAAGGGGGAGGTCGGGGGACCACCTGCCCCCGCAGCTTTTTCGCTGCAGGACGGGACCAGCATGCTGTCAGCCGTGCCACTACCGGCAGGGGAGCTGACAGCATTTCCAGCCATGGGCCCACTGAAGCCTCCCTTCCCAGCCCGAGACTTTTGCCTGGACTGCTGGGTATTTAAGGGGGGAGGTGGCCGTTGAGGCCATGTGTGCGTTGCACAAGGGGGGGTATATGTGGCAAAGTGCCCCCCCTGTGTGTGTTATATGTTACGTGTTGTGTGTAAATGTTGGTGTATAGGCATTGGTACACGGGATATAAGCGGTCTGTGTTTCACGTGTGTGTAAATTGTATATTTGTATTTAGGCACGGGGATGGCACATCACATCACGTGCAAGTAAAAAGTAATATGTGAGCACGGGGAATTGCACTTTAATTAATTCACGTGCAGTTGTACCGAGATTCCAATTGAATGATTGACTAGCAATCGAATCTCGGTACAACTGCATAAAAGCTGCATGTTTTCACTCACTGGGGGTTGGTGTTCGGTGAGTGGAGAACGGGTTAGGAGACGGAGGGTATTATAAAGTAAAAGTAAAGTAAAATCGTAGAGATAAGTGTTTTCACTCACCGTGTTTGTTCGTCTGTCCTGCACCGTCTGTTTAGTGGTTAGTCGTTTTGTATGTCTGTTTATTTTGGCGCAAGTGCCGTGTCCTGTTTTTTGTGTTTTGTTACAAACGTTTATTTTCTGTCTGTTTATTCATTAAATGCTGAGCGAAAGCATTCGCTCAGCTCCACCAAACTCCACATCTCTCTGTCGTTTGTGTTCCTGTCTTCTGGTCTGACGTCACCCACTCAGCCATTCTTGTCACAGTCATATACTGCTGATTTCAGAGTTGTTTGATAATGCACTGCACTTACAGTACCTTGTACTTTCACTGTAAAACGTTACCATCTGTTGGCAGTTTCTTCGTGACCGTCATTTACAACGTGCAAAGTCAAATGCACAGTAATGTACAGAAAATCTGTTTTGTAAGCTACTACACGTTGCTCTTATAGACTACGCAAAGGAATGTATTCTTTCAGCAAAGTATGGTGGGATTTGTAGTTCATAGGAAGTAACAAGTTGTGCTCACTGCCAAGTACAGACTTCTGTAGATTTAGGGCTAAAGTTATTTAAACTTAAAACACCGTTTTTTTATTCTGTGAAATGATCAACTCCCTTGCCAGTAGAACTATACATTATGACTGCACATTGTTTGTAATGGAAAGCCCTTGTGTTTTAAAAAAATAATAATAATAATCCGACCACACCCATAATGTGTAGTTTTAAGGCTGAGAATCGCGAAAGCGTAATTAGGTACCGTACACATAAAAGCAATAAATAAACAAATAAATAAAGCACATCTTTGTTTTGCATAAGCACGTCTTTGGTTGTTATAAAGATTATGATTAATACATTGTTGTATAAAGAAAATGGGAACGGTATAATAGGTTATTTTGGAGTTTATTTGGTTTAATGTAAACCCAGATTTCTTGTCCTTCATGTTTTAGGCTTAACCCATGCACCAGCGATTAATTTACAAATACTTGGTGGTGCCACACATGGGCTGGTTTATTAGAGGCAGGGAATTGATCTCTGATTGGACCCCTTTGTGTCTTACAACACTCGCTTGCCATTGGTACCTGAGAAGCAACGAGCCGTGTGCAGAGTGAGACTTGGTGGGGGAGGGGCGCGCAGGAGGACCGTGTGCAAACCGCGTGTGGCGCAGGGGAGAGGAGGAACCGAAAATAAACAGCGGCGAGTCACGTAGCAAAGGTAAGTGAACCAAAGGCCAAAAGACGCGAAAAAATGCGATTTTACAATTCTGTTTCCGCGTCGCATTAATTGTAGCACCCCTTGAGTAAGAAACATGAAGAAATAAGCCAAAACATATGAGTTGTAACCGAGCAAAAATTAGAAGGTAAACAACTAAAATTTCTGACGGCGCACTTTGGCCTGGTGCGTCAGGCTCCGCGCGGGAAACACGGCACATTTAACCGATTACAAGCACCGTTTAAAATTAGTTTTGCATTTCAGTAATCGGTATTTGTGTTAGATTGTGTTTTCTTTTTACGTGAAGATAAGTTTAAAAGCACATTTGAATGTTCGTGGCTTATTTGAAAGGTTGAGTTATTCTACTATGTGAGGCCCCGGGCGTGGGTGGGCGGCGCGTTCAGATAGTATTCGCTGAACTAGCTGCAGTAAGACGGCGTGGTGCTGATTTAACTGGACAAACGAGCACTAATCGTGGTATTTTATTTACACAAACATAAGGCTTTTGTGGTAAATGTGGGTATGTATTGATAAAAGTTGTAAATCTAACGAAAAGGCCAATTTTAACCATCAAGTGTGTTGACCATGTGTCTCATCGTGATCTCATAGTTTGTCCGTGGGAATAATCGGTGAGATTAAACTATCGAGATTTTAACTTTAGCATTTACTACGGCGTTAAAGGTTTCTTTTTTTTGTTCGACGTGGATATCTCGAAACACATCTTTATTATTGGGCACTGATGATCTTATTACTACTACAGAAGCAGGACAGAATCTTACCACGTGTAAATACTGTGTCATGTATAATATTTCTTAACCTCGTGAATCGCCTGATGTACAATTTTCACTTGAATTGTAATCTCGTGAAAATTAAGGCATATTTTAATACAGCAGTGTTAGTTTTCTTGGATTGATAGTAAATGGGCCTAGTATGGCCTACAACGTTCGACTCTAATCAAGGAATCAAACCGTTTTTGTTTTAGTTTCGATCAGAATTTGTATGGCACATCACGAATGCTTAACTTTGAATACAGTTTCTTAAATGTACACATTAATTGATAGTAACTTTAACAGCGCGATGTTCGCTGACATTAATTGGTATTTGTGAAAAGTGCATCTGTTTTGCTGTGTTTGCTAATATTCATGTATATATTCTAAATACTATAACATCACTACATTGTAGTTATCGTTTTTTCTGATAATCAAACAAAGGTACTTTGACCCTTGTGTGATCTAAAAGCTGCCCACTTTAAAAATCACGATTCAGAATTCGGCCTGAACATTTTGGTGCCTGGAGCCTTTTTGAGCAAGGTTAGACTAAATAGCATTTTGAAATGCAAATGTAGGGACAAGGACGTAATTAGGCCTCAGTTTAGTACGTGTTCTTAAACGACTAAAATCAAATTTATAACTCCTACCTACTGCATCCAGTATCTGTGCTTGTGTAGGCTGATCTGCATTAATGGTTTTTATACTTTTGTGAATCTTTTACAAGTATAAAATGTCTATTGCACTTCAGTTTAATTGCCATTGTTGTGCAGTTATAGATGGATGTGTGGATTTACTTTATTGCCTTGGTCTTGATTGCAGCTTAGAAAAAAACAGCTGTTGAACCCTCTGATTTGAGAAACAGGTGCAGTAATGAGCATCTTGAGACTAATTATCCAAAGTTTCTAAAAAAAATTAAAAGCCCTTCCTTGCACTGGTTAAGACAGCAAGAGTAAAATAAATACTTGTAACTGTAGTTGTAGACGAATGCGTTTTGTCATTCTGAAACGAATGTTCCCCCAAGAACCCCAGGATAGTATGCAGTTTAGCATTGTATTGTCTTAATGGAGTTGTTTCAGTTTATTTTTTGTTGTGCTTTTGTTGTTCCCACATGCCCCTCAATTAAAATACAGAAGCCAGCAGCTTGTATTTACTACTTTGCTGGTTGCATTCTATAATATATATTTTAATGTTTCAGCGTGGTACTTGTGCTAAATCTCATTGAATGTCTTGTTAGTTTTCAGCTCACATACTGTGGAAATGAGCAGCAACGAGTGCTTCAAGTGTGGCCGCACAGGCCACTGGGCCCGTGAATGCCCCACCGGTGGTGGCGTTGGTGGTGGCGGAGGACGTGGTGGTCGTGGGGGTAGGAGCCGCGGAAGAGCCGGATACAGTTCTGCAAGAGGTAATCTGGGGGGCACTTGGCTGGCTCCCAATGTCTAAAACTGAAAAGACATTAGATAGCTTACTAAATGTTTTTTCCTTGCTGAAGATCCGGATAGAGTAAAATAGCCTACAACAGCCAAAACACATTGTATAGATCACTGTCGAGTTAATTGCGCATAAATTGACTATCTTTCTTCCTTTTCTTTTAGACATCTGTTATCGCTGTGGAGAATCAGGCCATGTTGCTAAGGACTGTGAACTTCAGGAGGATGGTAGGTACATTTTACCTGCTGTTTTTAATTCCATAGCAAAAACATATCCAACCGATGTTAAAATAAATGCTTGTTCTTGTGTCGCTATGTAGGCTTCAGTGGTGGATATACTGGCTAGTATAGTTAATGTTTTCAAAAGGCCATTGTGTAATAATGCTTACTTGTCTCATTTTAAGACTTTCTTCCTTTTCTTTTTAGCTTGCTACAACTGTGGCAAAGGTGGTCATATTGCCAAGGATTGCAAGGAGCCCAAGAAGGAGCGGGAGCAGTTATGCTACAACTGTGGCAAACCAGGGCACCTGGCCCGTGACTGCGACCATGCAGATGAGCAGAAATGCTATTCTTGTGGAGAGTTTGGGCACATCCAGAAAGACTGCACCAAAGTGAAGTGCTACAGGTAAATGGGAATACCATTTGCTAAGACTACAGTAAAGCAGGCTAAAGTGATGCTTTAATACAGGAAGAGATAGTGCCTTGCAGTGATCTCAATTGTTGTAATTTTGTTTTGAAGAGTGTCTTGAATACAATGTGTCTTTAATAAAGTAGATCTTCTCAACATGACTTGACTGCTTTGTATACTAAGCACATTACAAAATTACCTCTAATGTAGAGGTAATATATTAAGGTGAAAGTGTGTCCAGGTGGGGATAGAACCTGGCTTTAATCAGTGAAACAAATTTTGTATAAAAAGGGTTGATCCCTTAAGGCCAAATTGCTTTTATAGCATTGACTTTGCTCTTGGGGTTTTTGGACCTACATGTAAACCCATGGTCTCAAATCTTCTGAATCCTAGCATACTGTTAGAACCTGCAGATTAGCAAATAAACTCCACATCAATAGCTATTTACTGAATTCAACAACTTTTAAGTTCTCGTCACTGGTATATTCGACCTTTTTAAATAACTACGTTTTTTAATTTAGAATAGTGAAAATAGACAATTGATGCACCTCCTAGGAAGTGGAGGTCCTTTTATATTCGTGTTTTGTAGGAGTACCTTGGTGTATGAATTGTTTTAAATAATAAGATTCAGTTTGTCAAGAAGTAACCGTTCCCTTGAGGCACAAAGGTGATGTAAAACACAACTTCAAATAATTTGTACTATGCAACTTTTTCTTGGGACTCTGACCATTTTACAGTTGGATCTATCAACAGCTTTATTATTTTTTATTGTAAGCAATAAGTTTTTCTTCCCCCTCTTTTCACATGAGAGTAAAAAAACAGGAACTTGCACTTAACAACACATAGGTAAATACTCTCCCTCATACAAATTTCATTACTGTGGTCCACTCTATTTTGTGAATGCATCCAAGATCAATCTGACGCACATTTTTGCGTACAACAGAATATTTGTTACGGCTAGACAATATCTGACCGAAACAATATAATGGGTATTCATTTTTTCAGGAGATTGAGGGGGTAGTCGTCTTTCTCTAAAAGATTAATTATGAATCCTAGCTTGACATGCTTTGACTCTAGGACAAGTCCTTTCACCATGCCTATGGAATTTGGTACAAGTCAGCACCCAAAGTAAGCATCTGAGTTGGCCTATGGTAATAAGTGTTATTTTTATGTTTTGAATTTTATATATATTTTTAAGTAACATTTTAAAGGTTTAATGATTTTAAAATGCATTTTCAGTTCAACTCGCCATAAGGAATTTCAGATTAATTGTGATTTCTCCTGTTTAGGTGTGGTGAAACCGGTCACGTTGCCATCAACTGCAGCAAGACAAGTGAAGTCAACTGCTACCGCTGTGGCGAGTCTGGGCACCTGGCAAGAGAATGCACCATCGAGGCTACAGCTTAATCCTTTTCCTTTGTCGCCCCTCCTTTTTCTGATTGATGGTTGTATTATTTTCTCTGAATCCTCTTCACTGGCCCAAGGTTGGCAGATAGAGGCTAGTCCCAGGCCAGTGAGCTTTACTTGACATGTAAAATGAGGAAAGGGGTGGAAAAAAAAATCGACTTTCTGCATTTAATACAAAATGTTTATGTTTAGTTTGGTAGAGGTGTTATGTATAATGCTTTGTTAAAGAACCCCCTTTCCATGCCACTGGTGAAATAGGGATTCATGAGTGTAAAGAGATGTCAGATAAAAAACCCTCTCCGAGTTCTTGGAAGTGATCATATGTGAGAGGGGAAAAAAAATAAATCTTGGAAGTTTCTGAGAAACTTCCACATATGATTTAATTTTTTTTGTGGAAAAATAAATGTTAGGCCTTGGAATGTTTAACCTCTGAAGCAGTTCACAACACGAGTTACATCAGTTTCGGGCCCTATAAGCAGTACACAGCTAAGTGGGAGATAACTGAATATGAAAAGTTATATATTACCTGTTTAATTTTCAGGAGAAAAAAAATCAGGATCAATTCTTTTATAAAAGCAAGCCGCTCGCAGCTACAGCGTCGGTGTTGGAGACACAGATTAGGTCATGGTTTCGGTCACAATTTTCAAAGTAGTTTAGATGAATAAACCCTGGGAGGAAAAAAAAACAAAACTTCAAGAACAGAAAGCGGCATTTGAAGTTACTTGAGTAAGAAGAATGTTTTCACAGAAATCAAAATGTTATTTTTGTACAATATATCAATTAGACTACTGTAAAAAATATCATTTGCTTGTACTCAGTTTTAAGTCGGAAGGTAAATGCAACTGAAGTCCTAGAACATAGAAATGTAATTTTAAACTATCAATAAAGCTGGAGGAGAAAGGGGAGAAAGACTAATGTTTTTTCTGTTTTATTTATTTTTTATTCTTGTTGATTTGGTGGTTTTCTTGTGTGAGCACGGTACTACATCACAAAAGGTTTGAATTTTCACATTAATATCAAATCATGACTACACTTCTGGGATTCAGTTCTGCAACAGAAAACATGCTTGTTTTGTCATCTCTGGTGAATTATTGAAAAAGTAAAATAAGGTTACTTAAAATAATTTAAACTCAACATACAAAAGTAAAAAGGGGTGAGTCTTGTGAAGCACATTTTCCTTGGATAACAAATACAATCCGTTGGAATGCAGAAAATTTCTCTGCTGTAGAAAACTACACTGTTCTATGAAAGCTAGTGGTAAAAAGTAATTGTTAACTTAAGTTTTTGTAACCTGCAGAAGTGCTTTTTTTAAATATAAAAGCAAACCTATAAGTTTACTGTATAAATATATATAATTGTGGTGGTTGTGGAATAAAGGCTATGCAGGTTTGTGGATATGGTCAGGTAATGGGTGAAAACAAGCTAGTTTTTTTTGTTTGTTTGCGATTGCTTTGTTTCCTGTTCATTCAATTGAATATAATCTGCAGTACAGATAGTAAGTTATTACTCCTATAGTCAAATGTATGCCTTTCTATATACAGGCCGATTAGAAAGTAAGTTTACTATATCAACGCACCATATCATTAATGTGGTAAACTAACTTTCTAATCCCCCTGTACAATAGAACTAGTTAATTTTGATACATGAATACAGCATACCTAGGTTATTTTACCACTGCAGTGTAATATTATTATTATTTATTTCTTAGCTGACGCCCTTCTCCAGGGCGACTTACAATTGTTACAAGATATCACATTATTTTTACATACAATTACCCATTTATACAGTTGGGTTTTTACTGGAGCAATCTAGGTAAAGTACCTTGCTCAAGGGTACAGCAGCAGTGTCCCCACTGGGATTTGAACCCACGACCCTCCGGTCAAGAGTCCAGAGCCCTAACCACTACTCCACACTGCTGCCCTGGGTTATTCGGGTGGTTTCAGAACCTGATTAGCATTGATCTTGGACTAGTTTAGTATGTTAGTCCAAGTTTAGGGGTAACTGAGATTCTTGAAACCCGCTGTTCTTGTTACAGTAAAGCCCACAAATATAAATAAGAATGTTGCAAAGGAGGTCCAAATGCCATTTGAACTAATGTTGCATTAGTCAACGCATTCCATCTCATCTGTAGGATCAGGTTCAGCACTGAAGTTCTTACTGATTACACACAGTGTAAAATTAGTCACCATAAAAAAAGTTTCCACTACCCTGTCTGCAGTAATTATTTTTTTAAATCATGTCAAATGCTGGTAGTTTATTCTTGTATACATGTAGAATATACAGAACAGTTAACCATTTTATTGTTCACCTTTAATTAAATCTTAAAGACGTCAATACAATATTTGCATTTCAGGGATAGTGTATTTCTATTTTGTTGAAAAATGAGTTCTACTTTCTCTTGTAATAGAGAATAGATTGTCTGGTCTGTTGGTTTTGCTGGTCAGTATTTCTTATTCTCAGAGAACAAAAAGGTAAGCTAATACTGTTCCACTTTGCAGCTGCTCCTACAGAGATGCCTGATATTTTGTAAAATACCTGATTAGTCATTATACTTATTTAATTGAATAAAATAGAGTGTTTATTTTATTTGATGAATATCTTAAAGGTTTTCTGAATATTTAGATACCTAATGTGAAAAGCGCTGTCTTAAAATACATTTTTCAAAGGGCTCTTGCAGTGCAAAATGCTTTCCACAGTAGACACAGTATACCACGTATGTTCTTCCAGTAACTGAAACAGACACCTGTGTAAGCAGTGTTTATGACAAGCCAAATTATCATGTAGAGATATCTTGAATTGCATTTTAAGATATTGTGAAATATTTAGCAATATCTAAATCATTTGCAGAAATATTTAAGTAAATGTGAGATCTCTTTAAATGAGAGAGATATCTAAAAATGAAATTAGAGAACACATTGATTTACACATATCTTTTAATACCTTTGTTCACTTAAAATGAACAAAGTTATTTTGCGTTATCTTAATGATTTAGATATATCTCTAAATGAACAGGAAGTTATTTCGAGATATCTAAATGAACAGGAAGTTGCTTTCAGATATCTTAAAAAGATTTAGAGATACCTCTAAATTAAGTTTTTATATATATATAAAATTATTTAGAGATATCTCTAAATGAAAAGGAAGTAATTTCCAGGTATCTTAAAATATCTTTAAATAGACAGGAAGTCACATTGAGATATCTGAATATGATTTAATGATATCTCAAAAACATTTCAAACATTATGTAATCAAACCCTGGTCCCTGAGGTAAAAGAAACAAGAAACACTACGCCAGCTATCTCCTGTGTTGATCTTGTGTGAATTCTGTACCACACTTCTTTATTTAGTGTTTTGTTATCGAGCAGGTGATGGTGAATCTGTAAATAAACAGATTATTTATGGCTTTCAAATGTTGCCAGTCCATTTCTAATAATTAATAGGGGGATACTGTTATGATCATAACCACTTCTTAACTTGACAGCAGTCTCTTGCTTGAGTCCTAACAAATAAAGCACACTGTAAGCTTGTCAATTCCTTTAACTTTTACTTTGGACACTTGGGTAGTCAATTATAGTGCTGAAAAAAAAAAAAAACTAGGTATGATTTGAGTATGGTGGTGATGAATCACTGGCTGCAGTTCATACAGTGTAACTGGATCCTTGATCACCTGGTATCCTTCAACAAAGGCGGAGGTTTTCATCAGTGAAGGAGAGAAGGGCTGAGTAGCTGATAGACTCCTGGGAAGAGTCAGAGATCTGGAGGGCTGTGGGAGATCGCGAGTGGTAGAATGGAAAACATTGGAGGTAAGAAGGCAGCATCTTTTTTGTGATTTTAGTTTTTATAAAGCTAACAAATCAACCACGACATAAGGCAGCTTCTTTGTATGCATTAAAACTATGTCCTTTAACATATTACAGTACTGTATTTGTCGGCATAAAAATACATATAAATACTGTAATGTGGTTTATGTTTTTAGAAAAGTGTAATACAATAAAAATAAAATATTACTATAGAAAGCAGTATTTTAAAATATATTTGCAGTTTTTTTCCTTGATATGCATAGGCTGATTAGATAAATGACATTCTTGACCACTGACAGATTTTGAGTGAATCCTAAATCAAAATCCTCGTGTCTTGAGTTGTGCTTTAATTATAGTAAGTATTTATTTAAAATTGTATACATTTTTAGGTATTGTAAAATTACCAAATCTGTTTTATACTGAATATATCTAACTGTGTGACTCTTTTCAAAGCATTCTGCAAGATGAGTCCTCTTAAGGTGGTTACAGTCCATAAGAGCATGCATTTTGAAGATGGAGAAAAGCATCTAAAATGTGGAGAAGAGGCTGTGACAGATGAAGATATTGAGGAGAATGATTGCATTGGCTCTGAAAACATGTCCAGCAAGAGACAGGAGGCAGTGATGTACACACAGGAGCTGGGTGAAGAAGACACCGTAGAAAACGAAGACCCTCTCCAGCACAGTATGAGTGACGTGATTTACCATGTATCTCCTCTGGAGTCCATTAAAGAGCTGGACGAAATGGATGGGAGAGAAGAGGAAGTGTCTACAATTGAAAGGTGCCCAGGAGATGGGGCTTCCAAGATCAAAGAGAAGGTTGCTGATGGAGAAGTCACTGATCCTCAGGAGGAAGAGGAGAACCATCTGGCAAGTATGGATGACTCAATGCAAGCATATTTAGGAGCTCTCCTTGGTGATAATGGAGGTGTGTTACTTGCAGATCACGCCTATACAAACATTGATAGTGCTCACTCTGACCATATCACTCCTGGAGGTGAGGAAGACCATGGTACTGTGGGTGGACTGCAAGAGGAGGTAAGCTGGGAACAAATTGTTGCATCAGACTGTAAGGGAGTGAGCAAGGCTGTAGAGGAGCATTGCCCATCAATCGAGAAAGTGAGTGAGGACAACTTTTGGCATGTTACAAATTCTACAGATTGTAGGCTGGATTGTGATTCTCTTGGGGAATTGCAGGCTCTCAAGCTAAAGCATGCTTCACACCAGACTGAAATAAACAGACTGTGTGCAGAGCTGAATGACTCCAAAGTGAGGATAGGGGAGCTGCAATCGGAGCTGAACTCTGAGAAGCTGAAAGACGAGGGCCATGTCCACAGAATCAGGGAGCTGGAAACTGAAGTAGCTAATAGTTCTCTAATTGAAGTGCTTACTGAGTGCAAGTCGAAGGTGGAACAATTGGAGGAGCTACAATTTTCATCACAACAACTGGCCATTCAGGTAAGTCTCATTCATACAGTTAACCAAGTTAATCATTTTGAGATATTATTTAACAAAATTGCAAACCAAACCTGTGGTTTGTTGTCACTGAACTAGATCTACGTTTTCTAGCACACTTTCCTAGGAAGAAAATCAGTCCGACTGATATTGTGTGTTGTCCATTTCAGCTTCAAGAGGTGAACAGGATCGTGGTCCACTTGCAGAAAAGAATTGAATATCTGGAGGAAGACAAGAATAAAAAACTTGTGGATATTGTTAAACTGACGCATGAGCTGGCAGAGACCAGGGGAGCTTTGCTGACAAAGAGTGAGGAGATGGAGAACACCAAGGCGCTGGTGCGGACCTTGAGCGAGGAGCTCGGAAACAACCAGGGTCACTTGAACAGCCACAATAGCACTCAGTCTCGGAGAAAACCCCAAAAAGATGGAAACGATTCCAAAGTCTGTGTGCTCTTGTGATAACAAATCAGCAGCACTCTGCTCAAAGTAAGCTAGTGGCACAAACTGTTCCGTTGCTGTGACTGTAAGAGGGTTGAAGGGATGATTATAAGTTTAGATCATAAAGACTGCAAGTAATTCTAAATCTGTGTACATAGCCTCATGTTTCAAGTCCTTCGGGTGTAGTGTTCTAGCTTTTTATTTTTAAATGCTTGACATGTTTGAAAGTTGAAAAGGGACATATCAGCTGTGTAGGTGTTTCATGTAAGATATGATCAGTATCATCAAATGAAAATGCAGGTTCTATACTGAAGGGTAGTGCAAGGGAAGCTATAATCATGTGAGCCATTGGTACACCAGTGGTAACTTTTTATTTTTATATCAAAAAGTTTGAACCAACACGCAAGCAATCCGTTGCATAGTCTTCAGAATAATGCTGCATCCCAAATACTGCTAGGTTCAATAACAGACCTACTTTGAGCTCTTCTTTTGATGATTTTAATGGATTAAGGATACATACGTATATATATATATATATATATATATATATATATATATATATATATATATACACACACAGTACTGTGCAAAAGTTTTAGGCAGGTGTGAAAAAATGCTGTAAAGTAAGAATGCTTTCAAAAATAGACATGTTAATAGATTATATTTATCAATTAACTAAATGCAAAGTGAGTGAACAGAAGAAAAATCTAAATCAAATCCATATTTGGTGTGACCACCCTTTGCCTTCAAAACAGCATCAATTTTTCTAGGTACACTTGCACAAAGTCTTGGATTTTGTAGGCATATAATCAGGTGTATGATGAAACAATTATACCAAACAGGTGCTAATGATCATCAATTCAATATGTAGGTTGAAACACAATCATTAACTGAAACAGAAACAGCTGTGTAGGAGGAATAAAACTGGGTGAGGAACAGCCAGACTCAGCTAACAAGGTGAGGTTGCTGAAGACAGTTTACTGTCAAAAGTCATACACCATGGCAAGACTGAGCACAGCAACAAGACACAAGGTAGTTATACTGCATCAGCAAGGTCTCTCCCAGGCAGAAATTTCAAGGCAGACAGGGGTTTCCAGATGTGCTGTCCAAGCTCTTTTGAAGAAGCACAAAGAAACGGGCAACGTTGAGGACCGTAGACGCAGTGGTCGGCCAAGGAAACTTACTGCAGCAGATGAAAGACACATCATGCTTACTTCCCTTCGCAGTCGGAAGATGTCCAGCAGTGCCATCAGCTCAGAATTGGCAGAAAACAGTGGGACCCTGGTACACCCATCTACGGTCCGGAGAAGTCTGGTCAGAAGTGGCCTTCATGGAAGACTTGCGGCCAAAAAGCCATACCTCCAACGTGGAAACAAGGCCAAGCGACTCAACTATGCACGAAAACACAGGAACTGGGGTGCAGAAAAATGGCAGCAGGTGCTCTGGACTGATGAGTCAAAATTTGAAATATTTGGCTGTAGCAGAAGGCAGTTTGTTTGCCGAAGGGCTGGAGAGCGGTACACGAATGAGTGTCTGCAGGCAACAGTGAAGCATGGTGGAGGTTCCTTGCAAGTTTGGGGCTGCATTTCTGCAAATGGAGTTGGGGATTTGGTCAGAATTAATCGTCTCCTCAATGCTGAGAAGTACAGGCAGATACTTATCCATCATGCAATACCATCAGGGAGGCATCTGATTGGCCCCAAATTTATTCTGCAACATGACAACGACCCCAAACATACAGCGAAAGTCATTAAGAACTATCTTCAGCGTAAAGAAGAACAAGGAGTCCTGGAAGTGATGGTATGGCCCCCACAGAGCACTGATCTCAACATCATCGAGTCTGTCTGGGATTACATGAAGAGAGAGAAGCAACTGAGGCTGCCTAAATCCACAGAAGAACTGTGGTTAGTTCTCCAAGATGTTTGGGCCAACCTACCTGCCGAGTTCCTTCAAAAACTGTGCAAGTGTACCTAGAAGAATTGATGCTGTTTTGAAGGCATAGGGTGGTCACACCAAATATTGTTTTGATGTAGATTTTTCTTCTGTTCTCTCACTTTGCATTTTGTTAATTGATAAATATAAACTATTAACATGTCTATTTTTGAAAGCATTCTTACTTTACAGCATTTTTTCACACCTGCCTAAAACTTTTGCACAGTACTGTATATATATATGTGTTCTGCTTCATAAGAGGATTTTGTGGATTTCCTATGGAGCGACTCAGGACTTGAATTCTTCAAATGGATTAGGGGCATGCATATTTTGTTTACCTGTAGGCACTTTAATCAATTATTCAAATGAGCGTTTCACCAGCATTTCAAAGCACTCGAAAACAGCTGTGCCTGCCAAGTTTGTGCAGCGATGACAAAGGAAAAAGCAGCAGGGTGCAGGCATTATCTCAAGTGCCAGCTAATCAAGAGCGCCTGTTTTTCTCCTCATTTAATTAGACCTGCAAAGTCTACACAATTAACCTTGATTTGGTTGTGCTGCTAGACGCTGTGATTGGATCCTGAGGGCTCTGTTGAGAGTGTATTAACAAAGTTAATGGGGCTGCCAGCTATTAAAATAATCAAGCGCATTAAGGTTTGCAATATTTCTCTGCAATTAACAGTAGACAAAAATGAGAAACGCCTGCTGCCTGTACACCTGTGTAAATGGGCTGACATGAGGTCTGGTATGTATTATGTATTCAAAGGTTGTCAATGTTCAGTTCAGTAAAAGCAAATGCTCATGAAATAAACACAGAACACAGGTAAAAGTTTTTTGTTTTTTTTAATTTTTTATACACGGATTATTACAGCAAATACAAACTCTACCCCTTGCATTTCAAGGGGAATTAATATAATGTTAAGGGTTAATACACAAACTCTGCAAGCAGGTCATTAATGCAGAGCAAAAGCCCTGGATCTGCTTAAATATATAAGCTGCATCTTGCTTTTTCAAGTCCGATTTTGTCAGGATGGGCAGAAAGTCTGGTGCACCCCCTGTACTAGTTGGAACTATCTTGGTTGAGGAATCGGAGAAACGGTTTATGGTGAAGGTTTTTACAGAGGGATTTTACACTGTTAAACGATTGTTCTTCTCCTGTGTCTGTCTGTTATAAGGGAATTGAGGAAAGATTAAAACATGGTTCCGGCCTTGTGAACAGGGGGTGCTTGTGCTCATGTATCATCCTCTTCTCCAGCCCCATTAAGTGTGTACGATGCAACCTCAGACGACCTTGGGGGTAGACCCCCCATTCACTCTTACGGAAAGGTATTTTCGGTGTACGAAGCCAGTCGCTGGCATTTCATCACTTTCTGTTTTACTAGCAGGTACAAAAGGCTGCCACTGTGACGAAAACAAAATGCAAATCAATTATTCATACCTTGGTATGAATAATTGCTGCAGTGTAATCAGGTTTGTTCCTTCTGAGGATTTTTTCCCCCACAAGCAGGACTGGTAACCAGTGAAGCTCAGTGTGGCAGTGTGGAATTTCATGACGATTCCTTTTTGCTGTTTGTTTGTTGAGCATTAATTAAAGAAACTTCAGAAAAGGAGCCTAAACAGTGTAGAGGGCTGGGGCCTTTACCTTTAGGACTTGTGTTGAATCTGACCAGCACACAAAGTGAATTAGTTTCTAGTGTTGTAAATCCATGTCACAGAAAATTATATTAGGAGCTTTGGCTGAAATTCAGGGTAGGGAATCATGGCACTCCCATTTAGGATTATTGAATAATTGCCTTATGAGATCACTTCCTCATATGCTATATCAATCTCAGATAAACTTATCTGGGCGTTGCCATTGCAATCCAGTTGTAACTCTACCCTCCACCTCCCCAACTTCCATCTTAATGCAGGCAGTGGGGAGGTCCTGGCTTCGTCAGATCAGTTCCTCTTTTCAGAGGGCGGTGGCTTCTTCTCCCCTTAACCGGCGGGACCAGCGGCCAAATAGTCCATAATCACCTCTCACCATACCCATACAAGCAGTCATGATCCCAACATTGAATATAAATCCAAACCGACACACACACACACACACACACACACACACACAAAATTAACAAGGTATGTCAAAGATATCACTTTACAGGTTTCAGTATCACTGTGACCTACTTTCTCAGCATGTAAAATAGTATATCATAACAAGATAAGCGGTTCCCAAAATACAGCTTTCAATACCTTAGATCAGGTGTCAGTACTGTAAAAATGTCGCTCACTATTGAGCAATGTCTCATGTTTTAGTGAAACACAATTGTGGGCCACAGTATCTTTTTAAATATTCCTCTACATGTCAAATGCTCCTACTGTTGAAACATGACAACTGTGGCTACCACCATCTCCCCCAGGAGAGCTGTGGATAGGGTTTCTCTGCTGAATAATGGGAATTTGAATCCTGGCTGTGTATACAAACAGCACTGTCAACAGCCATTGAGTTAGTCAGTGGGCTGTAGAGCCTGTGACAATGGACATGCCATCCTGCAGCCTCACTGAACTGGCAATCATAAAGGACAGCATTCTCTACAGGCAATGAGATACAAGGACAGGCAACGCGTCTCTAATGAAAATGGATAAGCTTGTACAGTGGGGGGTCACAGGTGGAAGACGTTGCTAGTATTCGGGTTATTGTGTTCTTAAAAGTGCAAACTCTTGTTGTTAATAAAACTGCATTGTGTGAGGCCAGTCATGAAGACTGCTCAGAGTCTAGTGGAACAAAACAGAGCAAAGAAACCAAGAGCCAAAATTGCACTTAGACAAAAAGTGCAATTTAAAAATTGTCATATGTCCAATATATTATGAAGTATGCACTGACCAAAAATGTTTAAAATGTTCAAGGTAGTCTTAGAAAAGGGACGGTCGTATAATTTTTTAAAAATGGCCAATTTCAGAAAGCCAGTTCAGCAAAATTCACAAAAAGAGAGGCCAAAGGTTAGATGGGCAAAGACTGACCTGTTCCCTCACACGATATTATTGAAGAGGGTGATTGCAGGTTGCTGGTCAGGCAATACGGGATGCTGATGTTGCTGTTGTTTGCACTATCCCTGCTCTGGATAAAAAGCAAGGATTTCAGTAACTTGTGTTGGCGATCCAGCACCTTTTGAGGGCACTAAAATTATAAAAATTAAGAAATTAGATCTTTAAGTCCAGACTGAGTTAATCGGGGGATGTGGTTAGTGCAGTTCACAGTCACAAGATGGGAGAACGGTGCCTGCTGAGGAAGGTACTGAGAGGAGCTGGAATGAGCAGAAGACTTATCCCATTGTTTTCCCATGACTGCCAATTGAAAAATAATCTTTTTTCAGGTATTTTTTTTTAATGAAATTGTCACAATAGCCTCAGTACATAGCATTTCTTGTAGACAATTGTTTTTCTTTTTACTTGCTAATCTTCAAAACCAATTTTCATACCATTGCTGAAATTTTATTATTCCAAATTTTCATTTGTAAAGTTTCTGATTAGCATTGCACATCCTGAAACGCTATCTAAGGTAAATAAAAACACGTCATTACCTCCTTATCACCTGTATGCTGCTTTACAGCAACTGCAAGGGAATGACACAGAATTTGATTCTTCCTTGAAGGGCAGAGAGTTGCATCAGCAGTGTCATTTCCTGCTAATTAGTGAAACTGTGATAACCTTGGCACAGGGGCAATCACTCAACAGCACTCCACCTTTGAGAAGCACTGAATACATTCATCAACAGTGTGCAGCAATCAATATGTACAGTACATACCTAAGACAAGTGTCTTTCATTTTTGTTCTTAAAAGTAATGCCCTTGTCTTATGTAACAGGTACATTGTTAACATTGAATACATTTTCTAAATGGATAATTCTAGAGATGAAACTTTATTTTAGTGGAAGCATACATGATTTCAACAAGCAGGAGGTGGCTTAAGAGTTTGAAACAGCTGGCTCTAGCTGTGGTTGTGAGGTCAATTTCCAGCCAAGACTGAAGTCTAAAACGAGCGCTCCAAGAATGGCTGGCCACCTGTCAGAGAGGTAAGGATTTCCTACTGCAGGGCTCGATAAAAATGAAGCACACACTGTGCAGCCCACTGCTAAACAATGTCTATGTCATTTCTTATAAGAACAGGCTAGACAGCTTTGTTAAATGTCACACATTTTTGGTCAGTTTTTTGTTAAGTATATGGGAAACAACAAAGCGGTATGTCATTTAATATGTTAACATAAAATGATTCAGCAGGTCTTATTCAGCTTTATGAAGCAAAATGAGTTTATTCTATAGGGTGATGCTAAACGTTTGGCCATAGCTGTACACATGCCTCGAATATTAACTACCTCAAAATAACCCTTTTTGGAGTGATCAATTACATTGTAAGTCCCACTTTTTGGAAGACTGTGCTAACTTGAGAGCAGCTGGCTTCTAGGCAGCAGTTCACAATGTAGTGACATGACCAGTGTCCTGCGACACCCTCTTTCGAGTACACCAGTTGTTTACAGTATTTCTCACTTACACCTCAAGATGCAATTACTGTCCTAGAAAGCACAAAGAATAAATCCAGCAATAAAAAATCGCATTAAGAAAAGGTATGCATGATAAAGGTTGAAACTGACAGTATGATTATCTTGCTGTCTAGTTTGCTTAATAACAGCTGTACAAGAGCAGAGCTCTGAACACCCCTCTGTTAAAACAGGATTTGTTTTTCATCAAATATAAGTTAGCCCATAGGTTTTAATAGATTCCTCCTATGTAAGCATAGCAAAGTATTGTTTTTACTAATATTAACTGACATGCTTTACCTGCTTTTCATTTCAACATTTCAAGTAAACCAAATTGCAGATCACAATTTTTTCAAAAACAGATCATATGATGTTATCAATAGTAAATTGATAAAAAGCATTACATTTTTTTTACCCCCTCCCCAACATATTACACAAAATAGTGCTGATTCCCCTCAAATGTGTAAGGACCATCTGGAAAACTGGTTTCTACTAAAAATGACCTAAACTTTTTTTTTTTTTTTTTTTGGTACAAACTACAGTTTCAAGTGTCTTTTTCCGCTTGAAAATAAGCGCCACCTGGTGCTGACAAGGCACTCTACAGGAGCATGGTATGTGTTTTAAAAAAAAAAAAAAAATGACATGGCTTGCACGTCAGACCCAGTCCAGGGTTTGTGAACTACCCTCAGTTAAGTTTTTTGTTTTTTTTAACGATTACGAGTTGGATGTTTAATAAATTGTTCCACTGTTGCTGCGTGTAAAACTACAGACTCAGCAGTGACTTATTCATGCTGTGAAGCGAAATCAGTTCAGAGCAGATTTACCAGGGGCCTGATTGTTCAAACTACTACCACCCGCTCATTTTAATAAATGACTGAAACAAGGGAAATTCTGAAACCCAGGACTGGATTCAGGGCTAGTGCAAGTTTAAAGCCCTAACATACATATTATGATCATTATTATTAGTACATATAATGCAAATGTTTATTCAAAAATAAAGTCATGTCATACAATACAATGCCATACCATGCCATTAAGGACAGGTCATTTGAATCATAATAAATACATGATAATGAAGATTTCTAGATTTAAGGAAACCATTTATTTAGAAAGGCCAATTTAAAAAGTATACATTGTTGTTCATTCATACAAAAGTGTTTATATGTATGACATGTGTTAACAACTTGTCTCATCATGAAAATACATACAATAAAATGTAATTATCAAAAAGTATTATTGCACTTCCATATTGAATAACGCAGGTCCTTCATCTCCTCTGCCCACTGTGAACAGATCAGGGTTTGCTCCAGGTGAAGTGAGAAAGTGAATGACAGCTCTTTGTTCCTTTCACAGAGAATCTGGTCATTTCTGAAAAGAAGAGTTATATTTAGTTACATGGACCTTCAAATAATTGTTTTTTAAAAAGACACTTTTGTGAATAAAATGGTATTAATATAACAAGACAAACACAAACAAAAAATTCAGGTAATTAAATAACAGAAACCAATATAATGCAAATGAGTGTCTGCTACTTTTGCCCAAAACAGAAACAGCCACTGATCTCAGTTTGCATTTTCTAAGCTGGGTCACAGTTATTTTTAAAACAGCGATCTACAGTCACCTCGCATATAATGTCTGAATATTAATGACAGCACCACTGCCTCACAACTCAATGCAGTGGCTGCGCAATATTCATATTGTACTCTAGCATTTCCAATACAATAGTGCACCGACAGTTATGATTTGAACTGCAAGCATCGCACGTGAAATGCAGTTTTATGGGACTAGCGTTTTTATCTTTGGGTCTTGACGAAGCCTTGGGAAGTTAAAATTAACTTCAAAATCACCAACGCACAATAAGGAGCGTTGCTGCCACACATTGGCCCAGTGTGTTATTACCAATTCCATAATTCATCAGATCTTTTTTTTCCCACATTAGCTTTTTTCTTAAAAAAAAAAAAAGACATACAGTTTAACCAGAACAGGACTCCCGTACTCAGTACTCAAAAAACACGTTGCATGTTTAAACCCAACATCTACTATTTTCACTGTACCTGCTTCAACAAAGACTATCCGTTATAACTGAGTTATTTCAAGCCCATTGACAGCCTTCACCTCTGAATCAAAGGAACACAAGAGAGCCATCTGCTGAGAACTCGGATACACATGGTTGAAGTCCCTCATGTGTTTCTGGTTAATTTTTTTTTTAATACATTTCGCATTTTGTATGATTATTTTTGACCAAGTAACGTCTTTTCTAAAAAAGAGAAATATCCAAAAACATACAGTAATCTTACATTTTGCACACGCACACACACACAAAACACTATGTTAATTAAAACAGTTATTAACTTACGTGTATATATATAATAAAATACATTTATTACAGCCTATGGTGTACAACTATTCAAAGTACTGGCCAGTTCACTAGTACTACATAACTAGATGCGTTTCAAAACCGTGAAACAACTCTTCCAAGCGATTTCATATTTGTGTTACAATAACACAAAACACATATTAAACCGGTGAATAATTCCTCACCGCTTCCTAACAACCTCTACAAACGTGCATCTGCTGTAGTTACCTTCGTTGTTCAAAACATGTTTCTACCTTGCTGTCAATAGTGGGCGTCTGTTGCACTCTGATTGGTCGACAGGTTCGGCGACACAACTCGAACTCTCAACCCTGACCCTTGTAACAATCCCTTCCTGTTTTCATTCAGCGTGGTGAACTTGGAGGAAGCGCCGCAGAATTTGCTGTACTTTACGTTGAATAGCGGAAGATGGTACGTTGTTAAAACAGTGTTTTCATTATATACATGTATTATTTTGGTCTCGATGCTTTCTTATAGGAAATATTGTGGCTTTTACTAGCTATAACTAAGCCCAACCGGGACCATTAATTCTGCATTGTATTCCATTTTGAGTTTGATCTTCAGAAATTCTCACTCATACAACATCCCTGAAACGTTAAATGCCAGTTTCCTAAATACAAATACTCTTGATGTGTCACGTGATTGTAAAAGAGTTAACATCTTTTTTTTACACATTTTGAGACATCATTTTCAATTCATTAAAGATTCACTAAACTTCCCTCCTGCATTTGCCTGAAAATGTTACACTATGGATCCCTGTCTTTTCTGGGAACTGGTGTAATATGGCTGTGTCAAACACAGGCGAGTGTCCTGGCACTAGAAAACCAGCTTTCTGATTTGCACCACTGTTCAAAGCTGGCACGGTTCTTGGGTTTTCACAAACGAATTTGAATTATACTCCAAGCAGTTCCATATCTGAATCTCATAGAGTGTATGTTAATAACGAAGCATCCAGGGATGGCAATAAGACTGTCACTGCAAAGCGGTTTGATCCGTTCCTGGTTTAATAAGATACATCAGAGCTTGTTACTTCTATACTAGCGCTAATCAAGCTCGCAGTAAAACCTGGAATGGATGAAACTGCTATGCAATGTTAGGAGTTTTACAATTATGTTTGAAGCGGAGCAAAAATGTGGCCACACTAAACCCTTAATATAATTTATTAAATAATAAGGTGTATAGTCATATTGAAATAAACTTATTTTCTTTTTCAACAATAGGCTCGAAATGCTGAAAAGGCCATGTAAGTATACTCATTTAATGTTTGGTGACTTTTACCTATTTTGACAATAAACTGAGGATTCACATTATGTTTCTAATAAACTGATATGCATGTCATGTCATTTTCTAACAAAGAATAACAGTCATCGTAGTATTTTCAAATACAATCTTCATTATTATTCTGGGGAATATATATTTATATATATTTTTTAATTAGACAATTTGTTTAATCATGTGTCAAGTTTACTTTTTATATAAATATGCTTACTGTGTTGCTGTCTTGGAAGTACAGTTTCATATTGTTATAAAATGCAGATATTTATCTCCCTGCCTAATATTGTTTTTGTCATGCAGGACAGCCCTGGCGAGATTTCGCCAGGCTCAACTCGAGGATGGAAAAGTTAAAGTGAGTGGTAAATTCCTAGAAACATTATTAATGTAGTGGCAAAAATCATGACATTGTGGCCATCTCAAAATAATGATTCTCACCAATAATTCAGTTCTGTTTACAATACTTAAAAACGTCATATAACTGTGCTACATATGTGTAAGTATAAAGGGCATCACTGTTATTGACTATATGATGATAACTTGCATAACTAAATCCTTCTCGCTGTACACAAATCATTCACTTTAAATGTGCTCAATCCAACAGGAGAGGAGGCCTTTTCTTGCTTCAGAATGCAACGAGTTACCGAAAGCAGAAAGATGGAGAAGACAGGTAAGAAGATAAGGCAGTGTTCGTTAGGAGTCGGAAATTTTGTTTTCTGTTTAAATGTTTAGAAGGTCTGTTTAAATTTAAATTGACAATACTGTTTTCCCACTAAGCTCACCTGTCCCTGATATGACATTACTGGGATTAAAACAGAACCATGTATTTTAGTGGGCTACATTAAATCCAATTGTGTGTTTTATTCCTTTTAAAACATTAAAAGCCGCAGGCATGATCTTGTATGATTGTGTGTGTGTGTGTTAAGTCATTCTTTTGAATTATTTTGTTTATGGTTAAAATATTGAAGCTAGGTCACATGCATGTATATTTAACTATTAAATCTGTTTGTTTTTTTAGATAATCAGCGAAATTTCTAAAAAGGTTGCACAGATTCAAAATGGTAAGGAGTTTTATCTAGTTAATTTCATATCTAAAATAAATAATAGTTCCTATATCCTAGATTGTTAATAATCAAAGCATCCTTTTCATTTACTAGCCGGCTTGGGGGAGTTTAAGATACGGGACCTTAACGATGAAATCAATAAGCTGCTCCGAGAGAAGGGACATTGGGAAATTCGGATTAAGGAGCTGGGAGGTCCTGATTATGCAGTAAGTTGCTTTTTGAAGTAGAGGAATTCTGTGTCAAATACCCACGTGACCATCTCAGATTTCTAAAACACCTTGACAAAATGTTTTCCATCTATATTCAAACTGCAAAATAATTGTCCTATCAATTGTTAGATGTATAATTTTCTTTACTTTGTTTGGCATCATACTGCCAATGATACGGATAGCAAAATTGTTGTACAGTAATCCGTCGTGTATCCGGCCTAACCGTTTATCTGCCATCATCAAGCTCTTCAGCAACGTCACCCAAGTGTGCAGCGCTAATGCAAAATGACTACAGTTGTGCTTACAATTGAATTTCTTTTCTTTTTTCGTAAACTGGTGCATTTTGCTGCTGTGAATTACCCGACACTAATGTAAGTGTATACAGCCCAGTAAGCTAGTAACTTTTAGTGCTTATCCTGCTCTGTCGCTTCAGGTCTCTGTAAGAGCAAACTGAAATTCTGCCATTTTTCCCCTCCCCAGAGAGTTGGACCTAGGATGCTGGATCATGAAGGGAAAGAGGTGCCAGGAAACAGAGGGTACAAATACTTTGGTGCTGCCAAAGATCTACCCGGGGTTCGGGAACTCTTTGAGAAAGAGCGTAAGTACATTTAAAGGACAGAAGTCAGCTCCAAAGATGTGCCAGTCTCAAGCTTAATTAGCAAAGATTATAGCTATGCTAACTTCATACAGTAAGTGACTGGGATGTTGGTCACGCAGAACCGAATTTCCAAACTAAACTGTGTAATTGCCTTATTAATCTCAGAAATGTTCTTTTGGTCTCCTTTTTCAAAGCATGATTTGTGATAATAACAAAAAAAGCTCTGTACATATTAGTTGGGAATGCAGTCATTTTTAATTTTTGCGTGATATTTCGAAAATTGGCAATGGGAACAGGTCACAATTTTTTTGTAAAAAAACTAACAATGTAATTTAAAAAAAAATTGGGCAAATTCCTTTTTATTTAATTATATATTTATCAGCAGGTATTTATATTTGAACTAAGTCATATGTTATATGCCTGTGGCAGAGTGAAAGCTGTGCCGGTGCTCGTGTGTGTATGTGTGTGGGGGGGGGGGGGGGGGGGGGGGGGGGGGGGGTTAAAATCCTCCCTGTAAAAACATGTGAGGATGTGGCTGGAGCCATCAATTGAATACATAATTAAATGATTAATTAGGCTCCAGCCACAGGTGTATTTAAAGGGTGATAACACATGTTAGAGAGAGAAAAGGATAGAATAAATGTTGTTGGTTGTAAAGGGGAAGGTATGTGTTCTGTGTTGTGTGCTGTATTTACGTCCATGTCTGTGTTTGTTTACTGCGTGAATATTTGTAGACCTTTTATTTTGTTAATGTGTTTTGTTCAATGTTCAGTATTTGTGTTGATTAAACGTGGGCATTAGCGCTTCACTGCAGCTTTTCTGTGTCTGAATCTGTCTTCCGTGCTGATAACATCCGGACTGTGATGCTACCCTGTCATAATGCCATATTAAACCTGTCTCCATACCTGTTGCATACTGACTGAAGCAAGATTAATTTTCTTTTCTTTTCATTTAGCACTCCCTCCTCCAAGGAAGACTCGTGCAGAGCTTATGAAAGATATTGATGCAGAATATTATGGCTACAGAGATGAAGATGATGGTGTTTTAGTGCCTTTGGAACAGGAATATGAGAAACAAGGTATATGCCCGCAGTATTTTCAGGTCTTGTAAAGTTTAGAATAGTGACAGAAATGTTCAAGATCATCCTTTTAATTTTGTCCATGTGCAGGTATATGCACAGAACCCAAGTTAGAAAGAATGAGATTACACCCTGCTAAATCCTGTCATGTTAGCAGTGTTCGATTCCTGTTCTTGGATGGGGGCGTACAGGGAGCAGGGCGTTGAAGTGGATACTGCAAGGGTTAGGGACAAAAACAGCTGGAACAACCTCATACTGGTCAGGTGCCAGACTAACCTGACAAGACTTGAGTCCAGGGATCAGAAGCTGATTAGTAAGTGAGCATTTCAAATTGTGTAGGAAAAATGGCAAAATGTAGGTTATTTTATCGGAGCCAAACAGGTTCTTGCTAGACATTTGACTAGATAATTTGTTCGGCATCAGTTCACTTGCCTCATGCAAGAGAATAGTTTTTATTTCAGAATCACAGGCTTGTTGCACAACTTTGAGGACTAAATACTTTTGTTCACAAACAGTGGTAACGTTAGAATTTAAAAAGAAGCCCAATGTGTATCAATCAGAATATATTTTTGTACTGCTTGTTCTTCTGAGTTCATTCAGCCATTTCAAAGACAACCACGTGACAATATGCATTAGCTATTGACTGCACAACTGTTTCAGTCATATAGTTCTGCTTAATCATGGGCTTGTAGCATTTAATTACTGAGATGCATGGGGAAATGAAGAGCATTATCCATCATTATCTAGTCTAATAAGATTGTATCTATTAATTGCAGTCACGCTTGAGATGCTGTCTTGTGCTTTAACACATGACCACAGTCGGATGGACTGCGTTTATAAATTACTACTCAGATGTATTTTTGGGGTTTGTTTGGTTTTGAGGGGTGATGCGTTTTTATTATTTTTTTTTATTTTTTTGGAAGTATTCTTTAATGTATATTTAAATACATAAAATAATGCTGTGAAAAAGTGAACAGATATCATTTAGAAAACATGATAGTTAATAATATTCAGTAGTAGATAGCGACTTTTTTTTTATTTTTGTTACATATTTAAAATCAAATTGTCATTATTAGAAGCACAGATGATTGTTTTTCGTTTGCCCTGGAACTTTTAAGTGTTGATCTTGTTGTTTCAGTCTTAGCTGAGGCTGTGGAGAGATGGAAGGCAGAGAAGGAGGCTCGCCTGGCTGGGGAAGAAGCAGGGGACAAGGAGGAAGTGGAGGAGGAAGAATATATTTATGCGGTTCAAGAGGATGAGGTAATGCACAGCATGCAGTACACTACTACAGTCAAACCTGCATGAAAGGCCACCATGAAAACACATACCCGTCTACATTGACCACTGGGATGAGTCGCAACATATATGCCCTGGTCTACCAAAATGTTATAAAACTGTGGTTCTGTGGTTTACTCAGAAGAGAATAATTGTTTCTTATAACCAAAATCTGTTTGTTTACGCAGTCTGATGAAGAAACTGGCGAACCTATGGACGGCGAGGAAGGATCACAGAAATTTATAGCGCATGTCCCAGTACCCTCCCAGAAAGAGGTAAGAACTTGCTGGTGCTCTACCTACAGAGCATCCACACGTAATCACGTAATACTTGCACAATGCCTGGTTAAAATGTTTGTATACAGTAGACTCCACTATGTAAACACTGTAGTAGACACTATGACTCCAGTAATGCATATGCATAGACATAATTTTGCTTTCCTGTATGAGAATATTTGAATTTGAAAGATTTACTATTTTGAAATCGTAGCAAGACATTGACACACATGACAGTACGAAGGCTTTTAGTTTTGCTGATCAGCTATATAACTTGCCCTCTGTAAGTAGAGTCACATTGCACAAGCCAAGGACTAATTTGCTTTAGGTTCATAGACGTGTATTGGTGTATCATGTCCAGAATATATACTAAAATAGTTTAAGAAACTGGTGTCAATATCATTTTAAATCTGGGCAGACATTTAGGCATGTGTTAACTGCTGACTTTTATTGAGGTCTAAGACAGATAATAAACATAGCAGCTGGTCTTGGGTATATGCATGCATGACTTTGTTAGTTTGTTAATTGGTGTATGTACATTGTGTGTATTCATTATTTAAGAAAAGGTTAAGAAATTATTTTTGGGGAGCCACGTAAGATACAAAGCGTTGATCGTTTTCCTGCCTAACAGTATTCTATTATTATTATTATTTGTTTATTTAGCAGACGCCTTTATCCAAGGCGACTTACAGAGACTAGGGTGTGTGAACTATGCATCAGCTGCAGAGTCACTTACAATTATGTCTCACCCGAAAGACGGAGCACAAGGAGGTTAAGTGACTTGCTCAGGGTCACACAATGAGTTAGTGGCTGAGGTGGGATTTGAACCGGGGACCTCCTGGTTACAAGCCCTTTTGTTTAACCACTGGACCACACAGCCTTCTATATTCTGAAAGGTATTGTTTACGATTCCAGATTGAAGAGGCCCTGGTCAGAAGGAAGAAGATGGAGCTGCTGCAAAAATATGCCAGTGAAACTCTGATGGCACAAAGTGAAGAAGCCAAAACACTTCTAGGATTGTAGCATCAGCAGCCAGCGCACGGGTGGAACATGTTTGTTCTGCAATTATGTGTCTGACTTTTTTGAAAGAAGATTGGCTTTAATACCTCTGGGGTCAAAGACTGCTGGCAACGTAACTCTTGTTGTGTGTGTCCCTCAGGAACTCAGGTTTCATTGGAAGGCTCAGTGATACATAATGGGATAAAATGTCATGTCACTAGTTCTAGTGACATAGATAACAGTAAATCCAACTCCACTTACTGTGTGTTGCAAACATCTCACAAAATATTGTACATAACCACATGTTTGTTTGTTTGTTTTCATTTTGTAATATGAAATACTTTTGTGGATTGTTTTAGTAAACTTATTTTGTAAATAAAAAAAAATTAAAACAATTTTATTTGTTTTAAAAGCATGCGTCTTCTTTCACTTAAAGAGTACATTCTGAGAGATTTCTAAGTGGAAAAGGATGTATAAATGTCACTCATCTGTTTTGTTCCTTTTGTTTTGTTTTTTAAACGCAGCAGGTTCGCTTTCAACTACGAAACAAAACCTGATGTGGTTACTTACATAAAGATTTAATAGGGTAACGACTGTGAAGGACTGACAAGAAGAATTTTAATTAAATGTAGTGTGAACATGAGCAGACATTTAGGCATGAGTTAACCCTGCAGCCTTTTATTGAAGTCTGCTACACTCAACAAAGCATGTGATATGATAACTAGCATAAACCACCTAATAATAAACACACCTAACCAATTCTGGAGTTTTAAGAATATTGGTAACAAGACATGTAGTTCAGATTTGAGGCCAGATAGGAGACTGTGGGAAGGAAACCATAATGTATGCCCTATTACGACTGATATTCATTTAAAAAAAAAAAAAAAAAGTGAATTTATCTGTGTCCACCCCAGTATACCGTACCATAGAAATATTCATGGTGGAGAATGGAAACCCTCCCTACACACACATAGAGCTACTTTGAATCTGTCAGCTCCATTAGATGAAGCCATGGAGGTAACCACCACAAAACTGACATTTACTGACGCTGTGCGACAGCACAGAACAGCCAGCTCTGATGAGAACTGTTGTCTGATTAGATTGTTAATGGAGGTGGGATACAGCTCCTGAAACCTTTGGATCAGCCAAAGTAGAACCTTTAAGTAGTCATGAAGCGTAATAGCAGAATTACGTTTTTTGTTAAGTCAAGTTTTAATAGCGGATACTTGATAACAATTTCACTGAGAAACATTGATGCATCAATAGCTATGGCCAAAAGTGTTGCATCAACTAGAATTTTAGGATTGAAACTCAATTCTCAATTTAAAATTATATATATATATATATATATATATATATATATATATATATATATATATATATATATATATATATAACATAACACTATTCAGCAAGTTTTACTTAACTTTATGAAGCAAAATTAGTTAATTCTATAGGGAGATGCAAAACTTTTGTCCAGAGTTGCACAGATTCTACTGGACTTGTGCATTTTGTATGACAGTTGAAGTGTTTGTTTCAGTTAAATGACCCCTCTATAGTTACCAAGGTGCTGATGCTAAGATACAGATCTGCTGCCTTTGGAGCTGGCATCACAGATTGGAAGATAAAAAGCTGATAGCATCTGTCAAAATGATGTAAATGGTATTAACATTTCACTTTGGCCCCTTCAAACACTACATTAACACAGCATGGTTCAATAACTATGTGAACAGTAATTACATCTTCACTGTATGTATTAGAATGGTATGCCATCTGATTCTTAAAGAAACCTTAATAAATTAACATATTACTGGAAACAACATAAGAATTATTTAACAAGCACCATTTAGAATGTACCTGCAGGGCCTGTATCGTACTGGACCAAACTGAAATAACAAAACTGCTTTAGCACATTCAGGTGAAGGTCCAAAATATCTGAAAAACTTGAACTAAGAAACACACTGTTGTGTAATGTGTCTCACTTCACATGAAGGATTAGTTTATGTTATGCTAATAAAATTCCTGAAATGCATTCTGTAATACAGTATATAAAAGCTGCATCTCCCTGTTGCTGATCGTAGGTGCTTGGATGGCAGGTCCAGTATTATTATTTATTTATTTTTTTTATTTAGCATACATATTTATCCAAGGTGACATACAGAGACTAGGTGTGTGAACTATGCATCAGCTGCAGAGTCACTTACAACAACATCTCACCCGAAAGACAGAACACAAGGAGGTTAAGTGACTTGTTCGGGGTCACACGATGAGTCAGTTGCTGAACCTGGATTTGAACCAGGATTTGAACCAGAGACAACCTGGTTACAAGCCCTTTTCTTTAACCACCAGACCACACAGCATCCAAGACTTTGCAAATATCACACATTTCACCAATGATAATTCTATGGACCCTTTGTTTCAACCATAAAAGTCAATGAAGGAATGGGACTGAAAGCGTTTTTTTTTTAAATAGCTCCTACGTTGGGGGCAATTTGTGTAAGATTTAAAGGTAATTATAAGTCGATTTTGTGTGTGGGTTTTTTTTTTTTTTTTTTAAGGATATCCTCACAAAAGAGTCTACCGGTACATTAGAATTCTTAAAAGGGCCATGTACGTCATTACAGCGGCGCACGACTATTTCGTATCCTAAGAGCACCCCATCCGCTGTCGGCTGACTCACTGCCAAAGGAATCTGGTGTTTCTTCCCCTGGTTAAAACAGTTTTGGACGCCTCCCTCTGTGATGGCGTCACATTACCTCCTGAGATATATATAACAGAGGCATAGAACAGTGGGGGAAGAAAGGAGGGTGTCTCCGGCATTTTGGTTAGCTTTACGCTAACCGGCTGCACTCATTTTAGGGGCTAGTCTGGTTCTCCGGAAGAAGATAATGAGAGGCTTCTCGTATTTAAACCGGGCTGCGAACGCTCTTTGTAGCCCGCGGGTTGATAGAAAGGTTCGGCTGGGACGGTGCGGGCTGTGCGGTACTGCCTCTGATAGTAAGGTAAGGGACCGCATCTGTGAAACATTGTGTTAGTCGGTTGTCTTGTGTATCGCTACTGTATATTTCTCTATTTGCTCACCGCCTTCCCCTCGTGTAATTTATTTGAACTTTTCCAAATAATATCAGGTTTTAGTTTTACAGTAAAAAAAACAACAACTTTGTTTTCATTTTTAAATTACTGGTTTGTTTAACAACATATTAAAATGTAGTACACAGATTATATAGAAAATAACATGTACTTGGAGAAATGGTTGGGTATTTTTGCTCGCGCGGTAAATGTATCGGCTGTTTTTTTTTGTTTTGTTTTTTTTTTCGGTGGATCCTTCATAATAAATGAAATCGCAATAGAGAGAAATCCTGCTCTCTGATTTGCTGCTGACCGTGTTACGTACAAGGCAGACACGTACATCAAATGGAGCATGTCTCCTGTTTCAGTAGAACCTTTCCACAACCCTAAAACACTTAATGGCTTGAAAATTGTGTTTACACGCCGTGATGATATCTCTTGTTTTCTGTTATCTGTAGTCCTTGCCTTATTGTCTCTCAACTGCTCACTTCATGAAGTAGTGTCTCTCAGCAGTAATTGAAGTGTGCTTTCTGAACACCAGCCAAGAAAAAACGTCCCCTGTTTTCTCTTGTGGTCCAAATCAATTCAACTTTAATAATTTTGCCTACTCGCACCTCTGTTCAAACGCACTACACATGGTAAAATAAACAGAACATGTATTGCTCCGTGTTTATGAAAGGTTAATTTTCTGAGGCACCACAACCAGTAGGTCTTCTTACCTGCTTATTTATTAACCCTTTAACACTAATGTCATCTTAGCGTTGTATCTGTCAGATGGGGTTGCATGTTTATTTGTAAGTTCAAAAGATATCCTTTCAGATTGCATAAATGATTTAGATCTGCTTGTTTCACTTTGCAGAGTGGGCAGTGTTTATTACTGTGTCTCAGTACCTTGCATTAGTAGCCATGGTTTGTGATGTTGAGGATTATTGGTTGCTGTGCACAAAATAGATTTCTACTCCTTGGAATGCCCAATCGCATTTCTCCTCACCACAGCAATTCGCCACACAGCTCAGAAGACCCGAAGGTTCAGTGGGCATCCTTCGATCCCACGACCAAGCCAGCTTCCTTTTTCACCCAGGAACTCGAGAGCGGATGGCAGCGAGCTACCGGCCACTGGAGGGCAAAGGCCAGCCCTGCAGGCGTCTGCTCTGAGCTCACTGGGTGCCTGGCCAGCAGGGCTTGCTGTAGAGCAATGTGGAGAAACAGCCCCAGGCGGTTTTACCTCCCTAACCCATGGGAACACCACAGCCAGGACGCGAACCTGCGCTGTATGACTCGCCCTGCGCACCACACAGCTGTGCTTCTATCAGATGAGCCACTTGCGGACACCATACTAACAGTCGTAAAAGGGGGAAGTAGTAACCCCCCCCCCCCCCCCGGGTATTTACTGCTACTGTGGTGACTGAGCATGTGGGAGTACAATTGTCAAGGTTGACTGGACGAGTGTCCCAGCTACGGTATAAAAAATGAGTAGATTTATGCGTTTTCGAAAGGACAGCAGAGGTATTTCAGGAAAGTCTGGCATTTCGTTAGGCTCTGGAACCTACTCTGAATGTGGCCTATTTAGCAGAGCATTGGAAATCATGTTTTTAAAATGATCTCTGCTGGACATGCACTGTTCAAAGCAAAATCCCTTTTCCCTTGGGCGTTACACAGATGTTTTTTTGCAAATTCTAGCAGATTGGAAGAAATCTGTGTAATCCCCAAAAAGGAGGAGAAAGCTGAAAGCACAAAAACAAAAGTTACGAATGGACACAGTTTAAAGCTGTTAGGCGATACAAATTACGTAAAGTAAATCTGGACTCTGATCTGCTTTTGACATTTAGGGCCAAACGGCTGTCATTCATTTCATGAGTTCAGTTTTTGGTTATTTTTGTTTTTATTGCCTTAAAATGAATACCAGAGTACCTGGAAATTCGGGAATGACACGTTACTGGTGGTCTACAACTGAAACATTTATACTCTTTATATATTTACTGGTCAGAATTCAAGTATACACTAAGGGGCCAATGTAAGGATACGTCCAAAGTGATTTGCGGCTGCAAAACACCCATGTTGCTGCCAAAAAAAGCACATTATTAAATTACTTTGAACAAATAAAAGTGGAGTATGTAAACAACTAAAGTCTATAAAACTAGCTCAAACTGAAGTGTTTTTTTCTCATTTGCACAACAGTAAATTGGTCGTTCAGAACGTTGGGTTCCTTCTGGTGACCAGTTATTTCTGTGTGTTTGAACTGCACTCTGCTCCTCCTGTTTGTTTCAATTTTATCGTATTGTATTGCTGCTTCAGACTGATTTATGTGAGTCGTTGGTGGACGTGAGATGTCAAGGGGTGTCCTCCTAAGATTCCCGGCACTAACTTCTCCAGGACTGTCATTGTACTGTAGCCGTATCCTCAACACACCTGATCCCAAACTACTTTTAATTAAAGTCTCCACATTTCTCTGTACTTTAAGTTTCTTTGAGTTTACCCTAACTAAATAAAAGATAAGCGTTTGGAGAAAGTGTCTGTTAAGTCCTCATGTGAGCCTAGGGGGGGGCAAGTCGATCAAAAACTTCCCTGCAGGGAAGTACTTTTTTGGGGCGAAGTTTGTAAACTTCCCTCCACGTTGATCAACTTAACTTCATGCAACTTTCCAGTAACTTTGGAAAATTTCAAGCAGGGGTATGTTGTATTCAAATTAAAGATGGTACGTGCTCTCTGGTAATTAGTGATGATACCAGTGCCCTGGTAATTAGTGATGGTACCTGCGCCCTGGTAATTTTTTTTTTGAGCCGACTCCGTTCAATTAAACTCTTGGAAAAGTGTTGATTTGTGAAAAGCAATGTAACTGAACATGCTTTTTGTATTCAGTTTGAATTTAAAATGAAGGTGCTGCCTTATATTGTATAACTTTGTCCTTCCTGTATCCATACTGGGCTTTGTTTTTATTTGCAGATCAGTAATGTACAGTAAAACTTGTAATGTACATTACAATGATCCGTAATGTACAGTATAACAATGCTACTAAAATGTTCCATTAAAACCATATTTCCGGTTTTACCCCATTAAAAGGTGTTTTGCCAGCTGTAAGTCTGTTTTGTTAACTGTTTCCCCCCCCCTCAGTTGCAGCCTGGCTTTGGTCTCCTGTTTGACATTGATGGAGTGCTGGTCCGAGGAAAGACGCCCATCCCAGCAGCGAAAAAAGCCTTCCAAAAATTAGTTAATCCTCAAGGGCAGTTCCTTGTGCCTGTGGTGTTTGTCACAAATGCAGGGAACTGCCTACGCCAGACCAAAGCAGATCAGCTGTCTCATATTCTAGGAGTGCCTGTGAGTATTGGTATGATTTGATTAAACCTGTGGGATGGTAGTCATAAGCAGTGTGGTTTATGTAATGCATCTTCAACAGATCAGCTTCAGTTCCATGACCCCCCCCCCCATCCCCCATCTAAAGATATAAGCCATTGCTTTAACAAATGGTGGTCTCTACAATAGAAATTATATCATGGTGCCCCACGACGCAAGGTGTCAAATACCACCAAGGTCCATTTCCCTGTATAGCACATGCTTTCCCTCATGCATATATATATATTTGAACTGGGCAATTGACCTGTGACTGTATGCATAAGTGTGTGTCTCTTCATCTGCAGTCTTGAAAGTTACTCTTTTCCTTTTTGAGGTGAGGCTTCCTGCCATCAGTTTTCAGTCTGTTTGGTTTGTGGTGAAAAGGATCTGAATTGCTGATACATACCTATTCCCTGTTTTTATAACTGTGGATAGAAAACAAACACAGACCTCCCTGTTTCAGTGCTGACACATGAACTCCAATGTGTGCTGCGACAGAAGACGACATAACAGCGTCTTTCATGTTCAGGATTAATTAAAAAAAATTAGCCCTTGATATACAACACGGGATTGAATACAATATGATCACAAAGCACTTGACATTGAACTAATACTGACACACATCATATTAACATAGCACATGGCTTCAGATCTCTGTGCTTGAGTGACGTGCAAGTTCATCTTTTAACAGATATGTAAGTTATGCATATTTATTTATGTAATTACTTTACAGATTTCCCAGGACCAGGTGATGATGTCACATAGCCCTTTACGAATGTTCAGAAAGTATCAAGACAAGTGTGTGCTAGTGTCTGGACAAGGACCAGTGCTCGATATTGCCAAAAAGTATCCTTTTTTTAAATTTATTTTTTTTAAATAATTGTCTTGACTAGTTTGCATGTTACCATACAAGAATCCTTAACATCACATGGTAACTTCCACATTCCATGCATTATGTAATCTTTGCCTGGCCATTTTTTATTTTTTCTAGCTGAACAGATTCAAATGCATGCTTGTGGACTTTTAAGTACAAGCTATCAAGAGAAAATGAATAGTTATGCAACAGCTGACCAAAATGACGCATGTACAGAATATTGGGGGGTGTTCATTTAAATACAGGGTTTGCAAACTGATCCGACAATCCTGGCTGCTATTGTGTTTCAGATGGTGAGAAGAAACTAACTGGCACCTATGTGTGTAATTACACTGAAACAAATCCAACTGGATTGATGTTAAATCTGTTTAAGTGCTTTGATAAATACAGGGAAGAGTTACTTTAATTACCTGAACTTTTAATCACAATAGTTTAACGTTTCTGTTCACTTTAGTGGACTTTTTTTTTATTTATACGGAAGGGACTGTAGAGAGGCATAGAAGTATTTTGGCTGTGATATAGATCACTGAACATTCCAGCTAAATTATTTATTTATTTATTTATTTATTTATTTACTTAAGGTTTCTGGTCAAGTTATATATCTTGTCATATTAAAAAAAGGCAAGTCACTGTAAATAACTGCAGTGTCATACAGAAAGAAGCTTTCCAAACCCTGTTCTAGTGGTAACAAAGGGATACATTATACCTTGCACTTACTAACTATAAAGCTGTTTTGGCTTGTCATTATTTAGCAGGTTTACTAACCAATGTTCTCTAACCTTTTCAGTCCTGACAGAACCTCAAGGTTAAAAGTAGATTAGTTTGAAAGCCTAGTGAATAGTTATCTAAGCTGAAACAACAATAGAGCATGATAGAGAGAACATTCATAATGGGATATTAAAAAGGTAAGGAATTAAATATTAGGAATGTGTAGATGGTATAAGCAATGCACTAAGTAAGGATTGGAAAAAAACATGACCGGCCAGAACGCTGGGTGTATAGCATCAACATGACAAGAATACAGCACTATTCCTGCATGCTTTCTGAAGCATCAGTCTGCTCTCTGGAGTCCAAACCAGTAATCTGTGGGTTCTCGGCTAGGAAGTACCTGCCAGTCAAACACATGTTATATAAACCAAGCCTGGCTGATTTGATGGTGGATAAAACTTACTTTGTGCAGGGTGATGCAGCATTAATATAGCAGTGCAGAAAAGTACCATATGGTCATACAACTCTGAGCAGTAACCATGCCTGTGACTGACACTTTTTTGAATGGCTAATCTCCTATCTGTGATATTTGTTTTATCCTTAACCAACCTTCCAACAGCTTAGGTTTTTCCAAGGTTGTTACTATTGACATGCTGCGAGAATCATTCCCCTTGTTAGACATGGTCGACCACAATAGAAGACCGAAAATACTGGTGAGTGTTAAGCGTAATAAACCTCTTCGATTTTCATATGTGTTTTCTGTGGCAGCAGCTGCTATTTCCCAGTGCGCCTGCAAGAGTACTTCTAATCTAGATTGGAAAAACCTTGATGCAATTGTACGTAGATATGGTCTGTTGAAAGTTGGGTAATTATACTGCAAAGAGAAGACCATCGAGTTCAAAATGCGTGGGGAAATTCAGAGGAAGCATGTCTTTTCATTTCCGCTAAATGCAGGTGCTGTAAAGTTCTTTGACCACAATGTGAAAATGTGTAGTTGAATTCTGGTGTGGTAGGGGCAAGCACTTCAAAATGCCGTTCCATTGGTCAGAAAACAATTTCACTTAAATGTATGGCTCAGTACGCTTATTTCAGAAGTTTCTTGCGGGTAGATAGTCTAAGCTGTTAAGTGACAACAGTAATCGACAACTGAAAGGATTACCATGGAATGAAATTGATCCATACTTCTATACATGCATTCTAAATTCATATGGTATGATACTACCTTTCTACAAAGGATAAATTGATCTTTTTTTTTTCCTCTCCAAGATCCACTGAATATTTTATTTTGGTCTTCAGCAAAACAAACGAGCACAAAGCTCACTGATTTCATTATTATTTCATATTTCAAGTTTAAAAAAAAAAAAAAAAAAAAAAAAAATTCTAATGCACTAATAACCACAGAATTTTCCGAATATAAAGGAAAATGTCAAGTTTACTAAGGTGTAGCAATCATTTGTGGTGGAAGGCTCTGGCTATAAAATGGGGTGGGGGAGATAACACTTGTCATTGTCAGGAAGCAGAACATGCATGAACTTTAGGATTACAGCTTTAAGACAGGTGTTGTCAAAATGATCTGCAACCAGCCCTTTTGGAGATAACACTTACCATTGCCAGGAAGCAGAACATGCATGAACTTTAGGATGAAAAAAGTGTCCCAAGGTATTCTATATCTATATCTGTACATGCCCAACAGATTCTATACATTTGTTAACCAAGGTATTTAAAATGACCTATAAAATAAGAACCCACAGAATTTAAATTCGGTGTCTTAGTTCAGTTTTGAGTGTGTGCACATTAACATTATTGATTTCAAATATATGCCTGTCTTATTGAGAGCCCAATTTCTATATGTCCTGTTTTTAAGATGATGCAAGTTACGTAATGCAGCCCTGTTGGTTTTGAAATGCCTGTACACCCATGAAACAAACAGTTTGCTGAGTAGAACAGTTTAGGTCTCGCACTGCAGAGCCTTGGGAGCCAATAGCTGTGAATGGGGGAGCGGGGGATTGTTAGCTGATGTAACCTATGTTCTGTGCTGATGTAACTGGTTTCAGCTGGAAAAAGGACAGGAGAATTTAACGTCTGGGTTAAAATATATATATATATATATATATATACCAATCAGTAGCACTTACAAAAGGTCAGTCATTTGATATGTAGCCACCTGCATAACAGAAATAAAAACGCACCTCAAATTTAATTTGAGTGTTATCTTTCTTCTTTTTTTCTGTAGCCTTCCTCTGATGTAAATCTGCCTAAAATAGATGGTAAGTACAATATTTCATGATGTCGAACAAAAATCGATTGGAAGTTTCTTAGATTTTCCTGTTCTGTTATTTGAATGTTAGAGTTGTGAAAGATTATTTCTCATCGGTATCTGTTTTAAAATTATGTGAAATGATACTAAAATTGTGTGTTTTGTAGTATTGTATATTTTTTACTTAAGGGACAACTCCCTCCATATCGCTTTACAAACTAAGTTAGGTTACTGTATCTTTAAGAGAAAGTTACTCCGCAATGTCTGGGGGAAGCATCACTGTTTTTCAAGTGAGGGTCCTGTAGCTGTGATCCTCTTCACTTCGAGAAATGTTCTGTAGCTGTGTTGATACCACATACTTTTTGAAAGCTACATGTCTCTTTAATTGGGCTGCCTCTTGACTAGAGTGAACTGGATGACACGTTAACTGAATGTCACTGGGCTTTTTAAAGGGGTGGATAACAGCATAATGTGCTATACAGACCTTGAAATGAGATGGTTCATTTTAACCTGGAACCTTTAATTGTCTTCATACCTCCTTGAAGATTTTTAAACCAAGGAAAACTGGGAGTTATTAGGTGTAGGCCCTCTTGTTCAGCACCAAGACTACGGATTTCCATCCTTTTTCCGCAACCAATGAAGTTCATACAATTGCAAAATAATCAGTTTAATAATGAACAGTATGAATAACACAAAACAAAAAATGGCTACATGAAACTTGGCATTGCAGTAACAAATATTAAGCTAACAACCCCCTTGAAATAATGTGTTTTACCTCCTGTTTTGGTTTTCTTCCCCAATTTGCATATTAAGTGTGAAGACTCTTGAGTTACACTTCATGTAATCCACCTGGTACTTTGTTAACTAGGATCAATTAAAAAGGTCACGACTTGGGGGATTTGGAGCGTGATCTCCCAAGTTACACAAAGTAATCCTCTAGTATCACTGCAGTGTAAATGTGTTGCTTCGGTTTGGAATTGGTTAACCTACAGCTATATAGATCGGTTAGTTGAGGAGGAAAACAGTATGTCCTCTTCTTGCAGCTGTAATTCTGTTTGGTGAGCCAATCCGGTGGGAGACAAACCTACAGTTGATTGTCGACGTTTTACTGACCAATGGGAACCTAGGAGGTGCCCACAACAACCAGAGCTACCCGCATATACCTGTGCTGGCCTGTAACATGGACCTCATGTGGATGGCTGAAGCACAGTCACCAAGGTAGGCCTTGTCTGATCTCGAAATGAAGGGGGGCAGCTCTGTGTGCAGTGAGCTTGTTCTCAAAATTCTGCGGTCTGTTTTACCATTCAGCTGAAACGCTTTCTGGGTTCACTGATTCAATTCCTATTCCGCTGTGTAGGAACAACTTGGGGTTTGAAGTGCGGCTTGGTTACTTGCGTTCGTTAAACTTGGAATATGCCTCAATGCTGTTTTTTAAAATGTCCTTTCTGGTTTCTAAATAAACAAGTGGAAGATTGCCTTCTGTTTTTTTAATTCAGCATTATGATTGTCTGTGAGTGAGAAAGCATTTATGGGCATTCACGATCCTCTTGCTGCAAAACACTTGCTCAGTAAAGGGTTAAAAGAATGGTGTCAGTATTGATTCTACATGCTCTCTTAACCACTAAGGAAGAATGTGCAGTCAATCCCTTTTACTACTGTACATGCCACTGGCCTGCAGGGGAAACGAAAGAAACTGGAAATGCGTTTATATATATATATATATATATATATATAAATATTTTTGTGTACCTACATTACTTTTTTTTTTTCTTTTTGATTTTGCACCTTTTGGTACACAAGTTTCCCACTATGAGTCTTTCTCTCTCTCTCTCTCTCTCGTTTTTATATTTCATTGTTTTGTAAAAATGCACGTTCACATTGATTATAAAACAATTCATTTTTTAAATCATTTTGCTGGACCACAAAGGAATAGGTGTAAAATATCCCCTCAGTTTATGAGAAAATAAATAGATGTGCTTTCACAATATCATAAAGATCAGAGCAGTTCTAAACTAGGTTGATGTAATTAGGCTATGCAGTGGGGCATAACGCTTGCACTTCTAAAACCTTCTGTTCTTGCTTGTTTTTTATGCTGCCTGTGAACACTGCTAGTTTTAATATAGAATATATAAAAAAAGAACAGTGAAGAACTAAGATTATCAGAACAATTAATCACAAATAGCTTTGAAGCTTGCTGATGAAAAATCAGATTGCCATACTGATAAATGTAATGGTACAACGTGTTCTACTGGCTTATAGCCTCCAGCCACGGTTTTGGAATGACCAGTGACCAGACATGACCAACGTCTTTGCAGCGTTGTTAGTTGTTAGTGCTGGCCAACTGGAATGCAACATGGTTTTTCTCGTTGTTCCTGTTGCAGGGTGTGCTTGCGCACAAAATTTTCTGGTCTCGTGATCTCCTGGCTTGCAGCACTGTGTTCTAACCACAAGGCTACACTGACATAAGGGTTGGGCTGCCGGTATATATGCTGCCCTCCAACTAGTAGTCCAAACGTAAACCGTTTGTTAAAATAATTTCTTTGTCCGTTTTCCTATCGGTCAAGCTAGGTTTTATTTCTTAAAAATAAATAAATAAATAAACAATGCTTACATTCATGACAGTGGTCCAGTTCGTCTTTATTTATTTTCTTTTTTCGTGTGGTGGTCTCATTAGTGTTGTCCAAATTTAGCCTTGGGTTTTGATCTTATCTGGCTTGGGGCCTGGGTAAACGTACAGTGTGCTGATGTGAACAGAGATCCGAACATGCTGTGTTTCACTAATTGACTAGTTTCAGGAACATAACATTTCATTTATTTACAATGCTGCTGTGGAATGTACCAACACCTGGCTTCCTGTATCTTTTTAAAGAAGACAAAAACACATTTAAGCCCTTATCTTCTGAAAGTATTTGGCAAAAGCAGCAGCCTCAACCACACACCTCAATAGAGAATCTCTCTTGGTATTTGCACTTGCTGCATGGTTTCAATTCCAGGCACTGAATATTCACAACAATGTTGTTTATTCTTTCAGGTTTGGCCATGGGACGTTTCTAGTTTGTCTGGAGAACATCTATAAGAAGATAACAGGCAAAGACCTGAAGTACGAGGCCCTGATGGGCAAGCCTAGCGAGCTCACATACCACTATGCAGAGTATCTGATAAGATCTCAGGCTGCGGAGAGGGAATGGAGGAACCCGATTGGAAACCTGTATGCCATAGGGTGAGAAATAATCCATGCTCTGCTTTCCAGTATGAGTAACCATGTACTATAGTAGCATACCTGAAAGAATTGTATGTCAGTGGCATGGAAACTGTCAAGCTGAATTACACTACCATTCCCCCCAAAGAATAATTGAAAAACTAAACTTAGATCGCCTAACAGATCCCCTTCAATCACGATTTTTATTTACATTTTTAGAAATTTATAAACAGTTTGTGTGTACTCTATGGAGTTTTGAGACGTTGCCCTGCCAAAAATGTGAAAAAAAAAGCATTATAAAATAGATATAGATAGGGAACATAACGTGGTACAATTTTGCATGCAGTGACTGAAAGGGCTGTATATTGCCACAATAATCCCCTCCACAGTCCTATATTTGATACACATTTTTTTGTGGCAACTGTTGGTTTGAGCATTTATAGAGTTTGCTATAATATCTTGTGTGTTTGTGTGAATTATTTAATCTTGCAGGGATAACCTCATGACAGATATCTATGGTGCTAACCTGTACAATCGCTACCTGGAAGAGAAATCCTCTAGAAAAAGTTCCAAAGCACTGGCCAAGGTGGTGGCGGGGACAGGGAGCAAAGCCAGTGCTGTTTCCCAGGAGGAAGAGTCGGACAATGCCTGGGAGAGCGAACTGGCCCCCCCCTCTGCCACCAGCTGCAGGTCTGTTCTGGTGTGCACCGGAGTCTACGATCCCCACACGCAGGTACCGTCCGACCCCAGCGAGTGCATTACAGAGACTGTGTTCCACGGCCACAGAGACTTCCGCTTCGACCCGGCCCTCGTAGAGCCAGGCCATCTAGTGCAGGATGTAGACGCTGCTGTGCAACTCATCTTTGAACAGGAAAACTTTGTGCCTCTTTAAAGACCAGAGTTATTTTTGTTTTTTGTTTTGTTCTACCATCCTGATTTTAGAAGTTTTTAGCTCTCCAGATGCCAAAAAAACCCGAAAAAAGAATAGAGTATAAATGATGTACAGGTGAGTGCATGCAGTCCTATTTAAACACTCCAATTTGTCTTCTGGTTTTGTGGACATTTAATGGTGCGTAGATTTCTTTGTGAATATATTGGGTACCTACTTGCCAGAAATGTTCTGACCACCCTCCCTCGTAAGAGTTTTCAACACTGTTCTGTGGTGTGGTGTGTGTGTGGTGGTTTTTTTTTTTTTTTTTTTTTTAAAAGCTTTTTTTAAAATCGCTAACTATTCAGAATAGTTTCAAACTGTGCTTTTGTCCTGACAGGAAACAGATGAGTAGATACATCTATTGTAAACCATACTCTTCAGCATATTAATAATGCTCCTTTCCCATTCATAAACAGCAGTTCTGTTTAAAAAAATGAACCATGTATGTACAAAGTAACGTAAAGGTTTTAATGATCTGCCCATTGGTAATGGTTGACCTAATTTTTGGACCTGAGATATATATTTAACTAATTTGGAATAAAAAAACATTTTGGATTTTCAAGGCAGTTTTTAAAAGATAGAAAGCTTTGTAAGCATGTTTTTTATATACATATAAAAAAGTCTGGTCCTTTTTAAAGGGTTAGTTTTATATTTGTTTTGAAGATTAAGAATCTTAAATACAGTATTGGGGATTATGATTTTTTGGTTTTAAATTCACAGATGAACACCAAAACAAACCAGAAAAAAGTTGGTCAAGTCATTCTTGGAACATATATTAAAAATATATATGTAAAAAGAGCATAAAACAAACTCTTGAATTTAATATTTTGGGTAAATGTATTCACACTTGAAATCATGTTAGTGGTAATCATATACTGGTAACTGTTTAAGAACAGTTTTGGCAATGGTATACACCCTGCAATATGTATAGTTTTTTGCAAAAAAACAAAAAAAATAACCTGTAAACTGCACATGTAGCGTTTTATTTATTTAGTCTGTTACATTTGTATATGGAGGAGTGTTTGATTGTGGAAACTTAATATGAAATTTGGTTTTAAAATAATAAACATTAACATTGCTATTTTATATTGGTTTTTTTTTTTTAAAACCTTAAATAGATGTACTGTTTGGACTCTTGCATGCAGATTGCTACAGGGATGCAGTGTTTGAGTCCCAGGAATTGTTGCATAAATGGGTTATTTTAATTATACAGCAATTTTCTAATTCAATTGTCTGAAACTGCCAGTAATGAAATCCTTTACTGGACAGTAAAACTGTAAACCTTTGCCATGGCAGGATATGAAGGGGTTAAAATGTTGCTCCAGATAACCTGCTGCCTTCAGCCAGAATAGACAGATTATGGAACTGCCAAAGGCATAACAAGGCAACTGTTCTGCACAGATGTGTTCTGTTATTATAAAAACATTAAAAAAATAAAAAGTTTTCTGCCATTCACAGGTGGCAGTCGATGGTTTACATTAAATATGACCTGTTTTTTTTTAATAAAAAGTAATTGAATATAATGAATAAACCGCAACATAAAATGAAGACTCGGGCTTGTTGCCGAAATGTTTTTACTAAATCCCATGTAGGTCATGGTGCTCGTTTTCCCAGTCCTGACATCTGATTGGCTGAGCTATGTATAGCAGGAGACTGTCTTGGGAATTGCAGTATATATTTACATACACAGTATTAAACGTTTTGATCAATTTGCTATTAGCGTTGTGACGGGCCAGGTGAGTGCATTGAGAAATCCAAACATTGACAGGACCTCCTCCCCACCCCATTTTAATATAGGCAGGGACTGAGGGGGTTCTAGCAAAGCTTGTTCATTCCAGCTGCCTCTTGCGTTTTATGTAACCATGTCTCTGTTTGGTGCCACATGTGACCTGAGGATAATGAGCTCAGTTCCTCTGTCACGTTAGTTGGTGCAGCTTCTAAAAGGAGTTTTACTGTTTTGAATAATACTTCTGTATGACAATCGGGGCATGGAAAGATAATTTAAAAGGTTTACAGCTGTTGGACGTGATCACAAAGCTTTATTAACATTTGTTCTGCAAGTAGAAGGTGTCTTCATTTAAATACTTTAAATTGACTAAGACATTGCTAGGGTCATTAAACCGTTTTGTGCATTAATTCATGCAGGCTCTGCTCACACATGCTGCCTTACCTCAATCAGACTTGAAAAGAGCCCCCTCTGCTGGAGACAAACAGCAAAAGCAAAAAACCAAAGCATTTTTTTTTTCTTCAGAAAATCCAATTTATTTCAGTAAAACCACGCAAAGCCCTAACATTTTACAATTTCAATTAATTTTTGTCTATTAAAAGTATATAAGGAAAACTGACTCACTCATTTTTAAAGAAATAAATATTATAATAAGCCTATAAAGTTATTTATAATCAGATTGCAAAAATGTCAAAACATTTACAGTACATGTGCAGTTACATGCAAATTTCAAACACCAAATCACCTTTTATAAACATTTAAAACAAACCATAATTATAAAATCTATTGATTTTTTCCATCTCTGGTTTTTATAAAGCTAAGAAGGAATCCTATTGAAAGCAAACTTCTAGACAAAAGGATTTCCATTGTAAACAAGGCACAGAGCGCTCTATAGATAAGTAGTTTTCCAATATTAATGCTTACCACAGAAACCTTCCTCTTAGAAAATGCTAATTTGAGAAACATTAAACAAATGTATATTCTACTGTGCCTTTTGAATGAACATTTCAAATTAAATTGATAAAAATCACAAATTTCTTCATTATTGGAAGACATACAACACAAGAGAAGCTGAAACTGAATGGGAAATGTTCCAATACAAAACAAATGTAAAGAACTAAAAAAAGATCCCCTATCAACAAGTAGCTTAGCACAGATATTCAAAATACAAGCAGGTAGCACATGATTAACACTAAGGCTCTTGGGTCTGTGTGGTTTGAATTCTCTGCAGTAGTTACACAAAGGTACTGTGCTAAGAGGAGTCATACCAAAACGGCTATTGCGTTCAACAACCTATGGGAAAACAGATATACATACTGGAAATCACAGTAAAAAAAACAAAAAAAAACAACAAACTCTATAAGCAAGTCAAAATAATATCCACGTTTGATATGAGAAAAGTGAATTCAATATGAATCATTCAGAACTACAGAGGTGGTGTGTACAGTACAAGGCACATTCAATCAACCCATAGAGTTTGCAACAATTGTACACAGACAGAGCTGCAGGGTCCCTTTATTCTTGTGACTCAACCAAAACCGAGGGCGTTTGAAAAACACTGAAATGTGACCAAGTTTCAATAAGAATAGGCTACACAATACATCCAGGAGAACCACTTCATTTCTCTTTCTTTTAGCATGCTTACTTGGAGTCACAACTAATGAAGAACTGTGTACGTCATGTAACGAGCATCTTTTAACTGGTCCACAATTGACAGTTTAAGATGGGCTGTTATGTTGTCCAGTTTACACAAAAAGATGCCTAAATAAACCAAGCTTAATCCTAAAACATTATTCATTTACTTTTATATTATACCACACAAGGTGCAAATGACTGCTATTAAATAGATCGCTATAAAAATGTACAACAATATTAATATTGGCAGACATAAGGTATTCTTTTGACTAATTCTGTATACCAATGCTGATGATAATTTTCCCAAAAGAAAAAATTAACAGAACACAAGCTGTATTTGTGCAATTTGATACATTACATTTAGACTTAACTTTTGCGGTTAACACAATTAGAGTAAGTTATCATAACAATATAGTTAAAGAGAAAATGAAAAAAAAAAAAAAGATAGATGCCAGTTAACAAAGCTCCAAAAAAATTACAAAGTAGCCTGCCCTCAAATGAGGACAGTGGCACTTAATGGGTTAAATTGGTCCCAAGTACAGCATTTGCTTTTGCACATTGCTACAGTATTTTTTTCTTTATTTTTTGGGGTTTTTTTTAACAGATACAAGGTCCATCTAGAGTATTACCTGCAGTCAGCTATTCTCAGTTCTCTTTGGTTATAAATCATATTTAATACACTAATTTAAGATACAAATATTCACATAACCTTTAATTATTATCTGTGCATACATATAACATTGTGTTCCCCCTGTTTTCTGCTTCTTTCAAGTAAGTGTTCAGCAACCAAGGACTGGCTTGGAGATGCATTGCCCTTTCTTGGCTACAGACTGGCCAATGAGGAACGTGCGTGACATCATCACTGAAGTCATACTCTCGCCTCCAGGAGGAAAGCAAATGAAATACAGCACACCACAGACAACACCCCCAAGAGCTCAGCATAATAAAATCATACAAATCCAGTCTTTCAAATCAGGAAGAAAGAGATACGGTTCTTCCCACTGAAAATCATAACTGCTACTGCTTTAGATTATACTAAGTGAATAGAAAGCTCCCAAGAAATGTATACTAGATACCTCAGATCTCCCAGAGATGTCTCCCACTGCAAAAGCATATCCTCGTCGGGATTCAGAAGAGGCCAAACAGTTGTATTAACCATATCATCCATACATACCGTTCTATTATTATCACTATATAAAGACATGACTATGCCACTATTTAAACTAGTGTACACCCGGTAAACTCGCTCCTGAGCATTTCTTCACTCCACAGTCCTGTGCAGCAAGCAACAAAATCAATTCCCATCACAACACAGGAGTGAATAGTACATTAAAAGCAGGGTGCTGAATCTGTATAGAAAAAAATGGGTTGCCAAAGAAAGTTATTTTTATTTATTTTTTGCAACCAGACACTATTTACAACCTTGAGTTTTGTTTCCATGGCAGCACAGTAAAATATTGATAAGCACTTTTCACAGTTCAAGTAATTCAGTCCTGTCTCGCAGAAATTAGTTGGAAAAAGTCATGCGAAACGGATGATATTTTTGTACGAGCATGCAATAATTTTTTTTTCAGATTTTTAAAAGAAAAAATGCATAATTCTCAATTTTGTGTATATACACACATTGCCATTTAAATAGCTGAAACATTATTAAAATCTACGAATAATATCACAAAAAGTATTGGTCAGTGGTAGCAAGGTGCTGTCCATTCAAAATGTGGAATGATAAAATCAGGTACTGTAAGCTTCTAACCACATTGCTAATCAGTGTCAACAATTGGGCAGCATTGTACAGCTGTTACAAGTGATAGCCAACCAGTTCTTAAAATCACCTATAGGGGATAAAGGGTGATCAAATGAAAATATAAAACTTAAGATGGCCTTAAAAACAGTTCTACTATTCCAGTTCGCTTTCCCTTTGTTTGCTTCACAGTGTGACCATCTTATGTATATCTGTCACAGGGAAAAATACTACTACTGAATCAAATAATTATCTCCAAAACTGGCTCCAAGAGAAAAGAGATTAACCATTGCACAGTCAGTCACCTCTGAGAAAACCCAGAACGTCTCCGTCCAGCGTGGATGTCAACACCCACAGCCCCAGCTTTCCCCCACGTCCTTGCTGTTCAGCTTTATGCTGTCGGTCACGTTCTCATTGAACATGGGGCCCCCGTGCCTTAGCATGAGCTCAGAGGCCACTTTAGCAAAGGCCTCCTCCACATTGCTGCAGTCCTTGGCCGAGGTCTCCACGGTATCGAAGACGTCAAACTGGCTGGCCAGGGCCTGGGCCTCCTCGAACGGAACTTCCCGGAGCTCAGTCAAGTCCGATTTGTTACCTGTTTAAAAGATTATAAAAGAAACCGCAGGTTACAGTTTAATCCCGGATTCAAATGGTACGAAGGCTGCACCAACCTGAGGCCGAGAAGTGCATTTCATAAATACATACCAGTAACTTGTTCTTAAACTTGCTAGCAAACCAACTGATAATTGTGCTATGTCCTGAAGCTACTGTGTGCTCTACAAAAAATGTTCATCATCTTGCTTTAGCTTTGTGAATGTAGTTGAGCAGCCAGTGTAGAATATAACAGACCCCCAAAATGCAGTCATAACATTACTTGAACTGTAACACACTTTCATGTTTGTGCTTAAACACGGAGACAGGTTGAACTGAGACTGAAGCTCCTCGAGCCACGCATACAACTGAACCAGACTGATTTCTTGCCCCCCCAGTCACAGGGCTACGCTGCACAACACTTACCGATTAAAAGCTGCACAATGTTGGAACCTGCATACTTCTTGACGTCTTCAATCCACCGTGGCACGGAAGCGAAGGTCCCCTTCTTGCTGATGTCGTAGGCTATGATGGCTCCATTAGCGCTGCGGTAATAGCTCTGTGTGATGGTGCGGAACCTCTCCTGCCCTGCGGTGTCCCAGATCTGCAACTGTAAGCAGGGGGCATGTATATTACTGAAGAGGACACCGCCAGTTTAGTAATGCAAGTATGGGTCATACCGACACCCATTGTGCTGCCTGCTCATAGAGCACTCAGAGCTCCCTCCAAAATGTATAAACAAGGGCACATTTAAATATACCTGCTTTAATATCTCAAATGAGTACTCTGCGGTTTGCTGCCTGAGATATATCAGAGCTTGATTATGTAATGTACTCCAAACAGCAGCAAACGCAAGCCTTTTCAGCTTATTATGACACGGCACAAAGCAGGAACCGTGTGTCAGCAGCTAAAACTGTGGATATAAAACAAACTGATCAACTTGGTCTGCTTCGTGAAACCACATGGACGAAATCACCAAATAGAAAACATACCAGCATCACAAGAGCGGTCATCGAAGGCTGCGTCTGGTGTTTCCAATGAGCACAAGTTGCTGCTGTGTGCTTGATGCTGAAACATTGTTTTAATGCGATGCACAGCTAATCACCTGCTCATTGTCAGGCCTTACCCTGCTTCAGCATGGGCTGAGTCAGCAGAGGCATTAGCAGAAACACAATGAATGCATGAATGAATGAATGAATGAATGAATGAACAATGGAAACTAACGCTGCCATTCCAGGAGACCACCTAAATACCAAACATATCATAATGTGTGCAATATCCTTATTGTTATTATTATTAATAGTAATAGGTGTAGTAATATTATTAGTACTGTATGTGAATCGGATTGCAGTTAATAGGATGAAAAGGGTGTTCATTTTTTTTGTCACCCTAAATAGCCTGAAAGAAGAAATAATCGTACTAAATGTCAATCATGAAACACTTATCTTGAACGTTAATCCTTCATTTACAATAGCCGTCTACAAAGTTAACCGGTGTCCCAATATATTTGACAATGCAAAGGTCTTAATAAACGCCACTTAACAGGTTCATCGTTGACGTGCTACCTGTGTTGATTGTGACCCTACAGGTTGCGTCAGTCTTATCAAGAACTTCCTGTGTAAGTGGAGTACAGTTTCTGTTAAGCTGTAAGCCATTCAAAACCTTCGCTGTTTTCTAAGTTAAGAAGTTAACATTGGCACGAAAAAAAAATAAACGTGAGATGTGCATGACACCCTTTGTGTGGGGGGGGGGGGGGGGGGGGGGAGGGAGTGCTTTAGACGCATCGTTGCTTAAAGTAAGACAAACAGGAAAGGAAAGTAAAGAAAAAACACTTTCGATTCCGAAAGGAACGCCTCGGGTGATGGCCTGTTTAGTCAGCAGCCACAAAGAGATTGCATGGATTTGCAGGTTCTCACAGTTGACCCTGTTGCGCTGGCATTGCAACAGTGTCACTAATGCTTAGGCACTGTGGTAACAGATTCAGTTCACAGCGCGTTTGTTTATTGTGATTATATCAGATGTCAAACTCATGTGAAATAAATAACATCCGTGATAATGTGCCATGCAAAAGTGATACATTGCTATAACTATTTAGAAAAGACAATGGCAAATTATTTGTGAAAACGTCAACATATTAACAGTGTCTGTTAATAAATAATAATAATAATAATAATAATAATAATAATAATAATAATAATAATAATGTAGTAGTCGTATTAGTCGTCGTAGTTTAGTACTATACCATTCCTATTTGTTACTGTGCAATTCGTGACAATATTTTGGCAGATTGAGAATAGATTTGTTTTGGGAAGTCCCGTTAACTGCGCAAATGACTCACCGACTTATTAACTAGTCTCAGTGTAGTAGTAGACAATACGTGGTGGTATATAATCTAAGTAATACCTGCTCAAAATAACTCATGACCCATATATATATATAAAAAAGAACTTTCACGATTTCAATTTCCTTAAATTCATTTGGTTGGTTTTGAAAACGACGGACAATGACACCATTTCTCGTAATAAAAAAGTAAGCTTAAAAAAACAAAAATAAATAAACTCGCTCATCGAAGATCCATACCTTAACTCGTTTTCCTTGAATATCCATGGTTTTCATCGTGAAATCGACTCCAATGGTACTGCCTTGTCTTTCCACAAAAATCCCAGACTTAAACCGCTGAACCACGCAAGTTTTCCCCACACCGGCATCCCCGATCAAAACTATTTTAAAGAGAAAATCGAATGCATCGTCTGAATCGACGGTTGACATCTTTTTCTTGATAATTATTGGCTTCTTCGGTTAAGGCAAACTGCAGCACATGTGAATACACGCAGTCTTGAAGTTTGGTTTATATAGCCCTGAGAGTGACCTGGGTGCAACCTGAAAGTTGGCAATATTAGCACACTGACGAAAATGACGTGGAATTTACCACCTGCAGCTCTACCAACACGGAAGGGGTGTCTGAAATCCAACCCTCTTTCCCAAAAAAACAATCTCTTGTCATTTTTTTTTTTTTTTTTTTTTTGGAGGGTCCTCATTAAGTATCCCTGTGCCGCGCCTGATCCTTTTAAGATTTGGTAGACCGTTTTCACAAAGTCACAAAGACTACGATACAGTGGAACAGCTGTTTACGCCCTGGCAAATAATACTTTCACGAGTGATTGCTGTTTGTAAAGAACCTGTAATAGTTTATTTCCAAATATTATTTATTTAGAAAACATAACCAAAACAAAATACACTAGAATATATAACAGAAATATAATTTAAACAGACTCAAATGTTCATTATTATAACACAATAGTACAAACAAAAATCAAAAAATGTACAGGATCGAATTTATATATTTTTTTCCTACTGTATAATTTGCTGTCCCAATTAAAGTAAAGTAGCGCTGTTTGATAATTAAAACAGAATTTGATTACAAATCTGATATTTTAAAAATCGGTTTATATAAAATAAAAATAAACAGTTCTAAAAAAACAAAAATTGTAACATTATTATAAACCACATTACTAGTCATAAGCATGGATGAGTTTTACGGGTTGTTTCTCCTCGGTTTATTTGTTCGTTTTATTTTAAAGCAAGGCTAATTCAAACTCACTCTATTTACATAAGAGTGTGCGACTACTTGAGCGATTATACGGTACTCGCCTGCAACTCGAAAACATTACAGCGGAGCATTAATAGTGGAACACACAGCGGAAGTGAGAGAGGAAGCGCCAAAATCAAATAATAACGCTTGGATTTGGAGGACTGCAACGTTCAGACAGAACTAAATCACGTACGTTTTATTAATAAGTTTACAATATACACTTTCTGAGCACATAATGATTTTATCGTTTAAAATATGCATTAAAACCACGAAATGATATGTGCTTTATTTAGATATTCGTGTTTGAGTTATACACATCCTTTGGCGGGTTTGTATTGCATAGCTTGTAAAAAAAAAAACACAGCAATGCTTACAATTACGTTTTATTTACGATACCGTTTTCCAAGACGATAATATCTGTGACTATAAAGAGTTTGTGAATATTAATACCGTTGTTTTTTGGACTGCCTCCTGGATTTTTTTTTCTTTTCGAACCTGCATCAACAAGTCAACTACAAATGCTATGTTGTTAACCGATGCTACTGTGCTGTTTAGAGCAGTGTACGAAGGCGTTGTAGTGTTTTGTTTATGTTTATATCGACTAAGAAAATAAAATGCACTTGTGCCATTAACAGTCGCAGCTGAGACTAGACATGAGCTGAAGTTAATAATAATACTGTGTTCAAACACGGCTGAGGGTCTTAACTTACTCCTCGCCTAATTTCTGATTACTGGTTATAATTCCTGTTTTATTTTTAGGCAAGTCAGATGTAGATTTATCTGATCACATGTACTTTCTTATTTGTACAGAACAATGGAGGAAAATCTTACCTTTCCTGTTTATAAAGTGGAAGAAATTTTGGCCTTTCTTCGGAGTGATGTCTTAGCTGGGCCAGAGGCAAGGAACTTTACCAAAAGTGACATTGTCCCAACCCCAAAGGTATACAGTACTGCACGGTTGTTTTCTTTCTGGCTGAATTAATTTTGTCTGCGTTATATAGCTATGGCCAAGAGTTTTGCATCACCTAGAATTTTGGGAGTGAGACCATTTTAAAAAAACAAGTCTACCACAAGCCATAATAGTAGTACAGTATTTCGTGTTAGATTTTGAAATGTCACTTTCTCTCAATTTCAGTTGTTCAATATGTTAACATACCGGTAACACACCATTCAGCAGATTTCTTTCAATAGGTTTCATTGAACTTTATGAAGCAGCATTTGTGAGTTCTATAGGTTGATGCAAAATCTTTGGCCACAGCTGAGCTGTAGAAAGTTTGCGGTGTATATCTGGAAGTGTAATACTGCAGGAGTTGGATACTAACATTTGTACTTTCTAGGATGGGGTCCTTGAACAAGGGCTTCATACAGGTGCTGAGGAGGTTTTTTTGTAAGTTGAACTTCTAGCATCTCAACTGGTGACACAAAAGTTAATACTATGACACAGTTCAAACTTGGTGAATGATGGTGCGGTATGCATGACCACGGTTAAGTTTTTTTTTGCACAGCTATGTTGGCTTGTTTTTCACTTTCATTTTTATTTTACAGCCTGATTCTATACAGAGACTGTACATGAGAATTCTACAGCTTGTGTTTGGATTCAGGCCAGATTGCCACTACATGGTTAGTATTTTCTATACGGATATTTGGATGCAGATTATTAACAGGGGAGGTGCCATAAGTATGTAATTCAATTGTTCGATTTGTATTTTGTAAAATGTAACTTTTAAACTACCGCTAATTATTATTTTAATAAAAAGCAGAGTCAGTAGATCTAAATATAAAAGTTGTCAATCCTGTACATGGGACTCTTTCCAATGGACTATCCTACCCTGGTATCTCTTCTTGTTGTGTGGATCATCCAGTAACCTATTTTTCTCAATTTAAAACAAACAGATGCCAGTAAATGAGAATATCCAGCACCCCTTAATTTACGAAGGCATTTTACCCATCGCCAGCATCTACCTTCGCATGTAAGTATTATAATATTACACTTTGCTTCATAGACAGCTTAAAAGTATTATTATTTTTTTAACACTGTATAGGGTTGAATGTTCAAAAGTATTGATAGCCAATACAAGGAAACAAAGGCATGTGTGGAATTGGATTAAATAAATGTATCCTTTTGGAGTCTGTGGGGCTCCACGTCCCTCTTTGTACCTTAAGGCTAATGCACTCTCTTATTTTTAGGTGTCAGTTCCTGCCAATGTGCCATGTGTATGACTTTCAAATGAATGATCTTCTCAATCCAAGTAAGTTAAACGCTAACGTGTGTTCTGCTTCTGTTTGACCTTTTATTTTATTGGCGATCCTTGCAGAGGTGAGGTGGTGCATTAGGATAGTGTATTTGACTTCTGGCCTCTTCGGTTCAAATTTGGCTTTAGTCAAAAGGAAAATTACTTTGGTTGACATGACAACTAAATTAAATTTAACATGATTGTAATCTGAAACCAGTCAGGGTAGTAAAAGGATTGTTCTTGATGGTTTATTTATTTTATGTTACAAATTTAAATGGCAATTTGAAAAGCAATTTATTTTACACTTTTGTTTAAATCAATCCTTTTATCCTACAGAAGCAAAAAGGACCATCTTTATTTTGTGTGGCATCATGAATTTCCTTCACTTCAGAAACTTACGTCGTGAAATATACTTGGACCATCTACAGGGTTATGTAAGTGTAACATGGGCTCCCAACATGGCTAGGGATATATTTAAATGCAGAGTGTTTGGGTGGTCAAGTATTATTTTGGTGCTCATACACAGCACTTGAAAACAGAAGCAGGCACCTGGCTACTGTTACGTTTGTGGAAATCTAATGCTTGGAATTTGACCAGTTAAACACAGTTGCTCTTATTAATGATGTAGGCCTAATTAATACAAAATAATAAGCTAGACATTTCATGAAAAGCTTTCATTCTTTGACATGTTCATTTTAAGTTATACTGTGGTTATATTTCTTTTTTTTCGTTTAGAAATCTGCTGTAGAGAAGTCGCAGAGCATAGCAAAAGGAATAAACGAGGCTGAACTGAAGATTACTAAACTCACGTAAGTGATTCTGTCTAAATTGGTGGAGATCGGGGAAGTGTTACAGAATTAGGAGGTACTGTAATCTTTTAGATTTTATAAAAGCTCAATCTTCTGAGTCATGGAATAAGTAATTGTAATAAAAATGCAAATACAATCCTAACTATATAGCTTTTTTTTCCCTGATACTGTTTTAGAACCATTCCACCACAACAGCAAGCAGAGTTCAAAGAGTTGTCAGCAGCAGTTACAGACCTACATCATGCAATGAGCCAAGAATCTCAGGCAGTCGTGAGTGTCAAAGTAACTTTTTTCCAGTTAATAAACCACCAGTGCTTCCAAAAGAGGGTTATGTATTTTACACCTGGAAAGTAGTTTTCTCACCTTTTATCTTAAATTGCTAGTGTCATTTTATATGATTGTACATGGAATTGGACACTAGTATAATTACAGAGAAAGATGAGCATTGTTCTGAACGCTTTGTCAACTTTAACGTTACTAAATTTATGCATTCTTCAAGTAAAAGAAACATTTGTTCTCTTTTTGTCCCCCTAATAGAACTCAATCAATGAAGAGATTGCACAGCTGAAAAGTGAACATGCAGAGAAAACCTTAAAGCTGGTAAGTATTGTAACTTTACTGTTTTATATACTTTTACTGTATGAAGTGTTTTTGTGACATTTACAATCTTCTCGTTTTATTACTTATTTTATAACAGAACAATAAAAAAGTGGATTGGGCTACTTTGAAGGAAGATCAGGCTAGACTAAAATCTCTGATTGTGGAATCCCCAGAGGAGCTCAGGAATGAAAAGGAAAAGATGAAGGAGACTGTGAAGAAGATCAAGCAGACTATTGTAAGAACTATTCCCTCTTTGATAAGGCGCAGTGTCACAATTCTAGCGAATGGTCTTGAATGTCAAGCATCTGTTCAGTGTGATGCACTGCTTTCTAAAACGATCACAAAGCAAGGATGAGAAACACAGGCCAAAGTATTCAGTTTATAACATAAGGATGCATTTTCCCTCAACTAGAGCGTTGATCTAAATGTGTTAAGCTGCTTTCTGCAGCGCCCTTAAACTGAAGTAACACTTAAGGGGAAAACTAGGGAAATTTTATGCAACTGGCCACAGAACTGTAATATACTTGAGCTGCTATAATGCAGTATTTCTAATGTGGTTTTTTTCTTATTTAGGAAAAGACCAATGTGAATTTAGTGGAACTTCAAAATAAAATCCAGGGTTCAATTAAGTGCCAAGAAGAATTCCAGTCTTTCTACAAACTACAGCTGGATTTACAAGGTGGAATGGAGAAAATGAACAGCTTAATAGCTGAGGTGGGTGTTTTATTTATTTTTTTATTTATTTTTTTATTAATGAAGATGCAGTTAATGTATTTCTTCTGTTTAGTTTCATTATAATTGATATTCATTTTATTTAAAACTTTCTAAATAGATTCGGAATATAAGTGATGTAGTTGAGAGACAGAGGAAGGATCTGAAGAATATGAGCACCGACGAGACTCAGTACAAACGAGCCGTGGGCATGAAGATGGACAAAAAGACCAAGCTGCAGATCAGAAGGCAGAAGAAGCAAGAAGTGAAGGATCAACAAGTTCAAATAATGTTTGGGTAAAATATTTGTTTTTATTAAGTGACAAACTGCAACTTTGCACGCAAGAGATATACATATAAATGCAGTGTCGGGACTGTAGTGGCTATGCCATAACAGCACAGCAGGTGAAACTAATTAAGTTGTTGCTGTGTTTCCATACACTTTTTTATTTTTTATAATTGTGCAGAACATTTTTGAAACATTTAAAACCAAATCAGACTTGATTAAAACCAATGGTGAATGTTGGTAGTCAATTGAGCCATACTTTGTTGTGTCTCTTTTCTGTAGTGAGTGTAACCAGGTTCAGGATAAAAGGGAGGATGTCCTGAAGCAAATCAAACAGGTCATTGATGAAAATCAGCAGGTCAAGGCAAAGCTGCAGTTTCTAACAGAATGCTGCTCAAATGAGACTGCAAAAGCTCAGGTTGGTATTTATTTATTTATTTATTTAAATGAAAGACTTGCATTATGTTTTTTTACTTTTTCAAAAGGTGTTGCTATAGGTATACTGTATAATTAAGATGATTTGTAGCTTTTTAAAATAACTGTCTTGTGATTTCACATTATTCCTCATTTGATCAAAGTATAATCTTTGTTGGTCTGCATTCATTTAATGAACCAGTAAGTAAACCTATGCAAATAAAATGTTTGAAAACCTGTTCATTAATCTGTTTACTCGGAAGTGTTGTACACAGATACATAGGAGAGTAAAACGTATTTTTAGCCCTAGCCATATGTATTTTTTATCATTTTATTTCTAGTATAAAGCATTACAAAATCAAGATGATTCTTTAGGTACTTGAATCAGAAACAAAGCAAAGCCACCATTGCAGGATGAGATGCCATCCTCTGCCCGCCCCTCCATTACAATTGAAACCGTGTTGGTATAACACAGTAACTTCCCTCCACAGGCGCTCTATGACAGTCTGATGGGTGTCCTGGAGCAATACCACGAGCGTCTGGCAAGGCATGCAGAGAAGAGCATAGAAAGGAAGATGTGATGGTCTCTTCAATACTTTCACCAGTTTTTAATATTATTTTAAATTGTTCATCTTTCTGCTTGTATTTTAATAAAAGTTATGGTCTTCTTGATTGGATTTGTCAGCTGTTAATCATCAGAATAAATCTTTTGTGTAGAGTCTTGTAATTTAAGTATATACACGTATGGTTTCATTTATAACCCCTAATGACCGTAAAGTTAAAGTGTTAAACAAGGATCTTCCTCAAAGAACAAAGTATAAAGCATTGGGCGCTGTATTTTTGAACGGGTAAACTAAATATAGAGTACTTTCAATAAAGTTGCATAATGCAAATAAACGTTCTAATATTTTCACTTTGTGAAGATTTGCCATGGTCAGTTAATGGTGTCTATATAAATGTAGGTTTGCATGCTGAAAAACAAAACACTACCAATACCGGACTGCCGACCCTGGAGGGTCTTATTGTGCTTAGAAAATGGGCGTTTCCATTTTTTGTGGTTTAAAACTTGATGAGTAGGTGGTTCAAGGATATCTGTCCAGGTGAAAAAGCACTTACGCTGATAGGTTTTATTTCCTGGTTATTATTGAAAGCTAATGGGACCCCCTGCCAAGGCTACTAAAAGTCAATTTTCTAAAAATAAATATTATACTGCAGAAACTTTAGTTACAAAAGTACTGTGCAGTACTTGTTTTTCTCCTGGCATTGAGAAAAAAATTAAAAATACATTTACAAACTTTGTGACCTCCGTTCTCCTAGCAGAAAAATGCAGACGAGTCAGTTGATAACGTTTGCTTTAGCAATGATTAACTGCAGTGGGAACAAAATGCAATTAAACATTTAGAAACAATATTCTGTATTTTAAGACCTAACATTAAATCAAACTGCAATCAAGATGTAAGCACTAGCACTGTGCGGTGGTTTTATGTATTTTTTTTTTCTTTTTTTTTTTTTTTTTTACATGCCCCCATTCATAATCTGTCCCATCTGCTGTTTCCCATTGAAACTAAAGGCAGACACGCTACAGTTTGGCTAAAGGGGAAATACACTCAGCGGGTTTGTAGTCAGTGTAGTTTATTTTTCAAATATATAATGTGAGTATTACAGTGAATTAAACTTGAATTTATTTTCTTCCGTTGATTTTTGTTATTCACAATGCCTTTCAAGTGAGAAATTAGACCTTAAGTAGAGTAATGGGACCAATAATTAATGACCGCTTTGCCATCCAATCAGAGTCCAGGAAAGCGTTCAAACTATTTTACAGCTGTGGTCAATTGAACCTGAATTCTGAAGACAAAGGTACCGGTTAGGTTTGCGGTTTGCTGAGATTATTATTAATGTACTTGTATGTTATGGAGGAACATCTATTGCTAATGATATTACTGTCAAACTTGTTATAAAAACTTATTCTAGGTATGCAGGAGATGCTCTGATGTAAACTCGTTCCAAAGTGAACCAATTAAACAAAAGTTACCAACGCGTCTCTATTAAAAAGCGGCTGAGTGGTTTCTTGTCTATATGTATAGTTTTTGCCAGGGAGCATACCATTAATAATGTATTCGGGGGAGACGAAACCAACGACAAGGTTTATTAATATGTCATCTCCCCCTCTCCCTACAGTGAAATGGAAATAAATACTTTTCCTGAGTTTAAAGTTGATGAAATTCTAGCTTTCCTGCAGAATGACGTATTGGATGGGCCAGACGCAAGGAACATTCTCAAAAGTGATATTGTTCCAAACCCTAAGGTATACCTCAAACTAGCAAGCGTGATTTTACTATTGTTTGAGATGAATGTGTGTCCACGGTACAGACGACATATATATCAATAGAATTCAGTTACAATCGGGTTAATTCACTGCTCACCTTTCTCACTTAAAAAATAACTTGTTTATTACATCAGAATTGCATCAGATGTGTTTAAGTGTGCATTTTTTTTTTTTTTTTATTACAGCCAGATTTAATTCGGAGACTGTACATGAGAATACCGCAAATTGTGTTTGGTTTCAGGCCAGATAGCAACCACATGGTTTGTATTTATTTTTTAAAATACTTTTATTTTTGTATTATTATTATTATTATTATTATTATTATTATTATTATTATTATTATTATTTTATTTAGACAATTGTCACGTTGTGTAATAATAATAATAATAATAATAATAATAATAATAATAATAATAATAATAATGCGCCCTGGTCAGTTTTGTTGAATCTGAAACAATCTTAGTTGGTAAAGTGTAAATTAAAATAAACCCAAAGTTAGCAAAACCAATGGTTTATTTAATGCTGCTGTCCATTAACATTCTTCAAAGGACTTGGTTTAAGTTATCTGAACACTCCAGTACTGTATTAAAACAGCATGGAACTAAAGCCTTGGAGAGATGAAGAGAGCTTGCCAACCATCAGAACCTAATAACTTGTGGCAATGCCTGATATTATTTCCCCTTGTAATGTGAATCCTTTATTCTCAATTTTAAACTTGCAGGTGCCGGTAAATGAACACATACAGTACCCAGTGCTTTTGGAAGGCTTTCTACCTATTTGCAACATCTGCCTTTGCATGTAAGTGTTACAATTTGTTTTTACACCCCATGACTGGTTAATAAGTTTTTTTTTTTTTAATGTCTTTCCTAGTTCCTGAAATCAGTGATTGCATTTGTGATCTAATTTTAATAAATAGATAAATACATATATGAAACTTGCTTTCATTGTAAATTGAGATGTCAATCTTAAACATTGAATTTGCAAAAAGGCTTTTAAATCCCAACTACAAAGTACTTTGAATGTTTAAATGTACCCCTCCCTGCACACTCTTCTATTTTAAGGTGTCAGTTTCTGCCACTTTGCTTGGTTCATGACTTTCAGATGAGTGACCTGCTCAATCCAAGTAAGCTACTCTCTGTTTTCTGATGTGTGTTTTTTTTTTATATATATAAAACCTGCGTCTCTTTATTGCAAGTTGTTTTTGGTCAGTGTGTGATAGCAGTCACTGACTTGGTTGGTTCTTCTTTATCCACACCGGTGTAAATAACTGTGTTAGAAGCAATTAGTGTTAAGGACCTTTTTGAATCTGAATTGTCTTAACACTATTGACTGTGGCAAAATCAGTGATTCAGTTTTTGTTTCCAATTTTTTTTTAGGTGCACTAAATTAACAATATTTTGATCTAGAAATTTGTTTACTTAAGTTTTTATATAAATGTCTTTTGGCTGATTTCAATGTATCTTTTAACAAAAGTTCTACTTTGCCCTGTAGAAGCAAAGAGGACCATCTTTATTTTGAGTGGCATCATAAATTTCCTGAAATTTAGAAACTTTTGCCGGGAAATTTACTTGGAGCACTTGCAGCGTTATGTAAGTGCAGCTAACTGATTGTATAGTGGTTTGGGCAAACAGAAAGTCTTGGGGGTGGTTCTAAGAGAGAATCACATAAAACAAGCCAAATACTTCATCAAAAGAGTTTGAAGACATTGAGAAACGTTACTTTAGCTCTCTTTATGTTCAAAGTGTTGGTAATTTGTGGCAGACACACGGCTGAAAGCACAATATATTCTGCTTTTAAAGGTGTTGTAGAACAGCGTCCCAGAACACAGTGACATTCTGACTCTTAATTTGGGCAATTTCAGAAATCTGCTGGGGAAGAGTCGCAGTATATTGTGAAAGGAATAAAGGAAGCAGAATTGAAGATTGTCAGACTCACATATGTAATGCTCTTGCCTTTTTGTAGTTCTGTATTAAGCATGAAAAAATGTTTTTGAATTTAACACGACTCCTTTTAGCATGGAATTTGGTAATACCGGATATCCTGGGGCTCGGTTTTAGATTGAGAGTGAGCAGAGGGTCGCTTAACTTTCATGTTGCTCAGTACAGTTTCCGAGAGATTTCATTTTTATTCAAATTAGGTTTGGAGAATGATTAAAGTTATGTAGGGAAGCCTCCCAGTAGCCTCCCATGGATAAATTCAGGCAGCTAATGTTGTTACTTACTTGAATTGCTACTTCAGATGGTGGTTGGTGACTAAATAAAAACAAATCACAATTCATTTTGTATTTTAGTTCTTTTAACTTACCCCCCCGAAAGCTCAAACTGAATAGCATAACTGCATGCTGCTTTCCCCCTTTTCATTCTATCATATCGATCCTCCAATTACAATGAAATGTGATCTAGACATTCCTCAACATCTGGTGACCACTGACGTATGGGTCCTGGGTTTGGACTGTTTAGGTCAATGAAGTTGTCATTTTGCTTATGTTGAGAATACATGTAGTTATACTCTGTGTTCTAGGACCATTCCACCAGAGCAGCAAGCAGAGTTCAATAAGTTGTCTTCAGAAATTTTAGATCTTCAGAATGCAATGAGTCAAGAATCTCAGAGGGTGGTGAGTGTCCAAGCAGATTCTATCTGTCAACCTGCAAGTGCATCAAAAGAAATGAGCAGACCTGTAACAGGGAGAGAGGCAACTAAGCGCAGTGACACAGAGTTGTCTGCAACTGCTGTATGTACTGTATATTGTTCCTAATGTGAAGTGTATGTGGTGTCCTTGCGAAAATAGACATGTAGGACTGTAGAAGATTTGGATCAGACTGACAAATACCTGGGTGATTGTTTTATGTATTGATTTAGGTTTTCCATTGCTGTATTTAAATGAAATTGCAGGCATTCTTATAGTAGTATGGCTCTAGTGACAATAACAATGTATTCTTTTATTCTGGAAATAGAGTGCTGTCAATGAACAGATTGCACAGCGGAAATGTGAACATTCAGAGGTGACCCAAATGTTGGTAAGAATTGTTTAGTAATTCATCGTGCATTCTCTGTGTATTGAGAAAAAAATAGACTCTGTTGTGTGTCAATCTACCGGTAATGTCGTCTTTTGAGTTGATCTGTTTTGATTATATCTGTTCATTCTATGTAGAAAGCAGACAATTTAGGCATGCCTTGTGCTACTGCTAGCTGGATTTTTTTTTTTTAAATGTAACTTTTTAGTTATTCTTTCCATTCCTTAACAGAGCAAGAAAAAAGTAGATTTGGCTACTTTGAAGGAAGATCATATTAAACTGGAATCTCTGATTGTGGAATCCCCGGAAGAGCTCAGGAATGAGAAGGAAAAGCTGAAGGAGACTGTGAAGAAGATCAAGCAGTCTATTGTAAGAACTGATTTAGAAGTATTCTGCTTTGAGGTCGTGTCCAGCATATTTTCAGTGATTTACCTTTCGTTTTGTATTTACCACTGCAATTATTTAAGGGTTGTGTGTGTGTTTTTTTTAATACTAAATATCATCCATAAACACTCTAATATTGAATTCAGAAATACTCAAACTAAAATTCAATGACAAACATTTTGACTAGAAGTCTTTTTCAAAGACACTGACTAAGACTTCTGGTCAAAACATTTGTCATTCAGTTTTAGTTTCTTTTAGTATTTCTTAATACCAAATGTTGCAAAAATCCATTAATATACAGAGATGAGTGATATCATAGCTTGCGTACTGTTTTTTTAAATTATTTTAATTTAAACAGGATAATAAAAATGTGGTATTGGTGGAACTTCAAAACAAAAACCAAACTTCAAGCCTGTGTCATGGAACATTTGAGTCTTTTTACAAACTTTTGGAAGATTTACAAGGTTTAGTGGAGAAAATGAACGTCTTGCAATCCGAGGTGAGTGAAGATCAGTGTTTAAAAACATGAAGTTCTGACCGCTGAGAGTACAAAAAAAAAAAAAAAAAGTGCTTTTTTTCCCGCATATAGATCCATGATCTGACTGATGGCATTGAGAGACAGAGGAAGGATCTGAAGAATATGAGCACCGACGAGACTCAGTACAAACGAGCTGTGGGCATGAAGATGGACAAAAAGACCAAGCTGCAGATCAGAAGGCAGAAGAAGCAAGAAGTGAAGGATCAACAAGTTCAAACAGTCTTCAGGTTTGGAAAAAAGTCTGAATATTGTATATGAAGTTGTCTTTAACTTCAAAATTCTGCTGTGTATTCTGCATGATTTATTTTCTGCTTAGTTCATTCTTTGCCATGCTTACCAACATTTCCAGCTGAAATGACTTTTGACAAGACTGAACATATGTGTTGCATAGGCTTCCATGCACAATGCTTCAAACATGGACACTGTAAAACGTGAATTTATTTCTCCACAGTTTCCTTGTGGTGTATTTTCAGAAACGATTGTTTGTTGGATTAGTTGGTAAGCGGGTGAAATAGTGGTCTAGGCAGAAATCCTAAAGAACACATTACAGGAATTCTTTCTCTAACATGGGTAGTGCACTAGGTTGTGCTGATCCAGGCATTCTGTTTGATCTCTGTCTGCATTAGTGAGTGTAACCAGGTTCAGGAGAAAAGAGAGGATATCCTGAAGCACATGAAACAGATTGATTGTGAAACTCAGCAAATTAGGGCAACAATACAACTTTTAACCGAGACCTGCACCCTTGAGACAGAAAAAGCCCAAGTATGTATTTAAAGGAAATACTTTCTCTGTGTCTGGCACAAAATACTTGCATGCTATACCACATACTGTGATCTAATATTTGTTATATATATTTATTAATTTGACTTAAAGCAGTACTTTATTTAATTTGGTCTAATATTAAATGTAAATATAAAACTGGTGAGAGAGTATATACAGTTGATTTGGATGCAAGGCTGACTGTTGGTTTACCATGGCTTTCTACACAGGCGATGCATGACAGACTGATGGCTGTGGTGGATCAATACCATGAGCGTCTGGCAAGGCTTGCAGAAAATGGCACAGGAATTGAATGAGCCTTTTTGAGTATGTAAAGAAAGTAATGTGAAGTGTATATGTTTTCCTCTATTTACAAATAAAGAATGTTACCAGCACTTTGTGGTAGAGGTGTTTTTCCACAGCAGCTTGGTATTTTTTTTTTTTTAAACGGATACTCCCTCAAGGTACCGTATGTTAACAACACTGAAACGTTAGGGTGCTGACATGATACGACTCGCGTTCGTGACGGTATGATTTAAAGATTTATTTATCCTGAACTACAGAAAGGAAGAGGAGTCACACAAATGAATTTGCCCACTTTCGACTTGTGCTCTGTCTCTGTGAAGGGGAGCTGTGTAAAGTGTTTCACAAAAGCACTGAAGGATTAATGTTTATTTCATCAGAAATGCATGAACTACCACATACAGAATTCAACACGGACAACATTTCGAAAGTTTGAGGGGGGAGGGGCAAAAGAAAAACATGTAAGATTTACAGTTCTAACTGGGTGTTCCAATGGACAAATCAAAACATTAAATACCTGGGAGCAAGCACTGCATGGCAACAGCATTCCTCAGTGTCTTCCTTCACTGATTGATTAGTTCATAAAAATCTTTTAATTCGGCTTTTTTGACCTTCCAAAATAATACATTTTAATTTGTCTTGCTCATTTCATGTCATGTAGCTTTAAGTTTTATGTTGTGCTTGGTTTGCAAGATGTGCAATATTGGATTCAGGATTTCCATGTTATCCGTTGTTAAAGGTGTCTCCGTTTCATCCTCCTCCAATAATTCCTTGGAAAGGGCATCAGATCTCTTCCACCTGTGCTTGGGCTTCGTGGATTTTAATGACTGAAGTTCCATGTCTGCATGCCTAGCATTGAAGTCATAGATAAAAGTGGTTGTCCTTGTAGTTTTAAGGCTCCATGCGAGAAGGATAATGAGAATGCAAAGTGAAAGCAATAGAAGTATATCGTTGTAAACAAAGTCAGGGCATTTCGTGATTTGAGTGCATTGGGCTAAGTCGTGGCCTGTGATTTGGGACAGGGGTTTCCCTGCAAGGGAAGCTGGGGTGAAGCACTTGACGTCTGCAAGAGAGATGGCTTCCTGGTCCTCTAACCAGGTCTTTAGGTAGATGATGTCGCACCCGCAGTCCCAGGTGTTGTTGGACATGTTGACATTGTTGAGGTGCTGAAGCTTGTCCAGTCTCCCGTGAGGCACTGTTGTGAGCAGGTTATTTTGCAGGTAAAGTTCGGTGGTATGAGGAGGTAGCATTGGCACCACAGTAAGACCCGTGGAGCTACAGTTCACTTCATATCCATAAGAGCCGAAAGAGGTGCACTTGCAAACGACAGGACATGGCTGTGCGTTGGAAGGACTGAGGAAAAGGAGCAGGGCTAAACCTGGGCAAGCCAACATGCTGCAAAGAACAGAGAGGCTCCATTTAATCATTCAAAATGACAGTAATACATTATAGTAGAGAGATCAGGAATGGTTTTACAGCTGTTTAATGAGAGAAGTCTGGGCTTGTCATAACTGCTCTTCAGAGGATAATTCACTGAAGTTATACTAGAGGTCTTGTGATAGTGCCAAGTTAATGATTCATAATTATATCATGGTAATATTATAATAACATTGTCTGTTGACTGTTCGCATTTTCTTGTCTTGTCTCGCAACAGCTTAAATGGTAGTTTTAGATTTTGTATTTAGCTAAAGGCCAATCTGCTATATACAATGACACTGGGCCCTAGTACTGAAACTTTTTTAGAAGGAGTAAACATTCTCTATGGGCAGTGGCTTTTTTTTTTTTATAAAAAAAGATTCCAAAGCCTCCTTAAAACTACCAAGAATGTTTGTTTTTATAATTCCTACCAAAACCTATTTCATCAAAACAGTTCTTAAGTACCCAATGTTGTTTTAAATAATTTGGTAAGATCCCCAAAACATTCCAATATGCACCTTTTAAAAGTACAGTAAAATGACTGTATAAACTGAAACAATACATACAGTAAGGAAAGCTACGGCAACTATGCAATTTATCAAGTTTATAAAACTGTCTTGCAGTACCACACCATAAGCTTTATAATATGCATCTAAATGCAAATGGCTTCTCTGCTTTATAGAGCAACAATGAACACCTACCTTTTGTTTCAAGCTGTCTGAACTGTTTTGAATCCCTGCATCACTGACGGCGATACTATGCCTGCCAGCCTGTCCTTATTTAAACTGCTAGAGACCTCTGCGGTTAGCTCCTCCACAGACATTTGAAAAAAAACATCTTGCAAGCTGCCTATGTGATGGCTTTGGTGTGACGGCTTGCTGACTTGTGTTAATGTGACTTTTTTTTTGACGGATTCTTCAGTTTATCGCCGAAACATGCTAATCATTTGTACCACAAGAGCGCCCAGACTCACAATTGGCCTTGGCGAAACCACACTGGATCATGTGACCAAAGAAAGCCCCTTGTGTTCTAAAGAGATAAGGACCCCTCGAGTAATGAACTGCAGTAGCGGAAAGAACCAGCCACTCCCGGCTGAAGCTGTGCTGTATAGTAGACTATCTGGCTACTTTCTATATTTGCTATGCTGTGGGATTTTCCATAGATTCATGCTAGGCTTTAAATAGTGTAATGACATTGCTAATCAAATACATATTTTTTTAAAACCTTGTATTCCCTAAACAATCCAAAATGCCAGTATTCATAAATGTTCACAAAGTATCATCCAGTATTGTAACGCTGTACGAAGGTCCATTGAGTTGGTCTAACTAGTGGTTCCTTTTCCATACCTTTTTTAAAGAGCCTCACTTGCACTCTGAATTTTTTTTTCATGTCATTGGTACACAAGGTGCTCTAAGCTGCTTTACTTTATTTAATACATGGTAAAGATGAGTGTGCAAAAGCAACTTTGGCCACCTAAAATGATTTGTACCGCCAGTGATTTTTAATTTTCAAACAGCTGGACCTTTGGACACTCGAATCTCTTGCAATTGATATACAACACACCGGTCCAAGCTTGAGCGTGTTGATATCCCTGAAAAAGGGTACATAGCCGCAATAGAACAAAAGCAAAAACAAAGGTCATGTGATGCTGTTTATTCAGTAGAAGTGCCAAACGTTATACATAGGATCTCCGCTATACAATGGAAACGTGCCTGGTTATTGTGTGTGTTTTTATAGAACATGCCCTACGTGTTTGCTTTTTATTGGGATTTTAGCCTCCTCACTGTAGTTCTTCTATAAAGTACAGTGTCCATTGTCATCGCAACACAACAAGCTAATCGTTTTGAAATCCAATACAAATAAGCCGCAGGAATGAGTACCAGCAGGACAAAAACACCCAACATGATCAGAACTATTTTGAGGAGACCCCAGCAGTCGATCGGATTGGTGCTGCTGCAGCCCGCAAACTCGTTGCCGCTAAGCTGGGTTATAATGGTCGGTGTCTCTGGGCTAGCTGGGCCTTTGCAGGTGGCCCCCGTCACCGACACGTTGGCATTGTCGTCCAACCAATGTTTGAGGTACACGATGCCGCAGTCGCAGCTCAAGGGGTTCTGGGACAGGTCCAGGCGCTGCAGGCGGTGTAGTCTGTCGAATCTACCGGCCTCAATGCCCGCCAGCATGTTTTTCTGTAGGTAAAGTAAGACCGTGTTGTCGGGCAGGGTTGGCACCTCCTTCAGCCACCGGGAGCTGCAGTCAACCTGCAAGCCCTTGTGTCCCAGCAGGCTGCAGTTGCAGGACGCTGGGCAGGGCTTGGCATCAGGAACGCAGCAGATTAGGAGAGTAGCAAGTATCACCAGGTTCATTCTTGTTTTTGCTTGTTATTGAGCAGAGAAGTCACTGTTTTGAAGAAAGTAAATAAATAAATAAATCAAGTAAGGTTTTTATATTCAAACTGGGTAAACATCACAGAGCAGCTCACACACATTAACACACGTCACAGAGCAGCTCACACACATTAACACACGTCACAGAGCAGCTCACACACATTAACACACGTCACAGAGCAGCTCACACACATTAACACACGTCCGCAAAAAAAATCAAGCCATTTTAATCCAGTGGTTACGAGGTATTCTTTCAGCTCCAGGGCATAGCTTAACACACCACGCTTATTGGCCTAATCATACACCAGGGATTTGCCAAACAATAACAAAACGATGACAAATTGACAGTTAATAAAACTTTCAATTTAAACTGAAAGGATAACACAGAAATAAAAAGGAGGGAACTAATTAATGCAATAACTCTCAATGTGTTCCCCTGGATAAATAATTATAGGAAGGTTCCTGGCAAAAGTACCCACAGCACAGTAAAATAATGAAATACATAATTTATAATAATAAAAACTATACAGAGACATTTGTTTTAGTGAGGGTTAAGCATCATTACAAAGAGTTATGTGAATGTAACACTGGCCCTGATGGAATGAGCCTTAAAAAAAAGTTTCCTGTAGCAAAAGCATTACAAAGTGTAATAAAACACAGTGAATGTACAGTAAAGCATAGGTAAAGAATAGCGAGGTATGGTATAGCATATTAATAAACATGGCGAACCAGGGTAACACTATGGTTAATGTATACTACAACCCTGGGGACACTGCAGTGTGCTGCTCTACAAGAAATACAAAGAAAAAAACAGAGCCATTGTCACAAGAAAGAGGATGATTTTTTAAAAACAGTATTCATTTATTAGTAATAAAATGCATTAAACTACTTCTCTATCACAATTTAATGATAAAAGACACCTACCTTGTAGTGAATGTCTTAATGTCACAGCTTAGAACAGTGCCAGCAAGCTAATATAAAAATGTAGAAAATGTAACTGCTTATCTTGGACTTCAAGACTCAGGAAGGAAATAGTTTATCATCATTTATATTTAAACACCCGGGAACCATTTTATCATGACGCAAAACAACTGCACTAACGCTGTACAGCAAGTTAATTAGCAAACTTTTTTTTATACTTTTCATTCTACAGACACATCGTTTACAAAATGTTTCCTTTATGTTCTAAAGATAAAGTTTCCAGAAAAGTAAAACAAAAAAAATGCAGTTCTCATACGTCACCACAAGAGGTCACCATATCACTACTGTTTATAAATGTTTCCACTAAAGATATCCTAAACCTGTTAGGATCTCATAATATAGATTGCTTTGTTTGTTTTGGACAGAGGGGGAGAGGTTACAACAAGCGCTGTAGGATACCCATATAAATTGGTCTTCCTATTCCATAGCAAGTAGTAACTTATCCTGCCTTGGCCATTTATTTCTACTATTACATTTCCCAGTTGTGCACATATGTGTATGCAAGAGGGGGGATATTCACAACATGTGCAGATACAACAATGGCAGGGTGAGAACAGGAGAATCGGCAGACTTTGTATGTTTGTGATATCGAGAGACAGCGTCTGCAGAAATCAGGATCTCTAATGTGAGAATGGAAAGTTTGAATGATGTACTGGAGACGATATGTACTGACAGCAGTATTGGTTCAGAGTGCTACAATATGAACTGGTAAAAGAGCTATCAAAACTTAAATGAGGTTTTGACAGGCAGAAAATCGGTAAAGGCTATATTGCTTCAAATGCTTTTTTAAAGTCTGGTTTCTCCAAAGTGGCTCTCGGTTCTGTTGCGGCATCGTTGAGTTTTATTGCATTGCGGGATCTGCTAGCTTCCTCTAAATTCATGGTTGCTGTGGACTGATGCTCAGACATTGTTTTCTCAAAAACATGGTAAAGACACTAGGAGACTTTTATGTGTCTTCCACTCATAACACAGAATTTGCATACATATATATGACCCTGGGCCATCTTAGAAAGTGTTTTCTCTCTCATAAGGAAGAAAGATGAGGCTGAAACTAGAGATTGTGGGATGGTAAGGAGTCTCTTATACCCCGTCAATATCTTCTCTATGTTTTAGTGACAGGATATTGGTTTGATTGATGTAGGAAAAGCGAAGCCGCTGTAGCTGTTTAGAAAACGTTTCAGAGCCAGACAATAACAAGATGAAGTGCAATGCCAATGCAGTCAATCCCTGGGGAGGCTTATTAATAATGATGAGAGCTTCCATGGCATCTTCTGTATTTTATTACTTTTCTGTTGTTTCCAGATGATGCCTGGAGGCAGTTCTCCACCTGCCCGCTCATTAGAACAGAAAAGTGAGTTATGAGTTTGAAGGCACAGATTAACTTTCAGAAGCGCTGCGCCCTACCAGACAGCCTGGGGGCCCCTGCGCTGTGAAATGACACACAATTTAGCAAATTTCTTATTTGGTTTTGGGTAATTCTGAATATAATTAAATGTCCCGCAATGCATATAAAAGGCTGATGGATGGGTATTGTGCATATTTCACACAGTCTTCATCAAAGATTGCCACAGGAGCAATCACTGGCTTAAAAGATTTGGTGGGATTCTTGCCCTTATCCAGAATTGTCAAGCAGTATAAAAAGGGAATAAAGAAAGTTTCGACTGAATAAAGTGGAATTTATTACAGTCATTTTCCAGGTATGCGTTTGACTTGGCAGTCTTAGGTTACACATATAATTAGCAGATGCCCTGTGTCTACATTACCTGTGCATCCTGCACAACTTGTATATTTATAAAATGATGCTAGTTAGATTTGGTATCTTCATTTGACACATGGACATATGGCAGTGTTCAGTTTGGATTAGTGTCAATGCTGGTTGAGTTGTGTTGTTTATGGTTGAGCTAGCTATTACCTTTAACACAAGACTCAAGAAAGCAAGCAGGTTGGGTGTAGTTACTCCACGTTGAGGTGATTAAACTAGATCCTGGTGTATTTGAAATGTTATCCTGCAACATTTCTTTTCTGGCTAAAGATGGTACAATAAATCTTATTTTCTTTTGCATCCGATAAATGGATACCCATACTGGAGTCATTATAATATGGTTAAAAATATGCCATATTTGCACACAAGTGTGTCTTCTTATCAGAGGAGATCAATCTTTTTATCACTTGTGATGTTACCCTCCATGAATATGACTTGCACGGACTGCAAGGGTTCTTTAAAATAGAGAAAAAATCACTCCTGTTCTTGGTAATCCAACTATTATCTAGGATTGATATTGTGGGATATCAAGGAGCCATATAATACTTGTAATACTTGTTGTGCTGTACAAGGTCAAATTATATCTTTTTTGTATTTAAAAACAAACATACACACACAGAGTCAACTTATTATAAACTTTATTAAAAAACTACTTTCATGCTAATCCAAGAGCTTTAAGCTTCTTGCAGTTAATATGCAATTCTTTATTTAAAACACCCAACTAGTAGACATTTGAGCAATTCTAAAACTGCATTCATTTCTCCAGATAGGTAAACAAGTGCATTAAGTCTGAACAGAATACTATGTAATGCTATATGAATGAGCACAGCTTATTTGTGAGTAATACAGTATTTATCGTAATTAGGTCTAGTATATGTACAGATTTTCTAAATGGAGAAAATATAGATTATATAATTGGATCTAGAATCGGACTGGATCAGATTTATTTCTGTATTTCTTTTAAATCCATGCAGTTTATGTGACATGGACCGAAGTATTAAAAATGACTTAGATGGCGACCATTGAATTTGCATGTTTTAATTAGTATACGATGAACCAATTATATATAATCAAATATATAATTATGTAAAAGTTGCCTAAATAAATTTGCAGCTGAAAGAAATATCAAGTGAAGTTTAAAAAGAGGTCACCATTTGGTAGCTTCATAATCTATACAGGTAATGTCACATATTTAATAAAAGTGATCTTTGATACATTTCCTGTGACAGCATATTCAGAGATTACATTATTATTTTTTTTAATACTAAACAGTTTAGTGCTACACAAGTGGATCACTATTTTAGTGCTTCACAGAGACAGCAAAGATATTGAAGTATTACTGCTTCTACATATGGATGGTAAAAAGGGTTGGGTTTTATACTCCCCTATAAGGTGTAAGTAATTCCTATTTTTAATGAACAATCCCGGTTGTCACAAAGGTAATAATTACACCCTAAAGGGGAGTAGAAAATAGAAAAAAATACATGAACCCACACGCTCTTCTCAGGTAACAGGGCGTTAAATAAGGTGCATACAATATTATTTACAATTGTTTTCCAAACGGCCAATGCAGTACTCTTGTGTTGCATGCACTGAAGCATTTTTGAAGTGAATTGATATAAAATCACACATGCATTAGTTTCAGGTTGCAAAGTATGTACCAAAATGTAATTTGACACAAACTTTCTTCAAAAAGTGATTTTTGAGCTTCTCTGTGAGCAGACAAGATATGGAGGCCCTCAGTCCTGTCGTTGTGTTATCAGCAGGCTCACCTTTATTGAGAAGTACTGGTATGAAATACAATTCTGAACTCCGTGAACTCAGGCACTGGCACAAAAATGGGGTCAGTGTTTCTGATGTTTTTTTCCCTTAGTTTCAAGGTCTTCAAAGTGCTTGCAGAGAATATGCTTGCAGACCAGCTGGTGGCGCTCCATGTCAACATGAGATGAGAAGTGGATTTGACAAGGACTGGTGACTCTGAGTCCTTTCCAAGGGAGTGCCGGTTAACAGCTCACAAGCTGCTAGTTCATGGTACAGGGCATTGAGAACCTCCAAAATGTGAGCCTTTCCTACAAGCAAAACCCCAAAAACAGACTTTAGTTATTTTTTGTGTCCACAGGGAATATGATTTTAGAAACCCCCCAATCACAATTAACATTCTAGAAAAGTTTGTAGTTGGAGATAGACAGACTGGTCCTTACCATGCTGTGGGTCACTACAAGATTCCAAAGTGCTCAACAATATCTTCCCCAAAGATCTCCGCGAAACATTCTGAAAACAATGTACATGATATCATGGTTTCTTTCAAGTAGCAGGCAAGTGTAGTACATTTAGTTTAATATATTTCAAACATATTACAACAATGAGAACCAGAACAACAATTATCACTAATTCAAAATTCAGTTCAAGATCGTTTTCTCATGTCTTTTGAAATTTTAAACAGACCCTAAAACAAATAAATGTTGTAGTCTCCCTAGAAAACACAACTCTCGCATCTGTGATGCTACTGGTCAGTTGGTATGGTGCACAATCACCAACTACTGCCGGCCCTTAAATGGGCACCACAAAGCTAAAATAAGATTCCTTGACAGACCACAAAAGCCATATGCTGCAGGAATAATTCTGATGGACACTTGTACGACTGCACTGCATAACCCACACATTCTTAACAGGAGCATGATGAGTACTTCATTTTCTGCACTATCCCCGAGCTGTGTTTACAGGAGAAAGCGGTCCCCTACTGACCAGGTCCCTAAGCTGCTGCAGGAGCTGAAGCACGTCCATGAGCTTCTCCTCCACCAGTGACAGACGCACTCTCTCCGTCTCCAGCATCTGCAGCTCCATCTGAAGCAGCTCCGTCTCCTCGGCCTTCTGCTGCAGCTCCAGCAGCAAAGAGTCCTTCACCTGCAGAGCAAGGGAGGAAATGTGATGAGCACCCTGCCTTACAGCAAAGATACAAGAGTGGAGCGACTCACACAAGGGGTTGGGTAAACCAGTTCTCAGCATTACTGCAAGTTCAGAGTTGTAAAAAAAACGAATGAACCCATTAACCAGTGGTGATGCAACAGTAGCATTATAACTGCTGCTTAGCTAAATTAAGACTTGGAAGTATGCTGCATTATCATTGCAATGTTTAGATCCCTGTTTCTGTCACTTGTAAAGGGGTGTTGAACTTTGCAACATTCTCTTGGTGTTGGTGCATATGTAGAGAAATTAAAATGTGCCGTTTTTGTGCTTTTAATAACAAAGACATCTGAGGACAGCAAAAGCAGCTAGACTCCCTGAAAGAGTACTGCATCCCTTTGAACATCTCATTAAACCACAGGCTGGTTTACCACTGTCTACACGCCTGTCAATCCATCTGAATTGATGGCATAGGCATTGCTGCTTACCCCCCTCACCGTTTTTATCATCCTTTTCCGTCTTCTCTGTCGAATGCTTTCTTTGGCGCACAATAACTCCTAAACAAGTCGATGGAATGCATTGTGCTTTTGCACAGGGGTAGGGGGTTTGATGCTGTAGATTTATATGGGGGTGGGGGTGTAACCCAGGGGAAAGACAAGGTCATTCAGTTACGTCACTCATTAACACTATTACAGATCCATGGTACATTTGTGGTGGTGCAGTAGAAAGAAGTAATGCAGCACCTAGAACTCTAACTTGCAGTGCGTGGCAGGAAATCTGTTTTTGGTGGATGTGACTACAGAGATAATAGGAGCTTTTTTTAAACAGAAAGCTCAATAGAAGGGGTATGGAGTTTTCTCTTTCCCATTGTATTTGTTTCAGTTGTATACAGCCGTTCATTTCAGTTGTCATTTGGAGGAGAGTGTAGTTGTAGTTATATCCCGGGCAAGAAAATCTGAGCAGAAGAACTGCAGACCAAATCAGTAATTCTGCAGCTGAACAGACAGCAGAGTGCAGAGAAGGATAGCAGGGAATACTATGGTAATTGATGTGAATGAGTTCACAATACTGAACTAAGCTTTAACCTTCATGACCTTTGCACAGATTAAAACTCAAAAAGGAGTTCCCACACTTTTAATCCAATAGTTGCATACACCCAAGCGTTGGGCATTCAGGCAGTTTAAAGTATTCATTATTGCATGCTCCGAACCATACCAATCTGAGCAGTCTATATGGGCTGTAACTTGAGGGCGGGCCATGGAGGAGCTGCACTTGTCTCCAGGCACAGATGCTGGGTGGGCAGCCTATTCTAGTTGACCCATAGCAGGAAGGAAGATAGGATACTGCTTTCAACCTCTGACGCAAACACAGCGATTAGACAGGCAAGATTAGGGTAACAGAGGCGTCTAATAAAACCTGTATAGAAATCTGCTCTGTCCTTCTTATCCACAGGTACACCTTTCAATTCAATTGGGTAAATGAATGAACTAAGAAGCACTTGCCTCTTTAACAGGATTGGATAACTTTGATGTTAGTTGTTTGCTTATTTTATTGGGAAAGCACACCTGCGATATATCCTATTTCTACGGGGCTCTGATTTCAGACTCCTTTAATAGTATTCCCCTATTCCTTAACACGACTGTTAATAGAGGCACCTGCAGTTTTATATTTTGATTACTAAGCTCGACAGACAGCGGGCCTTCACGTATTGGAGGTAAAGCCGTTTGCACAACTCAAACATTTTATTTTCTCTGCATAAAATTCAATAGCAACGTTTACCTGGTCCATGTCCATCTCCATTTTCTTAGCCTCACTCTCTTTCAGCTCAAGTTGCTTTGTCAACTTTGTAACTTTGTCCAAGAGCTCCACGACTGCGCTCCTGCTCTCTTCATTCTTAGCACCTCCGAAATGTGACAACAGCTTCTTCATTGTTTTATCATCGCATCTGAGAAACAAGGCGCAGCTCTTTAAGTGTCAAGTTAGTCTCTTAAGCACACTCACAAGTGATTTCACAGTGGGAATACAACTATTATTATTATTATTATTATTATTATTATTATTATTATTATTATTATTATTATTATTAACAGAGCAAAGGGGGTCAGTGCCAGTTCAGTTGATTTTAACCCAGGACATGGTAGAGATAGATAGTAAGGATTCTTACTAATGAAACTGAAAAACCAGCACAGGTATTGTGTGGACAATGACCATTGCAGTCATCATGGCACGCATTCACATTCATGTTCCATAAAAGAGTGAATGCCTTGTGTGACTTGCTTTTATCTGATCCTGTAGTTTGAGTAGGTGGGGAATGCTTGAGAGGTTTCTTGAACACACAACGGGTTCATTGGGACGGTGGGGAGATTTGATTTTCCCTCTCACTGGAGCTCCTCAAGCAGGACAGCTGCTTCTCTCTAAACATGGAGCTACTTTGACCCAGAAAGCAGAGGTTCGATAAACTGTGAAGTGGTTCTACTTTTTCCAGGAAGATCATGTAGCTAGCAGATATTAATCCTTCTCAAACGGAGTGTCTGCTTCCTTGCTAGGGTGGTTTACACTTAATTCAACCCCTTCCGGTTAATCAATCTTAATGTCATTCATTGAACCAGTAGCTGATAAAACACTAAGACAAAAACTGTACTGATCACAAACACAATGCTGAGCAAATAGTGCAGTTCCAAGTTTTACTATAAGCCTAATTAGGCACACCTCAGAGGCTTTTTGTCTAATTATAGTTGTACTGAAAATATGTAAAGAAGTACATTTATTTGCATTTTGACTTCTAACAAAAACTATAAATCACCCTTGCAGGTGATCAAACCCATTAACAGCCTTGAGTTTCGTGATACTTCACCTCTAAATCAAGAGAGACATATTGGGAAGCCCTGGGCTATGCAGAACAGCCCTGGAGCACTCCAGTGGAACCCGAGCCTGTGGTGAAGACGTACCCATCCCTGCAGCAGGACAGCCTGGTGAGGATCCTCTTGACCTCGTCCACCTGGGATTGCTGCTCCCCCGTCCACTTCTCCTCCTCCTCGTCTGAGGCAGCCTGGCCCTCCACAGAGCGGAACATCTGCTCTTCCACTGGACACACAACACCACCCAGCGTTCATTAGACACGAGCCTCGGCTTGTCAAGACCAACCCAATGGAAATCTGCCCTTTTATTTCTTTATTGATAACCAAGCCTGTTTTCTTCATTTGTGCTTCACTAACCTGTACTCAGGGTCAAGCTCAATTTCTGTTTTTAAATACCAATTCCTTTTAAAAATCAGTTTCCAATTCCCATTGCCTTTGAGTCAATCCCAACACATTATTGATCAAAAATTGAAGTCACTGTTAGTCAATTTAAATTGGCTACCAATGATGTTTCTAAAATATAACTAAAAATAACTTTGTTTTTATTTATCTTCACTTCTAAATTGATTTTAGTACATATAGCTGTGCAATGTTGTAATCGAGAGTAACGTATCAAATATCCTTACTGTTGTCAGGCGGTATCTCGTCACGGCCGGTGGGGGACCTCCTATCCTGCAGGGCGGCAGCACCACGCTTCTGCTCCAAGGGGCTGCATGGAGGGAGCTGAAGCTGGATCACCTCTGACCTGCAAATGAAGAGTTTTAAAATGTAAATATTTTATTTTACCTTGCTTACAACGATTCCTTATCCTGAGCTGCAGAACATAAGTGTTCTGCCAAAACATTTGACAGTGATTTGCTGTAACTATTTTGCAGGCTATCAATAATTCAGTTACGTGGTAGCAGGTAGATCTGTTGAATTAAAAGGTACAGGTATTGGGAGCAGTTCTACGTGGCCGTGTGGCTGCTTTCTGTGGTCAGTTTTGTTGGGTTAGCTGTGTGGCTCTAAGTAAGAGAGCCAAGCATAACAGTCACGATAAGATGATGTTCAAAGCTGAGTCACTACTGGAAAAACTATTAATAGGCGAATCATATTAAGCTCATTTTGTTTGTCAGATGAACAAATTCTAGCCAAAATATAACAGAATACCATGACAATCTGATTCCACTTATTTCAGTGGCTTGCCTGAGGTACAAACTCGACTCTCTAAATAAGTGCAAACTAATGTTGTTTTGCTGAGGTACTTTTCAACAGTCAATGTGTGCCATTTTATTGTAACAAAAATAAACAAGAACCGGTAATCGTTTTATAAAAGTTTGTACAAAAGTTTTAACAAACATCGGTATTTAACACTTTTTGAGGCCACACAGATTAATTGTTTACTATATATATATATATATATATATATATATATATATATATATATATATATATATATAGTGCAAAAAAACACTTTCATGTACCTTGACTATTTCATGCTGTTTTTTAAAGTGTGCAAGCACTTTTTTTCTGAGATTTAGTTAAAATATAAAAGCTCAGTAATAAAACCTTGTGAAAGTCTTTTAGAAAATGAAGACTCACAGCTGTCTGGGAGGATGTGAATGGCACACAAACAGACACCGGCAGTGTTTCCATAGAGACACTCAAGCACCTCACATTCATCTTAAGCTTTTGTGCTGCTGGAAAATGAACCGCTCAGGCTGCAAAAAAATGAGGTCACAGGGTTCGTCAAGTGATGGGTCCCAAAGTACTGCCTATGACTAATTGGACTTTAATTGATGCCCCACTCATTGACAGTGATGCTGCTGCAAAGTACAAGGAATAAAGTTTATGGTAATGGAGGGAAAATAAAGCCTTCTGCTTTTCAGACGAGAGAAAATGAGAAATGAGAAAATGTTGAAAGCCTTCATGTCCATGAAAATGGAAAGTGCCCAACGATGCAATTTAGAAAAAAAAAAAAAAGTTTAAACTTTATATTTTAGTGAAATACTGGAATTTGCTTGAATGTTTGTCTGAGTGGTTTACTCAAAGGTATAACCCTAATAGAAATGCTTAGAATTGCAATTCACTTCTGGCTACAGCTGGTGTATCATGATGACCAGTCCTTGTGAAAAAAAAAAAAAAATCAAAGAGAAATGTTAAGCACTAAATTATTATGAAAACTTGTTTAAATGTTTTTTAATATGATTTAAAATGATTGACATACCCAACCCTAATACCAATAAATGAACTATCTTGGAAATTAATACTGCTCCCATTTGTGTTTCCGAGTCAGGTCCAGAGAGTTCAAAGAAGTAATTTTTTTAAAAAGGCACATCTGAGCTGTTTACATGTCCTTAGAAACAACCATTAGCAATAGAACAATTATATTGGGCAGTCCATTAAAACATCATTCATCTGTTCTCCTTAAAGCCCCTCACAAAAATATGAAAGATGACAGTCTAACTTCTATTCACATTCTCTATACTCACAGTCCAGTCTCTATTGCTGTAATATTTTCCATAGTAATAGATACCATGGATGATTTAGGTCAGATTACTTTTCATAAGACTCTATTTTAATGATCTAAACAGCGACAGATCTTAATAGCACCGTCCCAACATGAATTACCCAGATCTTTTGCTGACCGGATGGTGATATTTGGAAAAACTTTACGGCAGTTTGAGAATGAGTACATATGTGCACAAGCACATTTTTCCACAGAAAATCAGCCAAAACAGAAAGTCAATCCCCCATCTGCGATCAGTTAGCTATCTCCATCGGGGGGTCATTCTCTTTTCTAGTTCCTTGGGTTGTTTTTAATTTTTTTTGAAGTCCCTGATACCAGTGCTGCAACTCTTTGCAGTGTCATAGCCATTTCCTCCACTTTATGTTATCCTAATAAATGGCAGAGCTAGGTCAGGTGCCACTTTTCCAACCAGATGATGGTTTGTGGTTGTCTGTCTATGGGGTACATTCAGGGGACCAAACTAAGGAAGCTCTTCTCTGGCTATTTATGTTAAAAGATGGATAGCATTCAGGTTAGGAGACCATACAAGCAGTTATGGCTCAACTTAAGTATTAGGAATGCAGCGCCTTTCAACAAACCATAACACCCTTATCTTTGTAGCCGGATGTGTGCAGTGCCTCAAGACACGCTCCAGCATCCAATCACAGAGATGGGTTGGGCTGGCCCTTGACCTAAACTCTGCCATGCAGCTGTGGGATGCGATTCACTGGACAGGAGGATGCAGAGGACAGACGATCACCACCTTGAACACACTAAAGGTGAGCTACTAGATCTTCTCCAGGAAGAACGAGGAACTTCAAACTGAAGAACAGCATAGGGGTGCTCCCACACTGCGCTAGGCACAAAATATGCGAAAGTAGAACATAAATACCCTGAAAATTATAAAAATAAGAAAGAAGTGATAAAAAGTAGTGATCTTGAATGCTGGATAGTATCTTAAGTTGCCCAAATGTACATACAAAGTTTTATTAAACTCAGACAGGCTGTCCCCAAGATATACCCTTCAACAGTATCATCAATCACAAGAAAGTGATGCATAAGTAGATTCTGAGAACTATTTCTGATAAAGGATGCTGAGCTTCACAGCAATTTCGACTGTGGGAGACAATAAGCATAGGACCCACACGAGAAGCCTTCTGCAGAAAAAAAAAATAAAGTTTGACCTTTTTTCTATTCTTAAGGGATTCTTTCCAGGGATTCACTGTACTGTTATTTGTGGTTACTAAGATAGATATTTCATGAGCCTGTTCCATTATTACTTTGCAAAGGCTGAAATGATATTTTAAAATGTCAGAGACTGATTACTGTACCATACAGACATTTAACTCGCATATCCTGCATACCATCATTGATGGCCTGTCTGCATGCTATCCAAAACGTCTTAGTACCGGTGAAAAAAAAACTTTTATTTTAGCCAATTTCATCCGCTTTTTTTTTTTTTTTTCTGGAGACTTGATGCCTGTCTGAAACCAGAAACAGATGCTAAATTACATTGGAACGCTTTAAATATCTGCTTCAGTCACTGCACTTACAGGCATTTCCACCCTGGCCGCCTGTCTGGTGAGATCAATAAACAGGGCAACTTGACTGTAAACCTCAGACCTTTCTATCCAGTTATTTAGGCTTAATGAAGGCTGTTCTATTCTTTTCCAATTGTAGCTTTGAATTCGAAGACACTCTTTCTGTATCTTCTGTTTTTACTACAGGTGTGTGACACTGAAACGTAGAAGGTGCTGGTTTAGAAAATACAGTATACAATTGCCTAACAGAGTCACATCTTATACATTATTTTAATATACGTCACTGTATCTAACCACATTAGAGTGATACAATCTGATTTATTCATGGGTGTGTCAAACTGCTATGGAATCCGCTAGGCTGGCAACATAACTCCTAATGGCAAAATCAGACGAGTGCTTGAAAACAATCAGAGTTTCATATTAGTGGCTTGTAAATTAACTTGTATAGATATAGAAACGCTAATAGAAAATAACAATTGTTTTATACAGAGATTAAATTAGAGATCCAAGTGAAATAGCCATTCATTAACATGAAGTGCCCAATAATTTAAAGTGCAGAGCTCTCTTAGCACCATATAATAAGTTACAAGTCACTGAGAATGTCCAAACACACATGAACCATGTAGCTATCAAGCATGGGTTTGGTAAAACTGCTTTCGTTACTGGATCCCATTTCCTAGTCAGGACAGGGAATGTCTTTCATGTGTTACCTTACTCCATGGGTAACACACACAGATCAAGGGGACACATTCCTTCACTGATAACCCACTGACACATCTCAACACCTCTGCTTTCAAGAACGAGTCTGTAGGTGAAAGAGGTGGAGGGAAATTAGATCCTTAAAATATCCTACCAAACTGTGTCACGTGCCAGGAAAAAATCCAACAAAAAATTAAAAAAACAGACTGAAACACTCAAACCTGTCTGCTGTATCACTGACGTTCTCAAAACTGATCTTATTGTTTACACGCGGGGCATTGTCACATCAGTTAAGCAGTGAATTAATTGGGAAAGGAGTGAAAATACCCAGACATACAGTATATAACACAATTAACATATAGTCTGCTGTTGTTTGTATTCATTTACTATATTAGCGGTACCAGTACAGTATATTGTCCTGTTTTTTCTCTGCACAAATGCATTGCTGCTGTGCAACACAAAAATAACCACAGAAACAGTGACTTAAGAGAACATGTGCAGGTAAAAGAAGAAGTAAAAGAGATGGTTGTCAGATCAATGCAAAATCCATAACTTTTTTTTTTGTCTACTAAATGTATAATTTACCTGACAATAAGGACACTTCATAAAAGTCTATAAAGAATACAAATCAATTAAGTTTGAAGCTATTTATAACAGGCTACATAGTACACTGCCATATTTATGTAAGAGGGAGCGGCTGCTTTTAAGCAATGGCTGTTCCAGCTGTTTGTGGTTAGAGTGAGAGGACACAGGGCCATTTCCTCTGTTTATCACAGAGGATTGGAGCAGCACATGCTGCTGGGTGGACAGAAGGCCTCCTGCGGGATTCTAGAGCGGAACCACATCTGTAGCCTGGGGGCTACTCTAAATCCACACAGCCCCCATTGAGCAGCTATGAGAGTCCTTAATACAAAAGGGGATCTGACAGCCATGCAAATTAGAACAAAGGCTGATTAATAGACACTGTTATACAGGCCCTAAACAGCTTTCCATTTCTGGAAAGCAATTCTGTTTATTTTTTCCCTGCAGTCCAGATAATATGTTTAAAAAACGAACAACAGGGACATGCCTCTTTTTCCTAAAGCATGCCTGCCAGTCGATAGTGGCTCAAGCCCTGATTTAATACCAGTGATGCCACCACTTACGAAAGAGCACCTGCCCTCCACCTGCAATGATAATATTGTTTTGTGGCTTACAATTCTTCTTCATGCTGTGTAAAGACAAAGCCCCTGCTTCCAATTGTCTGCGGCACCTGCGTCTTAAACAGAAACACAAACAAGGGACCACGTTAACTGACAATCGACAGTGACTTGTTCCAAGTTACCGGAACTGATGTTCTTGTAATTAGACTGAACGGCAAACAATGCACTTTAGTTCTTTTCGGATTCTACATTTCTGCTAATAAAACAAAAGCATAGATTTATATTCCTAGATGTAAAGAACAGCTGTCTTGATATTACCCATCAAGCCCAAATAAGCATACACAAAATCTATAGCTTTGTTGCTGTAAATGTTTCTGATAAGACTGTACTGTTTGTACAATGTATATTTATTTTTACAATCAGGAACTAATTGTATATTGCTTGGCCAAGAGATTAGCAATGATAGCTTGTGTCAAATACTGGACACCTGAGTGTCTTAAGACCATCTTAGCAGCAGGGTGTGTTCACAGCTGGGTTAACCAGGGACAGGCCTTTGGCAGTGCCGTTGCCTGAGAATAAAGCCACCGCTGTGTTAGATATTTTTGTCTTTTGGGTAATGAAACTGTGCTCTAAATAAATGCAGACAGTTATAAATCAGTGTCACCCGAACTTTATAGCGTTGCGGTTTTAATCAAGACCCTATAAACATTTTCAAAGGAGGAACGCGGGTTGCATGCATGTAAATATTTGCATGGCACAAACATCCAGCATGTGTGTAAAAAGGACATTTAGGCGTCTGCCTCAACCTTATTAGGACATTTTATTATTAGAAGGAGAGGAGGGAGGGTTTGGACTTTACAGCGCTGTCCAAGTTTATGGAACTTTACGTAAGAGGTCGAGATCTGCCGAGCCAGAATTTATGCGTGTTGGATAGTGGGGTAGGGAGAGAGAAGTCATCCAAGACGTTTTGAAACACGAAGAGCAGTGCCACGTAAAAAGAAAACCATGGTTTGAGGAAACTCTCTCAGCCCCCAGTTATAAACAAGGATCCGTACATTGTAAACACAGTATTTTGGAAAGGTGGCAGGTATTAATAAATTGGTAGCAGCAGTTGTTGATGAGCGCTACACCTCTGTGTGATTAGCGTAAGGGGTATTACTAAGACCTATAGTATAAAATATGCTTAGTAATGGGTGGTGGGGATAGTTTTTGTGTCCATCTTACTTGGCAACATGTTCACGCATTCAGCTGTGTTGTAAGATCAGTAAAGTGTATCATTTGTTCATTGTCGCTATTAAAACAGTTGTTTTATTATGTTAAAACATGTCCAAAACCAGACATGTTATATTCTTTATTGTAAGTAAAGAAAAGGAGACTGGATTTAGTATTTATTTTTTATTTTTAGTCCTCCTCTGGTGAGGGTGAGGCCCACAATGCTATTGATCTCTAATAGACACAATAAAGATCCCATAAATTCACCTTGCAGAGTGTTCTGATGTGTGTCCCTCCCTACAAGACATGGGATGTTTAGAAATGGTCATTCTGCCATTAAATGGAAAACAAAGACCTCTGGTTACGCCAACTATTGTGAACATCCTTCAGTTAGAAACTAAAACTCTGATCTTTGCAGACAGTTTGAAGCCAAAACTCTTAAAGGTGTAGTGATAGACCCTTATTGATCCAACTCACTTCAAATTCAAGGTGCTAATGCTTTTGCAGCATACCAAGAATATTTTAGCAAGCATGTGAATGTAATTAAAGACACAGTCACAGGCACACCATGCAAACTTGAGCTCTAGTAATTTCTAGTAAAAGCTCTGTCCCTTTTAGAAGTGTGACATACCTGTCAGCTCCTCATTGCAAAAATCACAGAACCGCTGAATGTAAGTCTCTGGCAGTGAGCGGCCTGCTTTGTAAACTTTTCTGTTATCTGAGAGAAGGAAAGAATGAATGAAAGAAAGAGCTGGAAACAGGGGGGAAGAGGGGGAGCCCATCTCTCTCATGTGGCCCTTAAAAACGCCTGCTTTTGGGGAACAGAACTGCCGAATAGTGTTTCTTGCTTCATCCAGATGGTTCTTTTTTTTAACCTCTCCCAACGGCCTCCATTGTATCCAAGAGTAACCCATGTTTTTTCATCAGTCACTCTCTGACTCTTTGATTTAAAGCCTCACTTTTCCTGGGTCAAGAAAGGCCCATAGGGATTAAGGATGAAAGAAGGTGACACTTCGCTGGCCTCTCTCTTTTTTTCACAGTAATGAACCAAACTGTTCTTTCTTTTTCCCACCACCTCCCCCTCTCCCTGATAGCCACGAACAAGAAACCTCTGCCTGCCTGCCTTGGCTCTGCACTTCACTAATCCTTTTATTCCTCCTGTGTACCAACTAAGAAAATTCTCAGAAGAAAATCAGTGATACAGTGTTGAGAGGGGGCTTACACTGTAGTTTGTCTTTTTTGGGCAGCTTCAATAATCCGCCGTCTCAAAAGCCATTATTATTCCCCTTATCTTTGTATTACAAAGGGAGTTCGATATTAGCAGGATAAAGCTAGTGCATCTTTCTTTGTACACATTCTTACACAGCAGTAGTGCAAAATAACAAAACTGTAAAAACCTCAGTTTTTTTTGTATGCCTTTATATTTCTTATAAAGGATAGAGGCACATATTTGATATTTAACCCATGTTTTTGTGTACACTTGGCAAGTTTTCAGGTTATAAAGTTTAGAACTTGCTGGTGTAAAGACCACGCGGTTTATTCTCTACCTGCTCTTTGACATACGGGAATTGTGATTTTGGAACTTTTTTTTTTTTTTTTTTTTTAATTATGACAATTCTTGAATGATTGTAAATATGGCTTATCAAACAATAAACATAAAAGCTGGCTGGTGGAGTACTTTTCCATGCAAGGATGTTCATTTTCAAAGAGGTCTGACACATGCCAGCGGGAGGAAGTTAGGTTCCAAAGGGTTGCGTTGGGCAGAGCCCCAGGGTCAAAAACCCTGATCTGATTATTTTAATAAAGGCTGTCAAATCGGCAGTTCAGATATCTATGGAAATTGAATTTACAGCATCCCTCCCGCCATTAAGTGATGTTGGTGTTATTTTTATGCCCAGGTTTTGTCCATAGACATACTGCTTTATTAAAAAAAAAAAAAAAAAAAAAAAAAAAAAAAAACGCCTGACAGATTGGTCGAGGAAATGCACACTTGTAATGTTATAAAAAACATTTAACTTAAGTACTCTATTGATTCTCAAATTAAACTGCTGATTTGGTCTTTTATACTAGTTTGGCAGCGTTATTTACATTTATTAAACAAATCTACATTTTGTGGCTTATTGTGACAATCAACATTTTGTGTACGTGGCTCTTTAGCTAATGTGTACGGCTTGTGACTTCAATCCTCATCACTCGCTAACTCACATTGCTAGACTAAACATTAACAAGGAACTAGTAACTTGTCGTCATTGTTTACTAGTAGTATGGCACCATATATGTCTTATATATGCTTTAGGCATAAAGACTTATTTTTGAAGCTTGGTAATTTGACTGTTTCCTCCTGAATTATTTATATAATTGAGTAAATTACATGTTTTGTGCAGGCTTAATTAAACAACATGACATACCACTGAAGAAAACAGAACTCTAGCCATGAAGGGCATTATATGCTTATGATTTTAAAAAGAATACATTTGTTTTTCAAAGTCTTTAAGATGTTTGTCAATTGTGTTACATTAACACTTTGGTTTTCCCATCACGAAAAAAAATTAGCAAATTGCATTTTGATCATCATGATGGCTACACTGTTGCACCAAGACAAACCCTTGATTGAGGATCTATTGAGCTTGGCCAGCGGGTCAACGGGTCTAGTTTCTGATTAGGCCCTCTTGGTTCATTCTGTCTTGCTCAGGTCAGGTGAACCCACATGCGCTTCCTGAAAGCCTTTAGATAAATGAGCAGGAGTCGTGCTGTGCTTTAAATTCTTAGTTCATCATATGTCTGTTTGAAAGGTATGACCTCATGCTTTCAGATGATACTTTTCTGGCACATGCAGAGGTATCAAAAGGTTACAATCATTTGTCTCCAAACAGCTGCAAGTCTACTGGACTCCCTCCAGGAGTCTTTTACTGTTCTTTCAGGGCATTCTGCTCTTCTCGTTGTATTCTCACAGAGATAACTCTCCCTCCACTGGTGTCTAACGTAGCCTTGAAATTATTAGAGCAGATTATTTAGTTACAGACAGTGTGCATTAGCATTTTCCTAAGCCTTAACAGATGGCCTTTTTGGAAATCCTGTGCAAACTGCCATAACTACTCCACAGTGACATACTGCGAGCCGGCTGGATATTTCCAAATTAGGAAGGTGAGAGGAATCTGTCTGGAAGTTTACAGGACTTTTGGCTTTTCTAGCCTTCTCATTAAAGGTGCAACACATCTTTCAGATTCCACTCTTTTCTCGTTTCGTCATGTTCTGGTTTGAACTGGGCCGTTTAGCCGTTGTTTACATGAAGTTGCTAAATACTGGGAGTTTAGTTCAGAAAGCGTTTGTATCTGAAATCTGTCACCTTGGGGTCTGCAGACAGTTGTCTGTGTTAACTGAGCTTCACGGCTGTCCCATACAGTAATTATCACCTTAATAAAAATGACTGTTGTTTGGGAACTCTTCTGAAGTTCACTAATACTTGTATGAAGCTCACAAACCTTTTTTAGTTTTCTTTCTGTTGTTTCACAGGAATTTCAAGAGCTGAAATACTTATAGATACTGTAGAAAATACTGAGAGATAGATATAACAAATACTTAATAGCTTTGTACATATGGTTGCTGTAGATCTTCCATCACACATTGTTGTCACGGAAGCATGCTCTGCATCCTGGACTGAACAGACCAGGCTAAACACTTGTGTACACAGCAGGAAATACAGGAATTAGACGGCTAGACAGTTTATAAGCTGTTAGAACAATTTATTATAAATCATGTTAACGGCAGGAAGACAGTACCTGGAGGCAAGGAAAAAAAACCTTGAGGTCCAGGAAACATGGATTGCTTGGCATGAACTCTACTGTGCAATACATTTAATAGGGGATCTTAATTTCAAAACCTATTTCACTACTGAAGATTTGGCATCACCAATAAGACTATGCTGATGACAGCACAATCTCCTTGCCAGCATGGCATATTGAACAAAATATAATAATATAAGTTCACTCTTTTTAATAAAAATATTTAGATTAAATAATACTTTTTTTGGTATGTACATAATAATTAATTTAATTGAAATTGAATTGGAAATAATATTTTATTGAAAAGTGTTGCAGCTTTTATGTTGCCATCCTTAAGCTTCCAAATGAACCGCTTTCTTCAACTGTAACTTTTATCAGAAAAAAATAATACAACATGATGAAGGAAATGCTGCCCTTTTTTGTGGTGAGATCTTAATGAACAATTATCCCGATTTTCTGTTGGGTGCATTTCTCAAGATGTATTGCTAGGAGACTGCAAAGGAGTGTGTATCAATTATTCAGTGACTGATGAAAGTGGAAAAGGACTGTTTGGAGATTGATGGGAACTTTCAATCTGTTTCAGGCAGGGTCTTCAGCAGTGAATGGAGAGCTCTCACAATGTGTCGCAGCCATTGCCTTGTGAATGAATTACTTTGCTCTCTCCACATAAATCAAGGGGGATGGAGGGTCTGAAATAAGCATGTTGGCAGAGACTCAAACTTTGGATATAAAATAGAAGGGTTTTGAGTTGTAAAGAATACAGCACAGGTGGAAATTCTTGTGTGTTTACTGAATGCGAGTTCAAAATATATGAAGCAGCCTTACAAAATCACCAGACTTACAAAAGCTAAGGAAGTTTGTGTAGATTACAGTCTGTGTGCAATACAGATCCCTATGTTTCAATGTAGTCTTCTATAGGCGGAATTATATTTTAAAAAGCATGTCTTTTTTAAAACACCTAATCAGACTTTGAATGTGCACGTTTCTCACTTTAATATACCCGTGGGCTTTGCTTAAGATTAACAGTAAAGCCCCATTGAATCTCTAATAAAATTGAACGCAATTGCCCCACTAGATTACCAGTGACCCTCTGTTTCCAGATGGAAAACATTCAGAGCAGAACTCTTTCAGATGTGCAGCCCAGCACTCGTTCAGAGGAATGTTGTTTATTTATCAAAATACTTCATTTCCAGAGCAAGGCCCGCCACAACAAGCTATAAAACTCAGCAGAGGTTGTGTTAACATACATGTTTATTAAATTGCTGCTATTTTATACGACTGCTTTAGCTTCGTGGAATCTTATTTATTTGAACACTGCATGAGAATTCCATGTATCAGTGCAGTCTGTAAAGCATAATTATTTCTAAAATGGGGCTTTTTTGTTTAGAGACTGACATCTGACTCCCAAACGGTAACAATTGCTCAACTGCAAACATTGTTTTTTAACAGAAAATGTCCGCAAATACTCTTTTCATGGAAAGGAATGGGCATGTCCACAAAGGCTTAAGCAGCAGTTAATACCTGTTCAGATGAGCTGCAGAAATCAATCACTGTGTCAGAATACACATGTTTATTTTACTATCTGCTTAAAATACCATCCTTCCCATTTACTGCAGGAGTGTCAGAACAATGCCTTTTAAATGAATTTGTTCACCACTGTATTGTCAATGTTGCGCTCCTGGAGTCCCAATTACAGTAGCAGAAACAGAGCCAACGCTTTATTCTTTTCCGCCATTCAGAGCTACAGCTTTGATCCGTGGTGGCTGCCATGGCCTTCAGAAACGTGGGACCCTACACTTTCAGTGTGGAGATTTTGTGTTTATCCTCTCTGTACAACCCAGCTCCCAACCAGTTCTCCTCCACTGGCAAACTCAAGTACCTATAGTGAGAAGCAAATTCATTCAGCATGACCTGAACTCGCTAATGATTATTTTCAGGGAACTTCTGAAGAACTTACTGCATCTTTTTCAGCGTAAAATATATGAATAACCAGCATGACTCTTCTTTAAATAAATTAATAGATCAATTAATATGTAAAACTCTGAACCTTAAAAAAAACATCAAAGGACTTTCTATGTTTATACTTAAGAGCTTTAAAGATATGTCATTCTATTTCATTATATATGATTATAATCATTTTTCTCGTATAATATTCAGAACATACATAGTGCAATAATTAAAACAGGTTGTCTTTGTCGGTACAGGAGCTTCATGTGTGGTACTAGGCTTCCAGCTGTGGTGTATCTGGTAGTGTTTAGCTAGGAAAATTAGGCAGCTAGTGCTTTCCTGAGGACAGGAGTCGAAATATGAGGTCCGCCTTTTAAACAGTTTGTAATCAGAATAATCCCACACCAAAAGACTGGGCTTCTCTGTATTATAAGTATACGGCTACGGTTTCTCAGTTCCCTGATGTAACTCTGTCATAATAAAAACTGTTATAGATACGCTGCCTTAAACATACATCTTTTTAAATGCCAGATGACTGTGAACTTGTGCGTCACCATTGACCGCAGCCTTATTAAAACTCTGTGCTTTGAAGTTAGTCTTCAAACAATTTGTTGTGTAAACATTTAAAGCTTTGTAACAAAAACAACAAAGCACTATGATAACAAAAGATATTGGACCTCAAGGCCCGTTTCACAATTGAAGAACTGTGTAATTACAATATATATATTTTTTAAGTCAACAACTGCTTAGAACAGTTTCATGTATATGCAACTTTTATTTTATTCATGAATAGTGCCTGAAAGTATTAATAACCATACAAAATAAATATTGTTTCTGAGTTTGTCAATAGTCCACACAAATGGTAACATTCTCAACATATGTTATAGTCATTGTGCTGCACTTTTAGCTTTTTTTGCAAATCAATCACACATTATTTTTATGAATACTCCATCTAGACAGCTCTTATGTAAATGTAAACATTTACTGTCATATTGTAAAAGCACAGCAAAATATAGCACAGCATACTGAAACACTGCTAATAGGAATATACATGCTGGTCACTGGTGGTTCCTCCACATAGAGCTGAACTTGTACAGTATAATATAGTTAAGGAGCTAAGGTTGCCTGTTAGGTGCATGCTGGCTCGCCAGTTGTATAATTTATATTCCTCTTACCTGTAATAGTTGAGTTCGGACTCCAGTTGCTGAACATGCCTCTGCAGCAGTGGCACGTGGTTGGCTTTGGCCTCCAGTTCCTTGACTTTTCCCAGGCTGCTGTGCACTGCCTGTCTGGCATCTTCCACTTTCTTCCTCATATCTGCCTGCTCCCTCTTGAGGTTTCTGTTGCAGTCCTCTAAAATGAGCAGAGCCTCCTGCGACCTCCCCAGCTCCTTCTCCAGTTCCTGGTTGAACCTCATGGCCTCTTCGATCTGCCCATCCCTGGAGCTGCGGATCAGCTCGATCTCCTGCAGGAAGCTCTGAAGGCACTTGATGTTGCTCTGGGTGCTGGTTTTGTGGTTCAATCGCCTCCTGCTTGCTATGAAACAGCCTTCTTCAGCGCCATGGTTAGCATGGCTCTTCCACAACCCCACCTGTGTTACAGTTTTAAAAAAAAGCGCTATGAAGGTCAACCAAAACTGAAATTAGCAAAACAATTCTATTAAAAATCCTTGAGACAGTTTGCCTTATTTAGCATCAAGAAAAAAAAAGATATCATGTAATTGTTTTATTTATTGTGTAGCCATCCTGAACATTTCTCAAATAACAAAAAAAGGGATTTTACTTGCTTAAACTACTCAAAGATTTGGCACAGTGATTACAGTCGAATCCCCTTTTTTTTTTTTTTTTTTAATCAAACCAAGTATGCAGATCTATTATTCACACAGCAGTGTTATAATGGCACCACAATTAACTATCTGTTTTACTCAAACTTTCCAGATGGTCATAAATATTAACTCTATTTCCAAGAATGTATGATTGAAGTCTTCTCAATAATAGATGACCTGCTGTAGCATTAATAATAATTAGTAGCATCATAAAATATTGTCCCATACATGATAAATTCAATAGTAATCTCCATACCGCTACTTTGTTGTATCAAACCTGATATGTTGTGTGCAAAGCTCCCGCTCTCACCTGAAGGGCTAAGGATCGGGCATCACTGCTCTGAAGAGCGGCTCGCATGTCCTCCACAAGCTCCCTTAGACTTGCATTCTCATCTTCAAGTTTTACAACCCTGTCTTCAGCCTCTTCCAGAGCTACAATCTCCTCGTAGCATTCCCGGGTACAGCTACAAGACCCCGGCTTTCTGTAATGCGATGCATGCCGCTCTGAGGGTGGGGAGGACCCCCTGCTCCCTCTCCCGTTTTCACCGACAGAGAGCGATTTTTTCCTCCGCCTTAGAGGGCTTCTGAGTCGGATCTGGGTCTCGATGTGCTCGCTCTCTTTGCCCACCAGCAGCCTGCCGTTTTCATACTGGCACCCGGCTTTGGTACTGAAGTAGCCGCAGAGTTTAGCGTGAAACTGCCTGAATGTAATCTCATCTGGTATGTCATCCAAAACACCAGCGCATTCCTCCAGATCATTATTCAGCCCCAAAACCTCACAGAGGATTTTAAAATCTTCAGCCGAGACCTTGCCTTCACCCAGACAGTCCAGATGATGAAAGATCTCTTGCAAGTACTGATCCAAACCGGTGGCCAGAACTATAATTTCGTTTTCCACTCCGCGGTCTAAACCGTAATGGTAAGCCAAAGTGCTGACAATCCACTGTGTCCTTCGGGCTGGTCGGCTGTAGGGATCGCAGGGGTCTGATTTATTCATATTTTAAACTGCGATTAGATTGTAATAGACTTTTGACTTTCAACTATAACTAATGATATTTAACAGGCTGGAGTTGTACACTGTCGCTTCCCATCTTCGGTACAAAGCAATACACCACACCACACCCTCTTGCATAGTCTTATTGATCCAGTTTTTCAGCGAGTAGGGTGGTAGTATCCCTCATTCTAAGAATCTTAGCCTCCAAGTACTGCCGCAAGAAGTTCAGACTATCAAAATAAAACTCAACATGTGTTTCGTGTCGTCCGCGGAGAGGCTGGGCTTAATTTTTCTGTGCATTGTTTTATCACCCAAGACGTTGTCGTATTACAGCACAGGTTTGCTTTGGTAGTGGACTACGAGTTTGTGATTCACAATGCGTGATGCAAAGCTGTAAGACTATATGATGTAGGTGTGTGCAGCGTTCCAAACCGGCGTTGTATTCAGACAGGGTCATTTATTAACAACATACAAAAAAAGGCGTTTATCTTTAAACTGGCGTGGAATGCATTTATTTTCCAATCTGCTGCCTTTCACGGATACATGATGTCATTGTGAATTGAAACATCAAGGTACAACAGACAATGTGTAACAACTGCACCTGCTGCCACGCTACTTATATGTAACTAGTTTAATATTCAGCCAGCTGCAATCTCAGCCAACCCCACTGTATTCAGTGCATTGTATTGTCTGATGAAACAAATCTGCAACAATGGAGTGCGTGCGTTTTTTTTTTTTTTTTGCTGTGCATATTTAGTAAAAGGGAAGGGAGCTTTTTTATCTTTTGTTTCCCCACGTGATCAAAATAAATATGTAGTTTAAGAAATGGAAAGTTGCACGAAATTGTATAACCAGCAAACTACTCTGACCAAACCATTCAAATGGATGGCTGTCTTTATAATAAGTGGCGACAGTAATATTACCATATATACATATTGTACTCACTACTGACAAGGGTTGAAAAGGGGGTTTGACCAAAAATATTGATCAATTTATTCGAGCAGCTTGGCTCTCTTATTTTAAATGGCAAAAGTGTCCCCAAAGTGCAAATAATTGATTTAAAGACTGACAGAATTTGTCATACTATACACATGCCAACATAAATTTCCCTACAACACCTGCGCTTCTATCCACACGAGTTGCTGTTATTGATTTTTTTTTTCTCTCGCTTAAATTAGGGAAAGAAAAGCACCAACATGACGGGCATTTGGTTCTTTGTTGGACCCTCTCAATATCCATCTGATATTTTCAGGGTGAAAAGGAGCTTGAAGTAAACACATGAATCTCAGGGTTGTAAGTAAAGTTCACTCTGAAGGAGGGTTTGGCTACAGTAAAACCCTCTATATCTTTGCCAGGAACTTTTTTTTTTGGTAGCGACAGAACATTTGCGCTGTTTGGAAATATAAGAACAGTAATGTATTTGATTAAATTAACATTGATTTTTGGCTTTGTAAGTTGTTTGTTCCTTTTAGCTGTGGCTAATGCAATCAGTATATCGTGTTTTTATATTAAAACATTTTGTATTATTATTAATAAGGCTATATTTTAAACAGACATAGCCAGTTGGTCATTTATTGTACTCTGATAGTCCACTAAAGACAGATGGGCCTATTGCGTTTAGAGACCCAGCACATATGGCCTTTTAAAATAGTTATTTATGATCATGTCGGTCTTTCTAAAAATGTTTCTCATCACCACCCATTAATTCCGTTTGACCTTTAAGTATAAAACTTATCAACAATGCAAACCACATGTTTATTTTATATTTCAACAATGCGTTCATTAAATCACACACCATGAACATAATAGGCAAAAGTACATTGGAGAGTGAAGTAAATATACATTAGTAACAGCCTCTGCCTAATTAGCTTATTCAGTAAATAACAGGCATCCTGCTACAATAAATAAGATGCCATAATGTCAAACACAATGTTTTAATAAAGGCTGCAATGCTGTGAAGTATAGTAGTGCTTGTCAGAAATTATTTCATAAAGATTTCAAGAACTATTCCATACATTTATATTAGTCCTAAATTAAACGACTATAAAATATACAGATTTTGACATCATTAGAGTAGCCTTGTCATAGTGTGTTAATTTAAATATAATGGAAACGTTTTATTAAAATAAAGTTAACCACTATATCAAGTTATAAAACTTAGGAACGTAGGCAATGCACATACACACGGGGAATACGCGCAGTGAAAAAAAGTCACTGTCACTCATATTAAATTAAGATAATTTCTGTCTCGGATTTAATAATTGCAAAAAGAGGGAGAGAGGCGCGTTGCAAAGTCTGTTCAATCAGTCACCTTTCGTGGAATCCCATTGTCACCCATGTTGCCTTAGCAACGTTTATAGCAACAGCTAGACGATTTACACGAATTATTCCGCCAGACAGGAAGTAAAGACTTTTTATTATAAAACAAATCCAAGCACAGTGTAAAATGTATAATAATTAAAATCCTAATCGGTCTTTAATCTACATAAGCAAAACGTTTCCAGAAAAACTCTGAAGGCGCAAATGGTTTGTTTGGTGGAACTAGATGGTGCTGCTGAAATTGGCTGAGCTTCTCTACGTTGTCTGAGAAGTTATGCGGCTAGTTGCTATCGGAAAGTTTGATTCGTGGTAAAAAGTTTTGCAACAATTCACCTCACCTGTGTGAAGAGGGAAAGGTAGGCACTGCACGCAGCCTTGACTGGACGAGTTCATAACAAATAACATTCAATCTTAGTCAAGAAAGAAAAGATAGTAAACAGAAGGTAAAAAAAACGTTTATAGATTCGCAGTTCATGTAGATTACAATAGTAGGTTTTATTTGTATATTTGTGTTCAATTCCTGTCAAAAATGTGGTTTGAACTGAGTGATTTTTATAATTAAAGATACTTGGAGTGGCAGTTGTACAGACGTAGTTTTAAACAAATTCTTTAAGCATTTAATATATAAATATATGTTTTACGTTCCAGATTATCCTGGGCTTCTTTCTATCTGTCGTTCTGTTTTTTACACCAGAAGCTGCTGCTGCTGCTGTCCAAGGAACTCTGTATTACAAATGGAGTCCAGTGATGCAGAAAAACCGCTGCTGTCTGAGGGCTTTAACGCCGTAGCTTCTCCGGAATTCCAGTCTCCCATATACGACAGTGGGGTAGCTACAGATGATGGGGAGCGAGAGACTGAGAGGGAGGTTTCATTATCAGGCAGCGCAAGGGGAGCTGGTGGAAGTCCAGCACCTCCACAGTCCGAGTCCACGTCACAAATCCATGCACAAGTGACAGAGAGTTCCATGCAAATAACGAATGAACCATCCGGCCCATGTCATGTTGTTACTTGTACAGTGTCTTTTGCAATAGCAATTCCTAAAGGTATGAGGCACTATATCATTATATAGAGAGATATTTTAATAGTTTTTTTTAATTGATTGTTAATCATTATACTGTGTGGGTTTTAAATTTAAAAAAAAAAAAAAAACAACACAAAAAGTTTGCACTGCTGATTCTAAAAGGAATATATAAGTGAAAGAACTGTGCAGACATGCAATAGTCATGCTGAGTTGCAACGCTCCCTTTAACCCATGGTGGTAACTCTAACATCTAGTTTCCTGTTTTCTGGTGTCTCGACCTGCTAGATGTCTCCTGCCAGAGGAAAAAACATATGTTTTACTAGACAACTATTTCATGACTAAAGCCGCGCATGAAAATAACATAAATGTCATGTCTCATCAGGGCAAGAAGAGCAGAGCAGTGAAAGCAATGCATTAAAGAAAGGAAAAATAAAGGAAAATAAATCCAGTAACACAGCCGAAGCTCCCAAAGCTCAGAGTTACTACCACATGGAATACATACTTCTCCCAGGTGACCCCGAGCCAATGAAAGTGGACATAGTGATGTTTGGCATGGCTGCAAAGATTTTCATGGAGAATGAAACTATGGTAAAAAAAAAAAAAAAAAAAATCTGCAAGGTTTTTAGTTGTTTCTTGGACGAAAACAAAAACCAGAGAAAAGTTTGAGCAAAATAACACCTAAACAGTTGTCATTGTTACATTTTTTGTGCTTGGGTTTAGACAGCAGTGTTTGGATTCATGTTTTTTATGCTAGTTTTGTTGTAACATTTGCTTCGTTTTTCTGCATGTCAAATTGTTTTAATGTGTCTTTTTGGACAGAGAGCAGACCCAGAGGTTGGCACAGGGATGGAACCTACAAAAAGAAATGACACAGTGCTTAGCCACCCCACTCTCTCTCTCTCTCTATATATTTTTTAATCCAGCCTCACAAGACAGAATTTTTCATATGCAGTACATTATGTGTTGCCGTACATGGGGGAAAAAAAAATGTTTTGTACAAAAAACACAGCTACATTTATTTTGCACTTTTAAATTCCCATTGCAAGTGACTAGAATAACTTAGTATAATAAATGCAGGTGTTGCCATAAGGAGATTATTATCTGTGATTGCTCCAATACCCAGGTTGTTTGGAAAGCCTTTAGTTATAAGAGAGAAAAGGCACAGATCAAATAGATGTTTAACCTCTTGGTTGTCAGGTATACATTGGTGCATGTCTTTAAATAATTACTTGAGCTTACTGAAGCAAAAGTCTTGTTTTGAAGTTTCTTATGGGCAGGATCAGAGAAACTCCAATCTTAATGTTTACAATGGATTAACACTCTTCCTGCAGCTGTGTGTTATGAAGATTTCTGTTTACATTTATTGTAGACTTAAACCTTTTCTATTAATGTTCCTCAATTCCAAAGTCTAAATAGTATTTACAGTATATTTCAATTATACCCATTATACAGCATTTTTATATAAATAATATAGAAGAATGTATGCTAATGCTAAATTATCCAGTTTTTGTCAGACATAGGCTAAGTCCTTGTTTTTAAAGTATAGGACAACTTGGCTACCGTATTATTTTAGGAAGTAGTTGTTTTGTATATGGTTTAAAATGGACTATTTGAAATTAATTGGGGAAACACAATGTAAATTCAAATCTATATCAATATCAATTGAAAGTGCATTTCAAATACAAATACTCAATGAACTGCAGTGAGCCTTAGTGGCACTTAATTAGCTGTGTGGTGAGACGTGTGCATTGTAGGATAGTGTTGCATCTTCTCCCCTTTCACAGTTGACAACAACACTGCAACTGAAAAGTCATGCTAGCTCTTTATCTCTATATAAATGTTTTAAAACATTGAAGACAGGCCCTGTTTTGAGTTACTGCCTTGGAAGATTGTATTTCTACTAATTCAGTTCCTTTTGAAATGAAGCTGTTTGCAGATTTATTCATTAAATGGTCATTTTGGTGTTCTAGAAAAAACAAAGTGCTTGTAGCCATGGCATCACATTTTGCACATTTGTTTATGTAAACATTACACTTTTTTTAAATGGTAGGCTTTTTATTTTATGTCCTTATAAGAAATGTATTGGAAATGCAGTCTTCTAGTCCAAGTGTGGCCCAAAGGTGTGTTCGTTTGGCCAAGGAAGGCCTTACAAAATGTAACCTACTAGATCAGTGAACTGAAATGAATGATTTGTTGCTCTTCGGACATTTCACATGTGCATTCTTAATTATATTTTTTTATAATCATACATATTAATTATGGTTTAGTTTTACAAAGATGTATTGCTGCTGTTGGTCTCTGTGCCCATTCTCAGTAGTTGCCCTGATATAGTATCCAAGTGCCATTGAGCATTGTACAATTAGCTTTCTACACTTAAATATCTATTTTCTCTGAGAGTGTTGTGTGTGATTTCTGAAAGCCAAGTACTGCAGGCACAAGGCTACATCACAATCTAATCTGTTAATCATTATCAGGATCTGCTGGGGGCTTGCGATTCAAAACTGTATTAGATTATCATATTGAGCACATCATATGATTGGTAAGCTTTTAAACTATGCACATTAAATGTAATAACAAATCTAATAAAAAGCGAAACCTTTGTTTAAGAAGCTAGAAATGACTGTTTATCAGTGCATTCGTTTTGTACTGTCTTGTTTAAAACTTGTTCACGTCACATTATTATTTTATGCTTATTGTATAAGGTGCATTACTATTTTAATTTAAGTTGTTAATAACAGTGTTTTTTTGTCCTTTTGGTTTTAGGTGGTGTAAAACAACTGATAATGAAACACAGAAAGCTGTTTCGTAAGAGTCAGCCAAAACCAAGCTTCACAGGCAATAAAGATAACAGCCTTAGAGATGACAGGAAAGTGTCAGAGTTGAGCTTTGAGACAGGTAAGAATGTGTTTGGGATATTGTGCGTATTATTTGACACCTTTCATTTGTCATCATTGTCTACAGCCACTCTTTCCCCTTTCGGACATAAGTTGGTTTCAACTGTTCATAGAATGATCAATGGTCGTATGGGACTTTAATGGGGAAAACCCCCTGATGTCAATCTTTGGTCTCATCGAGATCCTGGATATAGCAAGAAAGCTGTTTTAATGGAGCTTGTTTTAAAAACAAAATTGTGTCACCTACATGGTATATGTACTTGATAATGACCAGACCAAACAGCCATACTATTAAGGTACACTATCATGGGTCTTGAGTTTCAGTTACTGGAGAATATTTCTGGTACATTACAAGTGCTGTGTTTCACTCCTTAACCTTCTGGATGAGGATGAAGTAAATTCCTTTCAAAATGTACCAGTATGTGGTTTTGAGACCAGCTTTTTTTTTTCTTTCCAATTTGAACTACTTACCTATTGATCTTCACTAACTTTTCCCCTGATCTGAGTCTTGTTCGCCAGCATCTCTATTATGTTGTCAGTAATACTTGCTGTTATTCCCAACCAGTGTAAGTCCTGCTTTGTTACGTTTACTGCATAAACAGTGTAGCTGTCAGTTCTCTTTTCTGTACATTTTTTACAGGAGAAGTTGGCATTGCCTCTTCCCTTACTGGTATGCAGACTGCTTTATCTGTCGCTTCAGACGCAGACGACAGTTCACCACAGAGGTAAGGAATTTTCATTGTTTACAACCAGAGAAGTCTTTCATTGTTTACAACTGCTACACTTGAACTAGGCTCAATTCACTGGTCATAATTACAGCCATCTGTTTGTACTGAATTTGTCATGATTACACTCCCATTTCAGAGCAACTCAACTTTGACCTCTAACTTAATAACTCTACCAGATGTTTAGGTTCTCAGTATGCAGTTTGCATCCCATGTTATGGACTGTGTTTTTTTGTTTTTTTTTTAGCTTTAAGGTTCTTCAAGATATTGGGTTCAAATTGAATGCACAGTTATCAATGTTTCTTGTATGTGAAATAGTAAATTACCTGTATCTGTTTAAATACTGTAAAAAGTGACTAAGGCGTCTAGCACTCGAACTGGTTTAAGAAAGTGTTAATTGTGCTCATTCCCCCTATACTTTTGAGTTAGATTAAAATGTACTGTTGTACTATTTGTATTTTTCTTTATTTAACTGAGAGCACATATTGCTGGCTTGAGAGCAAGATCGTTCCATAATTGAGGGGCCCTGTAACTGACAGATTGCATGTAAGTAGTGTGCAAAGACGGGTTATAGTGTCTCTGAATGAAACAACAAACAGCTCTGGTGAAACTCTTGTTTTCCCCACATAATTTAAAACAGCTGATGTTGACTCCTACAAGCTAAGGAAAAATTACTTTACATCCTGTCAACACTAAGTTTGGATTCTTAAATCACACTGACTTGCACATGGTTTAATTTTGTAATACTTGTTTGCATGACATTGGTGATACTAGCAAGAGTATAGCTAGTAAAAATGCAATGTTACTCCTGCACTTTATATGGTGGTACAGTTGCAAATGCATCATTAAAATAAAAAAGTTCTTGAAGGAATTGCATACCAGGACCATTATTTTCTGCTGTCTGTGTTAAATCTGAACACTGCCATTGCTACAGTGCTGATAATTGTGTTCCTGAGCATGTTCAAAAGTAGAATTTTGCAGTACTTTTGTTATGTGAACATTTGGCTGTCCACTGTGGTCTTATGTGAGACTACCAATTTTATCTGTGACCTGAAAGATGATAAAATATTGATCTGCTTTTTTTTTTTCTCCTCCATTTTCATCACACAGTTTTTTGGGTGAGCAAGAAGCAGCTGTGCTTGATACCAGGACTGCTAAACTCAAAGCAACCCAAAAACAGACTGTATCTACTACAAGTACTGCAGCACAGAAAAAGGCCCTTATTGATCCATCGCCTAACTCAATAAAGAAAAACAGCAAGACAGTGCTCAGTAAGTGTTTTTTAAACATGGGGATTTGTATGCTTACATCTGGTAGCAAAGCAAGTACATGTTATTTTAAGTTATGTTGTATAATAAGTGGCTTAAATGTTAGGCATGGAATATACTGTATTGTTTTCTGGGTAAGAGAGCTATTTCCTCCTGTGATTGTCACATTTATATCCTTTGTGGGTGGTGAATAAATGATATCCACCCCCTAACCTTGAGATATTATGCTGAGAATAAGTTTTAATTCCAAACCCGTAAAAGAGATTTAGTATTCAACAATCGTGTGGTCTTTTATGCTATGAGTAAGAGGAATGTTTTTGCAGGGTTGCAGGGGGATTGGAGATTGCTAGATTAGGCAAGATTATTAAAGTTTGGTTCCTGGAGTGAGCACAACTCCCCTCTGGTGTTTTCTATTACAGAAGAAATAAAAATGCCTTTTTAGGGATTTAGTAAACTGGATTACGTGAACCCCTGATTTAAATTTGTTAGATGTAGTATTTTTTCTAATTGTAATGGTGGATATGCCCTGGCAGGGTGATACACTATAAAGCATTAGTCTTGTAACTAAGTTTTGATATGCCACCTTGTGGGATCGATTGACATAGACACATAATAAGACAGTAGCTGTGTTTTTGAAGTTTTGCACCATGCTCCACTCATAGCAATATGGAGTTAAAATCTTGCGATGTCTAAAATTCTACACTTCACCCCCCTTTTTTTATTACCTTAATTGAATTGCCCTATTCAAATATTGCCTCACTGCTGCGACCCTGCCGAACCTAATTAGCGGATCTCCCTCCTTAACCCCTTGGGACCGCCAAGGCCAATGCCGAGCTCTCTGTGGTTCCCTACCCAGTATCAGCACCTTGGTGGGAATGAGATTCGAAGCACTCTCTAATGGCTCGCTCTACTGTCCAAGTGGCCGCGGTTTTACAAGGTGAGCCACGAGGGACTCCCCAACATGGAATGCTTTTTATACCAATTTATTTTTCATTCCACTTAGAAAAAAAGTGCAGCAAACTTTGCAACTGGTACAGAAGCTTAGTAAATCTATCCTCTTAACAGTACTGCTGTATATATAACTGTTCAAGAAAGGTAGGTGTTCGTTTTCATGACAAGAATAGCCTTTCTGAGACCTCCTTAAAAATCCTAAAACAAGCAACATTTTTCAAATAAATAATTCTTGAGGTTGTTCATGGTCAGAAATGTGGTTAGGCAAGGTTTAAAAAAAAACAAAGAAACAACAAAACAGGATAGTTGTGGATTTGTTGTGTTGCTTAACAGTTTCAGGTAGAGTTCCAGTTAATGAAAAGGTACCATCTTCAGGCAGAAACAAGTATGTGCGCAGAGGAGCACAAGCAGCACTGTCAATGACAGGACTGATGAAGAAGAATGCAGTGCATCAGTACACCTGGACCCAGTTCATCTGCTTGCAGGTACCTGCCTGTATATACACTACTGATTGTCCTAACAATTCTACTGGTGTTGAAGCTAAAGTCTGTTTGGGTGTGGTCTAGTGGTTAACAGGAAAAGCATTTAATTGTTCACACAGGAGCATCCTTATTTTATGCCACTAGTATTTAAAAAACTCGGGGCACTCCATCGAGAGTCCAGAGTTATTTTTTCTAGATCTGTATTTTTGAAATTGTATTTATTATTTTAAAACATTATAGCAAAAAGTAGTGGTCTGGTTTGAAACTCTCGATTTCTATCGTAACAAATGTCCCAGCAGAACAGCACATCCTGCAGCAAATTAACAACACATGTTACACTTCCTGAATCCTCCTGCCTTTTGTAAGAATGTTTAACGATGCTCATGTAGAGGCTGGTCCTTGCTGCAAGACTTTGATGTTTGCTTTGGGGGGGTAGTGCTGGAAAATGTTCTAATTGTCTACAGACTGGCACCAGATTTAGCCAGTCTACTTCACTGCTTTCTTTTGATGTGTTTTCACTCACTGCCACAGTGGGTGACCTTGATGAGAAGCTTTTCTTGTGAAAAGCAGCCCCAAAGTCATAAATCGGAGCCAGCCAGACAAATAAAAAAAAATATATATATTTATATATATAGTAAAGTTATATTAAATATAGTAAAGTTACATTAAAATGATGAACCTTTGTTTTTCAGGAAATAAATCAGTGACAGATTGCCTGTATAGTTTATCTCCTGCAATCCTGGATGGCTTCTGTACTGTTTCTATTGAACAGCCACTCATTTCGGATGAACTAAAACAAGAATTGAACCCTCTTGTTATCAAAATAGGGTCTTGCACATGTTTGCCAACACGCCCGGTTCCTATTCATGAACTGAAGGTACTTTTTCTAGAAAAGCATTTCAAGGTTAAACATTAACATTTCTATTATTTTTTAATATTCGATCCATATTAAAAAATGTGTATTTTTTAAAATGTATGTATATATATATATATATATATATATATATATATATTGTAGAAAGGGCGGCGTCGCCTTTAAGAAATGGCGACGCCAGTTGAGAAACTGTACAACCCAGGAACCCTAGCATTAATAGGGAAGGCGGGGTTTCTGGGTATAAAGGGAAGTGGAGCAGGACAACGGGGGTGATCGTGGGGAGCACCGCCGGTGTTTACTGCTGACAGGACGCAGAGAACTGAAAGTGCAATACGTGTTTTCCGGAAGGTAAAGTGAACGTTTGATTTCGTTTGAGCAACAGCCGTATTTTGTTTTACCGTGAGCGTTTATCCTCTTGGTGAGGTAGTCTTTTGTTTTGTTAGGGTTTCTTTTATTTTTACGAAGTATTGGACAAGAGACGCTGTTAAACGGTAACAACTTTAAAATAATCCCGCAGTTTCCGTGACGGTTGGGAACTGTCACAACTGCCGCGGGTGGATATGGATGTATGTTTATTTCGGGACTCAGAGGGAAGCGCGCATGAAGGCGCAGCACAATTAGCGAACTGTAACAGTAAGAACGGAGGCAACAGTCTGGAGTTTTGGATGTGGCTTTTATTGTACAGACAGGAATAACAGTTTCCACAGGTGGTGTAAACAAACAAGAATATTGTGTTTGAACTCTGAGACACCCCGTGTTTCTGTGAAGCACTGGGACATTGGTTGCAGGGGTTCACCCCCACAACCAGGATATAATTCTATTCATTCTTGTGGATCCTTCCCAGTCTTGCAGCGATACTCCAGCAGTGGGTGTCCACGTTGTTCTTATAAATCACCCGTGTTCAGAGATACTCCAACAGGGGGAGGGGAGTCTCTCTGTTCTTGTCTGTGTTACTGCCAGTTCCAGCAGAGGGAGTCTGCGTGATCCTGACCTTGTGTTCTTACCTATGTTACAACAAGATTCCAGCAGAGAGCGTGCTTTTCTTCTGACCTGTGTTGCAGTGAGATCCCAGCAGAGGGAGGCTGCGTGACTCTTACCTGTGTGGCCGAGAGATTCCAGCAGAGGGCGCCGGTTCCCTACTTACCTGAGTGGTGGGAGTACTCCAGAGGAAAGGACGTGCAAAGGCCGCGGCCTGCTGGACTCGGCAATCTGAAACAGTTAGTGAGGGGCGAAGAAGTGAGCCAGTTAGTGACCCGTACAGGGCTATACGCAACATAAAGGAAGTGATAACTTATGTGTAAATATTGTAAATAAAAAGTCCTTACCTGAACGTTCCTTGTGTCTGTGCCAGTCGGTGGAAGCGAAAGTAGAGTTTTACACGGGGTACTCTACGGGTTTGTTACACTTGGTGTCAGAAGTGGGATTCTGACGACCGGAAAAACACTCCAGTCGGACCCACGAACAGCAACAAAATGGAAAACGCCGACGCACTGATGCGAGCACTACTGCATGCCACGGCAGTACAACAGGACAACAATACGAAGATGCAGGAACTACAACAGGCGGCTATTCAAGCCCAGCAGGAAACCAACCGGCTGCACGCACAACAGCTGGAGGTGACCCGGCAGGAAATGGCCATGTTAAAAGGCCGCTTGGACCAGACCTCGACAACGCCTTTTGTGTCTTCCATTCGACCCTCCCATGTCTTGCAGAAGATGACGCGGGAGGATGATGTGGAGGCTTTTTTGTTGGCGTTCGAACGTACGGCCACCCGGGAGGGATGGCCAACGGAGAAATGGGCTGGGATTCTGGCCCCGTTTCTAGTAGGTGAAGCCCAGAAGGCATACCATGATCTGGGCCCGCAGGAAGCTGAGAGTTACCCCCACTTAAAGGCCGAAATCCTGGCACGGGAAGGGGTGACCTCAGCTGTACGGGCACAGAAGTATCATGCCTGGGGTTATGCACCCGGGGTACCACCCCGGTCACAGATGTACGACCTTATCCATTTAGCCACTAGATGGCTCAGACCGGAGGTCAATAACGCCGAGAAGGTTATAGAGATTCTCGTGATGGATCGGTATCTACGGTCCTTACCGGCCCCACTAAGGAAGTGGGTCGGTCAAGGAGACCCCAATACCATCAATGAATTCGTTGACCTCGTAGAGCGGCAGTTAGCCGCGGAGGAGCTCTCTCGACAGCCCCAGATCCCGGCAATAAGAAGCCCGAAACCACCAGCATGGACATTGAGATCGGGTAAGCGACCGGCGATGCCGGAAAGGGGTGAAGAGCGGCCAGAGGTCGTGAAGGGACTGGGGACCATTGGGGGGTTGAAGCCCGAGGTGCCGGGGTTTGGCAATCTTAAATGTTTTAAGTGCAATCAGGTGGGCCACATTGCCAAATATTGTAAAACTGAAGAACAGATGGAGTGCAATGTGGTAAAGCATAGTGCAATAGAAAGCCACTTTTGTGGAAATATAATTGTTCCACGTCACCCTGTGGGGACGTATCCTTACCTAGTGTGGGTCACCATTAATGGGAAAAAGGCGGAGGCTCTCGCCGATTCAGGTAGCGCAATTACTTTAGTCACGCTTGATTTGTTATCAGACCAGGTGCTGGATTATGACTTTAAAACAGGGGTTACTTGTATTCATGGGGATGTTAAACACTACCCAACTGCTGTAGTCTCTATTGAAGTTGGTTCCCAGGCTGTAGACTTAAGGGTTGGAGTAGTTCCCCACCTTCCCCACCAAGTAATCCTTGGCAGAAACATACCAGGGTTTGACACCCTGGTGAAATTCAATAGGCAATTGGCTAAGCCGAAGGTAACTATTGAGGACGAAAGTATGCCTCCTGAGAGCCCCCATGACATTTTCCCGTTTACGGACCCAGACTTATTTGTTGAGAATTATTGTGTGAAAGAAAGAAAGTCCCGCAGACAGCGGCGACAAGAACGAGATTCGAAAACACAAAGCCTAATGGGGTTATTGGCAAAACGTAATAGCAAGGGGGTATACACTCAGTGCAGCGAGACAGACATTTTAGCAGAGACAGGGGAAGTGGTAATGGGAAGTTCCAGGGAGGGGCCCTGGGAAGAATGTCTTCAACTTCCCAGTGAAGACTTTGCTAGAGAACAGGAACGGGACCCCACCCTGGTGAATATTCGGGAGAAGGTGGTATCCGTAAACGGCACTAGGGTGGAAAACGCTGTGGTTAACCCACTTGAGCACTTTATCATAAAGAATGATCTACTGTATCGCTGCACCCAACTTAATCAAGAGCCCATAGAGCAGTTGCTGGTTCCACCTGCTTTTCAACCTCAGGTGTTGTATTTGGCGCATTCACACTTGTTCGGGGGACACCTGGGGTCCGAAAAGACATTGCAACGGATATTAAAGAGGTTCTATTGGTTGGGTATTAGGAAGGCAGTGGACCGATATTGTAGGTCGTGTCCAGAGTGTCAGTTGGCCAGCCCTAATCCAGGTTTACGAGCACCTTTGCAGCCTCTACCTATTATCGAGGTGCCGTTTGAAAGGATAGCAATGGATTTAGTGGGGCCGTTAAACAAGTCAGCTCGAGGACACGAATACATCTTGGTCATTTTAGACTACGCAACTAGGTATCCTGAAGCCATTCCTTTACGGAATACGGCGTCTAAGACAATTACAAAGGAATTAATACACTTGTTCTCTCGAGTAGGTATCCCAAAGGAAGTTTTGACGGACCAAGGCACCCCATTTGTGAGTCGATTGATGAAGGATTTCTGTACTACCTTGAAGGTTACCCCCATTCGAACGTCTGTGTACCATCCTCAAACGGATGGGCTAGTGGAGAGGTTTAATAAGACCCTGAAATCAATGTTAAAGAAAGTAGCTTCCAAAGATGGGAGGGACTGGGACCTCCTGTTACCTTATTTAATGTTTGCGATTAGAGAAGTACCACAGTCCTCAACGGGGTTCTCACCCTTTGAATTACTGTATGGGAGACAGCCAAGGGGAATATTGGATATGGCAAAGGAAACATGGGAAGCCCAAAAGTCCACAGGACGTAATGTGGTCGATTATATTTTACAGGTCCGTGATCGAATTACAAAAATCACCCCCATAGTAAAAGCCCATATGGAGGAAGCACAGACACGCCAAGCGGGACAGTATAACAGGAGGGCGGTGCACCGTAAGTTTAGCCCCGGGGATAGGGTTATGGTGTTGGTGCCAACCCCCGAAAGTAAATTGTTTACCAAATGGCAGGGCCCATATGAGATAATAGCTCCAGTAGGAGAAGTTAATTATAAAGTAAGACAACCAGATAAGCGAAAGAAGGAACAAGTGTACCATATTAATCTCCTCAAACCGTGGATAGAACGGGAGGAGCTGGTAGCACTAGTGGCTTTTGGGAAAGACAGCGGGAATAGACTGGAAGGGAGGTCAGTTAATATAGGACCCTTACTTACACCCCAACAAATCCAGGAAGTGCAGCAATGCGTAGAGGCTAACCAAGATGTGTTCTCCCCGGTACCAGGAAGGACGACAGTTCTCCAACATGAGGTCCACACACCTCCTGGGGTGTGTGTCCGGGTTAGGTCCTATAGGATCCCGGAGGCCCAACGGGACGAAGTCGTCAGAGAGGTCGAAGCGATGAGACGGATGGACGTGATCGAGGAATCCTCGAGTCCGTGGAACAGCCCAATTGTGATGGTCGCCAAACCCAACGGAACTTGGCGTTTCTGTAATGATTTCCGTCAGCTCAACCAGGTATCGAAATTTGATTCTTATCCTATGCCTAGGGTGGATGAGCTAATTGAAAGACTGGGCACGGCGAAATACTTAACCACTTTAGACCTCACAAAGGGGTATTGGCAAATCCCCCTTAGCCCTAAGTCGAGGGAAAAGACAGCTTTTGCCACACCCCTGGGCTTGTTTCAATACAAAGTAATGCCGTTTGGATTGCATGGCGCACCCGCCACCTTCCAACGGCTAATGGATATTATATTAAGACCTCATGCGCAGTATGCCTCGGCTTACATTGATGACATAGTGATATTCACAGAGTCATGGGAAACACATCTAGAGAAAGTTAATGCGGTGTTACAATCCCTACGAGAAGCATCGCTGACTGCAAACCCAGAGAAATGTTTTGTGGGTTTGCAGGAAGCTCAATACTTAGGGTTTGTAGTAGGGGGCGGTAAAGTCAAGCCCCAGATGAGTAAAGTAGAGGCCATCACTAAGTGGCCTATACCAAAGGATAAGAAACAGGTTAGGGCCTTCTTAGGTTTAGCCGGCTACTATCGGCGATTTGTGCCGGAGTTCTCGTCTATTGCTTCACCCCTTACTGATCTAATAAAAAAATCGGCCCCGATTCGTGTTAAGTGGAACCCCGAGACAGATAAAGCTTTTAGGGCTATTAAGGAAATACTGTGTAACAGTCCAGTGTTAAAAGTACCCGATTTTTCCCAGCCCTTTGTATTACAAACGGATGCATCTGAGGTAGGCTTAGGGGCAGTGTTGTCACAGGTCGTTGGTGGGGAGGAACATCCCATAGGATACCTTAGCCGAAAGCTTCTGCCCCGAGAAAGAAAGTATGCCGTGGTGGAGAAAGAATGTTTGGCAGTGAAGTGGGCAGTAGAGGCTTTAAAATATTATCTATTAGGCAGGGAGTTCACTCTAGTTACAGATCACGCACCCCTAAAATTTATGAAAGAAAACAAAGAGAAGAATGCTCGGGTAACTCGCTGGTTTTTAGCTCTACAGCCGTACAAGTTCAAAATTGAACACAGACGGGGGTCTCAGAACGCGAATGCAGATGGGCTATCAAGAGTACATGGGGTTAGTTAGGTCGCTCAACCCTATAGGTTAGAGCTGGGGGAGAGGATATGTAGAAAGGGCGGCGTCGCCTTTAAGAAATGGCGACGCCAGTTGAGAAACTGTACAACCCAGGAACCCTAGCATTAATAGGGAAGGCGGGGTTTCTGGGTATAAAGGGAAGTGGAGCAGGACAACGGGGGTGATCGTGGGGAGCACCGCCGGTGTTTACTGCTGACAGGACGCAGAGAACTGAAAGTGCAATACGTGTTTTCCGGAAGGTAAAGTGAACGTTTGATTTCGTTTGAGCAACAGCCGTATTTTGTTTTACCGTGAGCGTTTATCCTCTTGGTGAGGTAGTCTTTTGTTTTGTTAGGGTTTCTTTTATTTTTACGAAGTATTGGACAAGAGACGCTGTTAAACGGTAACAACTTTAAAATAATCCCGCAGTTTCCGTGACGGTTGGGAACTGTCACAACTGCCGCGGGTGGATATGGATGTATGTTTATTTCGGGACTCAGAGGGAAGCGCGCATGAAGGCGCAGCACAATTAGCGAACTGTAACAGTAAGAACGGAGGCAACAGTCTGGAGTTTTGGATGTGGCTTTTATTGTACAGACAGGAATAACAGTTTCCACAGGTGGTGTAAACAAACAAGAATATTGTGTTTGAACTCTGAGACACCCCGTGTTTCTGTGAAGCACTGGGACATTGGTTGCAGGGGTTCACCCCCACAACCAGGATATAATTCTATTCATTCTTGTGGATCCTTCCCAGTCTTGCAGCGATACTCCAGCAGTGGGTGTCCACGTTGTTCTTATAAATCACCCGTGTTCAGAGATACTCCAACAGGGGGAGGGGAGTCTCTCTGTTCTTGTCTGTGTTACTGCCAGTTCCAGCAGAGGGAGTCTGCGTGATCCTGACCTTGTGTTCTTACCTATGTTACAACAAGATTCCAGCAGAGAGCGTGCTTTTCTTCTGACCTGTGTTGCAGTGAGATCCCAGCAGAGGGAGGCTGCGTGACTCTTACCTGTGTGGCCGAGAGATTCCAGCAGAGGGCGCCGGTTCCCTACTTACCTGAGTGGTGGGAGTACTCCAGAGGAAAGGACGTGCAAAGGCCGCGGCCTGCTGGACTCGGCAATCTGAAACAGTTAGTGAGGGGCGAAGAAGTGAGCCAGTTAGTGACCCGTACAGGGCTATACGCAACATAAAGGAAGTGATAACTTATGTGTAAATATTGTAAATAAAAAGTCCTTACCTGAACGTTCCTTGTGTCTGTGCCAGTCGGTGGAAGCGAAAGTAGAGTTTTACACGGGGTACTCTACGGGTTTGTTACAATATATATATATATATATATATATATATATAATATATATATATATTTTTTTACTAAACTTTTGTAATACTAAATAATACTTTATGACATGACATCAACTTTTGTATCTTCTGCTGTTGTATTTTATTACTCTTATTCTCCCATGTGGTTTGAAAACAAACCTGACTGCAAGCCACTCCTTCAGTTCTATTTAATGTAATAAAATATGACCATCTTTGTAAATCACTTGTATCACAGAGTAAAGGTTGGTTGACTTCAGACAGTCCATGTAAATTAATATCTGCATGGCGGATTTCTTTGAAATTATAACTTCCCCCTGTTTACCTAGAAATCTAAGTAATCACTGTCAGATTTATTGTGGTAAATCAATGATGCAGATGCTTTATTAGAACATTCCTCAACTGAAATGGAATAAGCCTGCCTTAGGAAAATATATTTATCCTAAATGCAAAATCACTTTGGGCTGTTATTTTTGGTACGCCTACCGAACATCTATAAAACATTCCATATGACTTTGTTTCCTCTTTGAAGTTACAAATCAAAGCCAAGTTTTACTGTGTATTATTAAAATATTATACTACACAAATTCAAAACATTCAAATAGTACACTCATCTAATTGTTTATTCAAATATGTGATTCATAAATACATGTTGAGAAACTGCATGTTTGGAAGTGCATATTGAGGGACCTGCATGTACATCAGTAAAGTCAAACGCTGGTGTTTTAAATAGTGTATATCTATAGAAAAGCTTTACATATTGTGAAACTTAGTTTGTATATTTAGCACTGATTTTGTTTTCATGTGTATTGTTTTTCTTTCTAGGTAAAATGTGCTCCAGTGTATTGCAGATATCAATTTTATAATCTGACTGACCACCGGACTGCAAGCCGTGAACATGGGACACACGTGTACCTCAAAGACGTCAACGTTATTTTTACAGGCCTGCTGGGAAAGGGAGAATTCCGAGAGTACGTCCGCGGAACTCCCATTGAGATCGAGATCCACGACAGGGACAGGAAAATGGAAGAAACAATGAAAAAGTCAGCTTTGTTCGGTACTGAGCCCGAAGATGCAAAAATAAGCAATGTGGGCCTTGTGAGTAGCCAGCGCACTACCCACAATCCATTTACAGACAAGGATAAATTGTACAATCCGTATGGTGTTGCAAAGTTAGACCTTTCTGATCTGTTATATGGGGAAAAGCGTTTGAAACTGACTCTGCCCATTCACGCTTCACCACTTCCAGATCCTACAGGCATCCGTGGTATTGGAGGGTCTGGGAGGATTGTGGGATATCCCGGTTCTGTAGATGGTCCACAGGACCCTGCTTTGCCAGCGGGACACTATTTGGACTCATCCTCTCAGCTCAAAGTAACTGTTGAAATAGTTTGTCCACTACCTCTGGAGTCGGAGGTGATTAAAGGTCAGACGTCAGATTGTCCATTTGGCCGTATCATTTGTATCTTTGATAGTCTAAACAGCTCTGCCCTCAAAAAGCTAAATTCAGAGATATGCAGGATCAATTCTGCAGCGCTTCAGCTGGACTCCTACCCTGAGCACTTGCTTGAGGCTGCTTTTAATTCCTATAAGATGAAACCCCAGCAAAGGGAAAGCACTGAACTAGATATCGTCACAGGTTTTCACGTTCAGGATGATGAAATTCACCTTTTTGTGCTCGAGGGGCTGAAGGATAAAGCAATTCAAAGACTGTGGGAGAATATACCAAGGTAGGATTTTTAATTAATTTGCATGCAAGGTAGAGTTGCGCAGTATAATGTAAGTCTTTAACATCGTGCTAAGTCCAGTAATAAACATTGAATAAAAATACAAACCTGGACACTTTGATTTTAAGAGAGACCCATCTTACAGCTGGCGTATTGTTTGAATTTAAGAACACATGCTATTGTATGTTATACAATGATTAGTTGGTGCTCTCCAATTTTTTGGGAAATATTGTTCATAGTAGAAAGGCAATGTAAAACAATACTAATAGTGTTTTGCATACCTCACAATTTTACCAGAAGCGAAACTTTGTAATCAGGACAATGACCTTGAAGGGAAAGTAAAATCTGGTGACCGATTCCTAAAGGTTCCTAATCAATTAATCAGCACTTTATTGTTTAACTGGATGATAAGGTAACACACAAAGTCATGCATGTTTTGTTTTTTTTTCAACATGAGATACAGTAGATTCTGAAATGGATGTGTTACAGGTCTCTGGCATGCTTATATTTCTGTGCTTGTGTGCTTTATAAACTACAGGTGTGACAGTACCGGGGAAAGAATGTTGAAAGTGCTCTATAACTCTGATCTGTGCTTCCATCAGCGCCTGTACGCTAGCCTGGATCTCAACCTCTGCCGTGTCCATCTCCACAAACCTCTCTCTGATATAATGAAGCAGCCTCTGCTCTATGTCAGGGATATGGTACCTCAGGCGTGTTTCCAAGCTTTGTCAAGGTACGTACATTTTTCACTGTGATTTTAAAATCAGAAGCGTGAAGGTACCACATGTGCGCCTGTGTACAGTTTGTTTGAACAAAAGTTGCTTTTTGTAAGTAAATTAAGAAAAAGCAGGTTCTCCTTATTTATTATTTTTTTAAAGGTACTTGGGCCAGATTATACACGTTTCAAAATTTCTAAAATCCATACATTGTGGCCCAAACTCGAAAAATATGAAAGTAATGCTTTTATGGGCAATGCAACCACACCTTACACAGCATACGCTATATTGTTCTTTGCATTTTTTTTCTATTCATGTCAATATTATTTACATTATTTCTTTTAGATTGGATTTGATTTGCAAATTAAAAAAGCTTAAAGATGTGACGCATTACAATCTGTTCCCATCATCTGAGATGATTCTGAGTATGAGCCAAGAGTTTGGTATTCCACTAAGAAAAGCAAGTTTGGATACTATGAATGACTTAAAGCTAACATCAAACCAGTCCGCTGTAGAACCATCATCTCCGGACTTCAAGTCAACCACTCAACTCAACCCATTAGATAATTATAATGAAAAGTATGTGGAATGGAAACAGAAAATTAATATAATGCTTGAGGCAGGGATCGGCAAAGACTTAATTCAGATAGGTGTTAACAATTAAACTTCTTAGGAGTAGTTAAAGGAAAAAAAAACATTCGTTTTAGTGCATCATTCATTTTTAAAGGCAATGTAAGTTAAGGCAGACGTGTTCTGGATATTCTGTTTTAATGTCTCAGACGTGAGGTTAGACTTCATGTCTCATTGCTGGAATGCAAAGGGGTCATATGTCTAATACTTACCTGACCTTCAAGCAATAATACTGTGGTTCTGATATTTGTATATTGATCTGTAATTGTGCATGTCATGCTACAGTCAGGGACCCACATGATATATTGGTTCAATTGTAAAAGACACTGTTCAAACAACCCTGTGCATTCTACTCACCATGCCAGTGCATAATCAGTAATCTTAGACTATGAATAATGACAGCATTAGTAAACTATATTAAAGTATGAACATTTAATGGTTTGCCAAGAGTGGAGAGAGAAGGTTACTGGAGTTACTGACAATGACATACAGCTGTGTCTACTCCTGTCCTATCATGTTCATAACATTTCCTTATTTGCTGTCTTAACTTCTTAAATATCACGTCATCGTTTGCAGTGCTGTATTTTTAACAACCAAACGAGCAAGATGGGCTGAATGGCCTCCTCTCGTTTGTAAACTTTCTTATGTTCTTATAATCAACTTTCTCATATATAAATTCTTCATAATGAACCTTCCTCCTGTGTTACAGCTTTCTGTTTTTAATGAAACAAAGCATTGCTTTCTGTTGCAGGATAATATTCATTGTGTGCATCAAGCTAGCAGGAAGTTACAAGGAACAAAGCCTGATACATTTGTGGCTGTTCTTGCTCTGGGCAAGGAGGTCCACAACTACAGCTGCCAGACAATGAACTCCACCGAGCAGGCAAAAGAGCTGCTATGGAGAGAGATGGCAAAGGTTGGTATCGACGAGGGGAACTGCATCGAAATATGGCAGTGTTTCTTGTGTTTTGTACACTTGTACTGCTGCACATTGGGACTGCAGTTCAGTACTAGGCTTAAAACTCATGCAGTGGTTGAGTAAGGCATTCATTTATAGTACACTATAATAATATTTGATGGGCTCCTTCTAATTTAGTCTGCCATAGTTTAGTCTGCATGGTTACATTTACTTTAATACCCGTTTGCACTTAAAAAACAAACAAAAAAAAGAGCTTTAATTATCCCAGTTTTAAACATTTTTTTTTTATTTTAGAATAGGGGACACTGCAATCATTACACTGTTTTCCCTTCATGTTTATGTTTGTGATTTACCCATTAGGAGCCATCAAGGAGGGTTACATACTGCCAGGAGTACCAGTCAGCCACAGTGAGTCCTGTAGATCTCGAGGATGAATTGAAAGAGGCTGCTGCCAGATCAAAGGCTGCCTGGCGTACTTGGAACGGCTTCACATACCCAGGATTCAAGAGCAGCATTGAGTCTAACGAGCATGAGAAACGACCTTCTGAAGCACGTGCAGAGGAGCTGGAAAAGGTACTGTCAGCCCGTCCTATACGGTTACCCAGACCGATCTATATTCGGTTTCACAAACGTCTTTGCAAAACAGGAATGTTAATTTATGGGAATTCCTGAGTATTTATGCAAAGGGATAGAGTTTTACAACAGTTTTGTTCCCAGGGTACAAGTGTATGAAAGGGTTAGAGCATTGGTGGGGATCAAGTAACACATAATGTGACATAACTAATTCAGAATGATTGATAATTCCAAAATGTTATACTGAAGCTCTTTAATTGTTTATTTAATCTAGTCATCCTATAATTAATTACCCTTTTAAAATCTGTTTAAACAATTATGTTGATTGCTTGAAGATTGTTGGATAATATAACTCTAATATTGAGGTGGGGGACATTTTTAGAATATGAATTAATTAAAAGCTGTGACTCATATAAATTCATGTCCAACTTTGAAAACTGATTTATGGATGTAAAGCATTATAAGTTATGTTATCAGAAAACCACCCAAGTTTGAAACTGAAGTAATGCAGAACACTGTTCAAAACACTTTTTCATTACAGAGAAAAAAACATAAAAAATATCGCCAGAGCACCCAGATGCAGACAGGGAGTATTGTCTGAGTGCGCACTGTTTAGTAAGCCTATTATTATTATTATTATTATTATTATTATTATTATTATTATTATTATTATTATTTATTTATTTATTTATTTATTTATTTATTTTTATTATTATTAATAATAAAAATGTGGAAAACATCCATGCAGTTTTATTATTTATTTGGTTTATTTATACTGTAGTGCATTTCCTTCAACATTGAGCCACATGATCTCTGCTCAGCTCAAACCCATTCATTACCTGTTACCTGTATAAAGTCTGAACTGCTGGATCTATCTGTTTATAAAGCGTGCTGTTTTATATTGGTAATGTCTTAAACATGACCTCTTCTCAGCCTTGGGAGGAAAACATCCTGCATGCCAACACTTGTGCACCCACCTTGCTCCGGGACAGATGGGAGTGGAGCAAACGACATGTTGATGTAGAGCTGTACAAGAAGCCCCCTCTCTTCTTTGGTACCAGACATCCAATTACAATACACTTGGCAGGTAGGGATGCACAAGGACTCAACATTATCGATAAGGCTTTCTTGTTCCCCATGTATTGCATTTTAATTACATTATGTAGAATTATTTTATTTATATGTTTGCATGGAGGGTTATTGCAGCAGTGTCACCAATACATTTATGTATTGTCTTTTTTTTATGCATGACTTTCAAGAGATACTTTGCAAGATGAGCAGCTTGCATATGCCGGGAAGCAATACATCAATTGGCTGAACAAAGTCATAACTGAAGATAGTATGAAATTCTACAGGCGTTCCAGAGTCTGAGCTACACACAAATGGAGCAAAACTGGACAGGCTGCAAGGACTGCTGAAGGATAAGCCAAGGAAGCATTCGCTCAGGAATCCGGGAATGGTCCTGATGGTAACTGTTTGTGTGCATCTGGATGAAATACATTATACAAAAAAAAAAAAAAAAAGGATTAATAGGTACCATGGCAAGATGTAGTAGGTATGATTACAGAAATGTATTGGTTTTATTAAGTACAGTTTACATAGTAATTGAATATCTTTTTTTTTCCATGCTGTTGTCAAACCTTTAACCATGTTTATTAGTTGTAGATTAATAAAATTCAATCAAGCTATTGTGTCAGAGCAAAAGAGTTATGGCAAGGAATTCCCAGGTTGGAGTCCTTGGGCAGTTTCTATGACCTTGTGCTTTTGCAAGACATCACAGCAAATTATAATACCTGTACTGTGTGTTGTAATTCATTTGACTAAGCCCAGGCCAGGAGTAATGTCTTGTTATAAATAAAAGTAAACATCCAAACTAACTAAATAAATCCAAACGGCACTAAAATTTAAAATCCCATAGCATTCAAGGATAAGCATATAGCTAAAAACATTATGGGTGGTCTGAACTAACTCAGTTTAATCCCCATTGTGTAGATTTCCATTGTTAGAGCCCTTTGTGCATTTAAATGACAGGCCTTCGGGCCCAAACGTTGAACGTCAATCAAACTTGATGTAATGTAAAAGAAAATCTGTTTGATTAACATATAAAGATAACCATGGCTGAGCGCAGAAAGAGCAAAGCAAATATGTGACCAAAACCATGAGAAAGTCCTGTAATTATTCAGGCTGTGTGAGGTGTTTAGAAGAGTCAGCAGAATCTTGTCGTCCTATGAACAAGCCTTAACAACGAGGCTGGTATTTGCTGAGCAGGACTGAATGTTTTTTTGAAGCTCAGTACACATTTTCTCAATTAAAAAAAAAAAAAAAAAAAATGCTGTGCACAGGGATTTTTGCCATAAGCCAAAACTTCATTGTCACTTTACAAGCTATTCCGTTTGTTTATTATAACACTTGTGCAGATAGGAAAAATACAGAGCTAAGCCAACATACTACCTTATTGCATCCTACCATCATACTAGTGTGTGCAGCCAACACAGTGGTTAGTAATTCCTTGACTATGGGCAAAACTGTTCATGAACATCATCCTGCTACATTTTTTTTTAACAGAATTCAAATGGCATTAATAAAGCCAAGTTCAAATTATCACCATTGCAGCCAGTCTGTGAAACGTCCCTCCCAAACTCTTACACGGTGGTCCCTGAAGTCCTGTGTCAGGCTATATTGGTAAAGCAGTGTGGAGTGTTTTTTTTTTTTTTTTTTTGTCAATGTAAACTTCTTACCCTTTTCAAGTTTAACCATTTTAATCCTTTAAAAACAAACAAACAAAAAAAAAACACACATACACATTACTGGCAATGCAAGTTAATTGGAAAGGAGTATTTCCTGGTAAAATTAAGTATAATATGTTATGTAATCAAAGCAGCATCTGAAAAGCCTGTTGAGGTTTCAAGTTTCAAAACTGCTGGCTGCAAGCTTTTTTTTTTCTCTCATGGTTTTGTTTACTTATTAGTGCTCTCTGTCATTTCCAGCCCATTCCTGCACTGTCAGTGATTCAGCGTCCATATGGCTCAGAGTCAGCTGGTCCTGTGGAGCCTACCCTTGGGTTTACTCCAGGTTTACATGATCAGCATAGCCTGAACTGGGAAGCCAACATAGTCCCTCGCTACAATATGGAACACAAGAAGTTCCAGCGTCTCAAAGGAGCAGATTTCACGTAACACATTTTTCTTATATGAGGATAGTTTCATGAAATGCAAATAAGTATTTGATTCATCTGTATCATCTTAAATTGGTGGTGGTTCAGTTTCTTTTTTTATTGTATATGGAACATTTCTGTTACTACTGGTTTGTTTTAAGGGGGTTTAAGATGGGGAACAACTGTGTGTAACAGCAGCATCTTGCAGATCTTTTGGATTCAGTTGTGGGATTCATTCATCATTGTATTCTATTTTTTTTTAATTTTTTTTTTTAATCTTTTTCTCAGGGCCTATTGCAATGAGCACCAATATCTCTATAAGCGTGCAGCTCAACCGCTCACTGAAGAGGAGAGGAAGACGACCCTGTTTCAACAGGAAAAACCTCCAACTGACACAGCTGCTGCGAGACCCCATCCAACGGAAAACTCCATAGAGGCAAGAAACGACAACACAATTTCAATGCATACTGTCTAGGTTAATCAAAGTTTTATTCAAGTGGATGATTACACTTGAACCAAAATGCTGTTTTGCACTAAGAAATTTGCTTTTGTATTTATACATTTCAAAAAGTGTTAAAGATGCATTTCTTGCAAACACTGCAGTTTGTTCTGTAATCCTTTAAGATATCAAATAAGCAAATACGTTGAACAGATTAGTATAAAAAAGCTGTATTCTAATGATTAATTACACCTTGCAATGAAAACACAGTATTTGCCCATAAAATAGGCATGTCTTCTCTGATTGTGACGTACACAGAAGTAATATCAGAATATTAATAGAAAAGCAAAGGCATTATAAATGAACCAAATCCAAATCATTGTAGTAACTTTGACATACAGTACAATAATAACAGCTCTAAATGGTTTCATTTGCTGTGTTTCTGATCTCAGTCGGGACCCACAGGGAGCACTCCTGTGAGTTCTGGGTGGAAAATCGTACAGGGCTCCAGTAGCTTCTACCAGGCAGACAGCCGCCAAGACTTACCAGGCTGGGATCTTGCCTCCAGGCTTCAGTAGCTTAAGTGAAAATAAGAAGTAAACTACAAAATATATGTATATATATATATTTTCATTAGTTTGTTACAGTATTTAAAAATTCAATTATTTACAAACTGTAGTTTTATTCTTTTTTTTTTTTATCAAGTTATTGTTAAATTAACAAGACCCACTTTTATTAATTTTATTATTATTTTTTTAAATCTCAACACTGGTTAAATAGAAGGACAAGTTAAGGATTCTGATGTGTAAAATCCTGGGCAAATAAAACAATAACATGTTTTTACCCATGCAGAATTTTTTTCTTCACCCTATTAACAGGATCTTCAGAAAGTTCTGTCAAGTGGATGAGAACATACATAAGCCCGCTTTTCCAGCACCTGCATGGCAATCTTCTTTATGCTATCATCATTGTTTTCAGGGGAATCTGAAACAGAACAAGTAGTAGATCTCAAAGCAGCTCAATCATAAATTCAGCAGTAAAACTTTAAACGACACAGGGGTTGATTTGATCAACCAATACCTGCTGGGATAAACCACAACTGCCTGAGCATTTTACAGCACCACAGAATAAGTGGTTGCATCAACCACTTATTATTCAGGGGAATCTTCCTACGTGGTTGATGGATCTCTGTATTAGAATGTTTGTGAATCAATTTTTTGGTGAATATTCTATGTTCCACTTACTCTTTTCCAGCTGAGCCATGAGGTAGTTGTTCTGGAAATAGGCTTCAGCGCAGAAAGTATTTGCAATCAGGACCTAAAAACAGCATAGAAGGAAAAAAATAATAATTAAAACCTGTGAGCATACTACAGTTCAGAATCTTTTTTTCATAAAACTTTCATAAACTCTATATGCTTGTTCAAAGTAAAATCAGTCTGACATTTTCAAAAGCACTACATGATCTTGATAACATCTTGTGCTTTCATAAATGGGATATTTGTCATTATTAGAGATACAGTACTAAAGAACATTCTGTAGCATTTCTGCCAAACATATTAGATCAATTAACTGTTTTCACTTAAGCTGGCTGTAGCTCACATTTGACAAAAGAAGCAATATTTTACAATCTAGCTCCAGCAAAAGCCATCTGTTACCAATATACACCTTAAACAATATAGCCCAGTGTCTTTGTAATACATTATACAGTACGTGTACACGTTTCAAAAGGAGGAGGAAAGTGTAACCATATGTTAGATCGGTTAATCAGCAGGTGGCTAGATTATCTTCTGCAAAGTAATGTTTTTGAAGGAAACAAATATTTCTTATTTGGGGTGTGTTGCACTCTGCTTAACATAACACATATGAAAATGCACTTTTGCTTCAGTAAAGAAAACAAAAAAAGGCAGATAAAATCCACACGAGAGGCTAAACTGTTATGCATCAGGGTTCCCTCACTTGTGAGGTTAGTAAGCAATTTCCACAAAGGAAACTAGATCATAATCAATATTGTTTTGAATTGTTACTTTAATCTGGTTCACTTGTTCAAATTGCCAGGAACCAAATCATTTGCTGTTAATGGTGGGGAAAGGTTTCCTCTTACCCAGATTACTTGGGTGATAATCACAGCAATGGCAGTCACAAAAAAGCCAGGTTGTGTTGAGCTGGCACTTGAGATAACACATTATAGTATTATTGTACGGTACTATTATCCCTGCAGTTTAGGCAGGTGCAATAGCCCTAATTTAAAATCTACTACTGTATGTGATTCTACTGCTATTCATAGCAGTTTACAATATCATTCAGTAGAATTGTATTCCACAGAACAAAATGTCAAGGGTTGGTGTGTGATGTATATTTATTAAACATACACAGTGCCCGCTATGATCTTTGACAAACGTGTGAAGCTTACCTCATGGTCATGATTGCGTAAGCCAATGCTAATGGAGCGGCTTGCTCTGGAGAGAACAGCAGTCATGGTGTACAGGTTAATAACAATATCTGCCACTCTTTTTAGAACCAACTGTTCATCAACAATAGTCTAGGGGGAAAAAAAGAGAGGTACAGAAACAAGTTATCTACTTTTGCATAAGTTCTTGGTTGAGGTTTTTTTTAAAAACTATATATTGACTGGAGGTCATGGTGACCTATAATGTGTTATTAATCTTTGCCACTCTGTACATGTTACTGGCATACATGATCTAAGCTGCATTAACTCTGCTTTAAATTAAAATGTTTTATCCCTTTAGAGCCATCTACTTTTCTAATAGGCTAGTTCATGCATACATTAAATAAACAAGTCTTGTTATTCTCAGCTGTTAAATCCCAAAAGCCATTAACACACGACAGATTGAAAAAAATTACACAAAGCAAGTATTTTAAGAACCAGCACCACTTCTAAGATGTTTATTATTTTCCAAGTAAAATGGTATTTATTAAAAGGCAAAAAACCCCAAAAAACCCAAACATACTGTATAGAACGTTACTGACGAAAAAAGCCAGCTGTCAAGCAGATGCTATTACATCATCTTCACTGGGTAACAGGGACTTGTAAATGTATCCCAAATGTTTTGGATAAGCTGTTTATTGTGGAAGTTGCTGAGGAAACTAGCGATAGTCCCAGTTTAGGCCTTGTTTTATGTTTACACCTGAGCATACCAGTCCAGCTCAAACACAGATTATCTGTTCTGCCTAAAACAATCCAACACTGATAAATCTCTAGAACATGTATTGAAACAAGCTACAGTGTATAATCTATATGACTATGTAAAAGGAAAAAAAAAAAAAAAAAAAACCCAACACCACCTAGTGATAGTGAAATGTGAAAAGGTAAATTCTACATATGCTAAATGTATAGCAGTTTGGTCACAATTATAAATGAAGATTAGTAAAATATTACCTTGCCAAATCTGTAAAGTAAGCTTTCCACTGTTGTTCCAAAAGAATAAACATTCTCTTCAAGTTTCTTACTATTTTCCTGAAAAATGAAGCAATATTTTTCAATAGTTTAAACCAGTATTTTGCAAACCTACTGTATTATGTTATATTTTGGCACAATTTTTTCATTTAAAAAATTGTCCATGAGTTGCTAAACAAATTCATAAGTACATGAATACTGGTGTGTCATTATTTATTTATTTTTTTAAAGTCATGGCTTACCATCAAGCTGGGATGCACTACACCATCTTTGCCCATCAGCCCAAAATCAACTTTCTTGTTTACAGTGTCACGCAGCCTCTTTCCCAACATCTCGAGAACTACTCCCAAATTACCTTTCTTCATGTCCCTGAAATATTAAAATGCACATGAAATATATGCTGACCATTTAAAAAAAGTAAACATACTAGTACCTCTATCTCGCTCTTCTGAACTTCATTTATTTGCTATATATCACCATTACTGTATCACTCCTGCATTAGTTATTCAAAACAAGAAGGATGGATGGGGGTATGGAACAAGCTGCTTTTAACATTAAACCTTTACTGTACAAACATACTATTTTTGGGGATGTTTGTGAAATCTGTTTAACTACATGAAATAAGTGTAAAGGATACATTATTTTTCCTGTCAGGATTTTGCCTGCGTATTGCATTCCAGTCAGTGCCACGTACACTCTCAGAATTTCATTGGTTCCCTGTCATTAAGTAAACATTTAGATCATTTATATAATAATGGACATTCTAAGAAGACAGAAAGCCTGTGGCTGTCAGAACTGGATTAGCTGGCAAAACTCTTAAGCTATTTGGAGTACAAGAACTATGAACATTTTATTAAATATTCTCAATTTGCAGTTTTGTTCTTGCCCTTTGGTAAAACAAACATGTCTAGCTGGTACATGACAGTTATTCATGCATGCTCTAGTTTATTTCCCCCCCACTGGTGCAGGAATTGTTTCTTTTGTGGAATTCTTAATATTACAAAGGAGTGAGATACAATAAGCAGCTTCAGTCAGTTAAAGGGGCTGCCAGTGTTCTACTGGGAAGCCAAGTGGCTGCTGAAAAAGGAAGGATCTTTAAATAGATCTCGGCAGGGGTCGCAGCTCTGAATACGCTGCACATTGCAAACTGCTCTTCAAACTGGAAAAGTTATTATCATAGGGCAGCACAGACAAGTGAAGAAAAAAGGGTTATAGTTCACATGATATGGAATGGATGATTAGAAAACTAAATATGTGATCCCAATGAGCTATTAATGATCAAATATTCAGTGTTAACTACCGGTAATTAAATGAATTAACCTTAAGATTATTATATCGCCTTTGACATCTCTCCCATTAAAAAAACCAAAAAAAAAAAAGAGCAGATAATTTTGCAGAATCATGCCATTTTAATCTATGCGAGAATGTTGAACTAATTTCTACATTGAGTTTGTATCATAATTTTCGAACACCTTGCCATCTCACTTGAAGTCCTTTTATTTTTAAGATTGTTCTACTTGCTAAGGCATGTTGATAGGATTTTTTTTTTTTTTTGCCAAACAATTCCTTGTTTTTCTTATGTAAAGAAATCCCACAAAACGTGTCTGGGGATGTGTTCTCCAATTTTATTGCAATTCCTTGACAGTATAGCGATGGTCTTGTGACTGAAGGTCAAAGTTCGACCAACCTCTCTACCGCCACCCTGTCTTCCTGCAATTAGTTTTTTTTGTCTGACGAATATGAACCAGCCTGAACACAAAACAATTCTGAAATCAAATTATTATATACTCAGAGAAATACTGTAAAGTCAGTTACCTAGGAAAACAAACAGGGCATTAAATAGTACCTCAAAAATTGGCAGAATTCTACAGTCCCTAAGGTAACGCTCATAGGGGTAATCTTTTATGTACCCCAATCCTCCAAGAACCTGCAGGGCCTCACTGACGCAAACCCAGGCACCCTCAGAGCTGAAAATCTGAAACACAGAACAACTAAGCAATACTCAAGAGAGATTAGTAAACTGTCACATTTACATCTTCTATATTAAATGCATTTGTCATCATCTGGGAATTCTTAATTGTTTTGTCCACATTACCACTCATTTCAGCTGCAAGAGTGTTGGACATTTAAGTGGAAGGGCTTACCAACTGAACCCTGAAACGAGGCACTGTAAACGCATGTCTGTTAAAGCTTGGGGTTTTAAAAAAAGATCAGTTAGATGAGTCTGTTTCGCATTAGAATTATTGGCATTATCACAAAATGCGTACCAGCTGTAAGGTTTTCTCAAACCTTGGTCCTGCTGAGATTACACTGGAGATGTTGACAGCTGAATTATTTTCCGACTACCTCCCCATACATCAAACATCTACATTTACTGGGATCTTTTTTTTATTTTATTATGTTTTGGAATTAAACAACAAAATAATAGATTCAAAGCACAATTTATGATTTAGCAACCCAAAACGGATATATGGTGTAATTATCATTATACAACTTTCTTTACCATAATACTGCTACGAACTCAGTTTTGACATCCTACACTACTTTTTTGTGTGTCTTACTTTGGCAACTATTTGACTAACATTTATGTGCATTTTAGAACAAAGTGAAACGGAAGACTGTTGTGTGTGTTCTATTCCTTACCTTCACCATGGCAGCTTCTACAGAACAATCAGGCACTCCTGGACGGTCCATCATTCCAGCAGTCAGGTACGCCATGCTCTCCATTACATATGCTTTCTGTGCCATCAGCGCAAACTTTTCCTATTCACAAAACAAACATTACAGCAAACCAACTGGTACACAAAAGCGTTGCAGTAGTTTGGGCTCTTACAAACCTGTAGGGAGGACATTTTTGTTATGTAAAACCTGAATTTGATTTTCCTAAAATGTGTTGTGGGTACAGTTGTTAAACCTTGTAGGGGCTTCCTACAACCTTGAAAATGATGTTTTATTTTAACAAAATGTCTTTCAAATCACAAGATGCTTGTGATTTCTGTTCAGTGATCCAGCATTAAGGGCTGTTCTTGAGGCAGAAACCCAGTTTCCAATACCTGAATCATTCCGAACTCGGCAAGACTCTTGTTGAATTGTTTCCGTGTCCCAGCATACTCTGCCGTAAGCTCTACGGAAAATAATAATAATAATAATAATAATAATAAAGGTTCTGGTAGAAGATTTAATCTCTACACACCTGAATTCTTCCAGTAATTGGAAACTTTTTTTTTCCTGAAGCAAGATAATTTAACCACATACCGGTATGTCATTTATTTATTTATTTATTTGTGTTCTTTTTTTTTTTATTGCTGGGCAGAAACATTATAATAAAATAGGCTAAAATAATAGTCATAAATGTCTAATAAAAATTGTCCACAAAACAAGGTGCCATTACCAAAAAGTAGGTCAAACAAAACAATTTGCATTAGCATTAGTCAGGACAGAATAAGTTATTAAACAGTGTAAAGTGACAGGGAAAAAGTGGACTGCAATGATTTTCTGTACATCTAATGTTAGTCTTCAAAGCAAACTGGTAATATGTATATGCTGCAGAAAACCCTGTCTTTCGTCTCTATATTTTGATCAAAGCAATCTCAATGCAACAGGGCATTTCCACAGGCAAACTGGTCACTTCAGCTAACTGGTTTTGGCAGGGAGGTACACACATGCTGATTTTAGTGCTGCGGTTTGCTATTTAGTGGTATCGTGTTGCTTCAGCAAATCAACAAAGTGTGACTTTTAACCAAACAGCCCAAAAAGAATGTGATAATTCACATGAAAAATGAAGAATCTGACCACATCCTAGCCGGACAAAGCTAAAGCAGGTTACATGAAAGTGCTCCTCTTACCTATGAGCTTCTTAATCATTCCTGCAGACACACTGCCCATACTAAATCTGCCACTGTTGAGGATATTCATGGCAACCTGGCGAAAGACAGAGAGTGCAATGACAGCCTGTCCCCAAAATAACCCTTTGCTGTGCTATCAGAGCTACTGTAGTGTTTGGAAACCAGTACAGTATCCAAATAAAATTCACTGAAAACATTCTTAAAAAAAAGAAAACCATTTACACAACAGCACAGATTTAAGTTTGAATGTAGACTCTTAAGATAAATCTACATACAGTATTAATTTGAAGACTGATGCTCGGTGAAATTGAATAATGCCATACAATGATTGTTTTGTTTTAATGAATCATTGTGTATTTGTTCACACACGCTATGCACAAGTAGAATCGTTTCCCAAGATTAAAATAGGGAGGGTCTTGGTCGTTCATGTTCAGAAGCTGATTTTGCACAATGGCCCTTCAGTAATGTTTTATCACTTACCTTAAATCCACCTCCTACTTCTCCAATTACGTTTTCTATCGGCACTGGAGTATTTTCAAAATGAACTTCACAGGCTGAAACAGGAAATTATAGACTTGAAACTATAAATGGATTCATTCACTTATGTAATTTCACTTTAATAAACGTGTCATGATCTAACAATTTGCTGCAAGACATGCAACATGAACAAATGAAGAATGAGTATTCTTACTGTTAGATCCTCGAATGCCCATCTTGTCCTCAGGTTTCCCACTGGTTATTCCACCAAATGCTCTTTCCACTATAAATGCAGAAATGTTGTCTTTCGTGTTACCGTCTTTGTCAACAACTTCAGTTCGTGCAAATACCGTAAATACATCTGCAATGCCACCATTGGATATCCAAATCTAAAAATAAAAACAACAAACAATTCAACGGTAAACCATTTCCAAATTCAATAACCATGCATGAAAATAATATTGAAATACAAGGGTTGCAGTATATTATCATGTATGGATTTGCATTATGACTATTATTGTTTTTGTTAATTTATTTGAAAACAACTCAAATATAAGTAACACAAATTTAAAAATAAATGGTAGTTATTATTATTATTATTATTATTATTATTATTATTATTATTATTATTATAATGACCATTCCCAGCCAGGCAGCAGCATCATTCAAGTGGCTCAACAGGACACCTAGTGGAAGATTGCTGTCAATACATTCATGTATTTACACAGAGACACATGTGACCTTCCTGGGCCAAGAAGCAACACCACAATCTGAAGAAGCAGATACCAAGTAGCTTACATTGTTCAATCTAGTTACTGGAGAAAAAAGAAAAATAACCACCACCAATGTGCTGAAACTAATACAGCACATTGACATTGATCAGTTACAGACTAGGTAATGCCATGCTTTTTCATTTCAATTAAGTTAATTGAATCAGGTTGCCTTAACAAGGTCACATGACACACCCAGCTGCTATAAATTGAAACCCTCAGTTTCACTCTGTTCTTTTTCACTACAGATACAGTTCTGAATTCTTTTGTCTGTTATTAAGTCTCGAACAGTGCTCTTCCCCCATTAATGTGGATTTGCATCTTTTATTCTGCCAAAGTTTCGTCTTGCTGCAGTAAGTGAAGAAACACCTGTGGATTGTAGCTGATGTGGAATGCAGTTTTGAAGAACGTTTGTGTCAACCTTCCATCTGGAACAGTTCTTGTACATTAACAGGAGATCGCTTGGAATAAACAGGGACCGTGAGTGAACTAATGAACCAAGGGGTTTCATTCGTGGGCTTTATTTTCTAGAAAATGTATGGCTGCTAATTTATTAATTGCTTTGTTGAATAAAGCAAGCTTTGGTTTATTTTTTGCACAACGTTTATAAAGTGTAATTTATTCTGTCTTCTCTCAGATTTTCCGTGTTAATATTGCTGTTGGCACTTAATCAACAGAAAACTATTTATAAATCTGAACAGCTTTCTTTTTTTAAAACCTCTAATTTAAAAAAAAAAAAGACAAATGTAATCCAGGCCAAGGAGTCTGCACAGACAACTTTCCAAACCGTCACCTAGGTGATGCTGGTCATTACTTTACATAAGCAGCACTTTACCTTTGAGCCATTGAGTAAAAAGTGCTTCCCATCTTTGCTTGGAGTTCCTCTGGCCTGGATGGATGCAGCATCGCTGCCACTGTAGAAATACAAAGTCTATTACAATACTACAATAAAGAAAGAAAACGCAGATTTTATCAACATGCCATACTGGAAAAACAACCCTATATATGTATATATGCAATACTGGGATACAAATGTAGTTGAGGGCCATAGTTCAATACAACTGACCTGAAGCATTTAACCCACAGTATACAGACCATGTTTTCAAGAGTAAACGATTGTCTGAGTGCAACAAGTGACTATGATTGTGATACTGTGACTCTGCCGAAGTGATTAAATACTGTATTGTAACATCTGTTACTGAAGGTCAAAAGTTTCCATATTGCCTGATTTAAAAAAAAAAAAAAAAAAGTTTTAACCAGCCTTGGACTGTTTTATTTTTCACTGTTTGGAGTACAAAGAAAAGCTGGAAAGCACCTGCCATAACACTGGCAGAAGGTTCTTCTTCAGTGGCCACCACTGTTTCTTCAGAGAAGTTAAGGTGGAAATCTGCACCAGTCTGTTCCTTGTGAAACATTAGATACAAAAGCATCTGCTCACCGGACACCTGTTATCAGCTGTCCTGTGGTCGTGATTGGAAGTGTAACTGAGCTGCAGTTTTAATATATTACACAATATGCTGGGGATTTTATTTTTATTTTAACATGTGGGAGACAGTCCAGTCCATAATAGAAGTTTTAAATAGTTTCTTGCTTCTGTCTTCTTAATCTCAGGACAGTTGATAAGGTAGTTTATTCTAAATAACAGCAGCAGCAATCATAACAAATCTAGTTCTGTATGAACTACATTTGTAAAGTGTCCTAGGATGCCTATGTATGTGAAGGACACTATGTAAGTGTAACTGGAATGGTATGGTATAGGAGTTTACTTTTCTTTGGTCCTTTCCTATATTTAATATGTCAAAAACCTACACATCTATTTTGGTATCGTACAGAACTTGTAAGATCATGATTTCCCCAGGAGGAAAGATAATGTGAACTTGCATGGCTATATTTCTCTCATTAATCAGTTTCATTCAGGTGACATTGAAAGAAGGGCTCAGGACCTACCTTGCAGGCTCAGTGAGACAGAAGGCAGCAACATGCTCCCCGGAGGACAGCTTGGGCAGGTACCTGGCTTTCTGCTCTTCATTACCTGCAATCAGGATTCCCTAGGTACAGGAATCAAGAGTTATTTTAATGTGAAATGTGTTTAATGCATGAAATATTAATTTACAGTTCAAAAGAGGGGTGCAAAATTCCCATTTGCTAGATCTTCTGGTTGCTCAATCATGCTGTTAGAAATATGGAAAATTCTTTCACAACTTCACCGATTTACTGTACATTTATAGCATGTTGGCATTCTGGCAGAGTTCTACATTCCCAATAGAAGCAAACTCTTTATAATAATTAAAAGAAAAAAAAAAAAAAAAATAGCATGCAATGAAAACCTCGTCTTCCAGTACTGTGTCCTGAACCATGGCTTTTGCATTCTTGAAATAAATGAACAGGATGCATAATTGCATCTTCACAGAAGCCTTTTTATATTTAAGAAAATATGCTGACAATAAAATTACCTTCAATCCAATGGCTTGATGAGCAGCTAAAGTGACGGTGATCGCTGCATCTAATGATATGATTTCTACCAGGCGCGCATACATGGTGTTGGACAGCCCCAGACCCCCTGTAAAGCACAACAAATCCAGCATTTAAACTATTAATAAAACACATGACTATGAAAATTACTGTACCTTAATATGTTCTGGTTTTCTTGAAAGAGGGGAGGCAGGAGATTAGAGTTCTAAAATGATACAGTAGTGGCTCATTATCCACTTGTGTGCCCACACTTGAATCACACGTCCACTCCTTTCTCCTCACCGTATTCTTCAGGAACCTGCATTCCAAACAGCCCAAGCTCCTTTAATCCAGACATGGTTTCAGGTGGGATTTTTGCCTCTTCATCAATTTTCTTGGAGTCCACTGTAACATAATAGATTAGATTAATTCACAAAACAAACCTCACAACACAACTAGTATGCGCTAATCAGACTTTTTTTTTTCTTTCTCAAGTTGATTTACAATAAATATTGAAATAGTTAGACAAGGGTGAATAATCCCACAATCTAACCGATGCAAAACAAATACTGGTTAAAAAAACAAAACAAAAAAAAAACAACAAGCTTACCATCTTCACTGAAAAACTTTTCCACTGGTGCAACAAGTTGATTGAGTTCATCTAGCTCTTCGTTGCTGATTTCTGGATACGGAAATACTTCTTTCTAGAAGAAAAATATGCTAAACAAGGGTTCCCTTAAATATACTAGCATAGTATTTTGCCAACAGTCACCGGAGTTCTGCAGAGATATGAATACAAAATGCAAACGCATGCGTTGCAGATGAACTAATGCAATGTACACAACCGAAGCTGCATATTATCTGAAACTGCCACGCATTCTCTTGCGTGATCCAGTCAATATGTCGCAATTTTTTTTTTTTTTTAATTTCTGTACCTGTTAAATTCGGTTATGTGGTACTGATTCCACAGCATTCGTACATACCTTGGCAATATTGCCTAGGAACAGGTCTTTTGCATAAACCAAGCTCCTGGGATGTGTTCTGAAAAACCGGGGGCTCTGAGAATCCGTGCTGCCCACTCCGCAGGTTTTATTCAGTAACTTCCCTCCCGATTTCACTGCTCTAGAAACCCGAAAAAGTCCATTTAAACTCATCGCAACAGCAAGCTATTTTCACAGAACTGCCTATCCTTGTCTTGATGATTTGGTTGACTCTCTTTGTACCTTTCACCTCTTTGATGACGCAATGTTACAGTATACGAATAGCGTATCCACGTGCATTTCCTTTTATGGCCACAAGATGACGCACATTCTTAGTTTCTGTTCTTCCCTTTTTACATGTTCTGACTTTTCAGTACTTGTTCTTACAGAATTTACACTGGCTGATAAAATATTCTTTAAAATTAAGTATTTGTCTTGGGACACAGACCTTTTTTTTATTTCTTTAACAAAAATGCCATGTTGTGTGGACTGTTTGTTTAGACTACAGTCTGGGCACTGTCGGTATGCGACCCCTGGCTCTCCAAAGCTTTGATACAATACGATACAATACAAGGTAATGCCCTTGACATTTCATTGTAGTTTAAAGTTGCTTTGTAATCTCTGAGCTACTGAAATGAAACAAACACCATTGCAAATGAAAAGATTAACAGCAATGTACTGAAGGACTGTCCAGAGCAGGCTTAGGGCACGTTGGTTGGGCAGTGGGAATACATAGCTTAGAGGAGTTCACCTTACACTACCTTCTACAAATGTACTGCAGGAATTCTGATAAAGTAGCTTTTTAATGCAGTACAAAGCGCATACATATATTTTTACTACTGCAAAGTTCCAGTGTCTGCAATAATGCATGTGTGTTTTTTTTGTAAGCAGGAGAGAAATGTATACCACCATGTAAATGTAGCTTAAAAATATAATGCAATACATTGAAATGCATTTGAACACACATTTTGTAATTTATATCTTCCATGTGGCCAGTGAGAACAGTTTCTTCATGTGTCCTTGAAATGGACAGATCGGTTGTCTTGGGTGTAACTGAATTAACCTTTTGTGCTTCTCCAAACTGAATGTATCATATGATGGACAATAGCTGTGAAAATAGGGCCCTTTGTCATTATGGAAGACATGTACAGAAACAAGTCTCTGCTGATGGGTGAAACTGTGAGCATTCTTTATGATCGCTTCGCAGGAAGCCAAGATTCACACATGATTAAGACAGGAAATAAACAGCAATCTCTTTCTATTTCTCTGGAAGCTCACTTCATACATGCATCCACTTGATATACCCATATTTCACTCCTCAACTGCACAGGTCTCTTTCGAATCCTATTAACAGGTATTTTTTTTCACTTAAGTGTATATGAAATGTCATCTTGCAATACAGCCCCTTTGACAGTCAGAAGATTGCACATTACGGGTAGTTTTGTGTTATATATTTTGATTTATATAATACACAAAGTTCAACATGACAGACCCAACTATATAACTATAGACAACTATAAGAAACTAAGACAGGTAAAAGATTCAGCTAATGCATTTGTGCTGAAACATTTGTGTGCTTGACTTCCTATCGTGTCCATTAGTAATTCATTTCTGTCTCTATTTAACACACCCTTATTGGATCTGTGTCTCCAGGGCTCCTCTTGTGTGATAGCTGCAATGCACAGCAGCCCCCTTTTCTGTATGAAACTGATACTCTCTGGCCTGACCATTAGAAAAAAAAAAGACATCTACCTGTCTTAGGCCCATTTAGAACTAAGCACTGGCTCAACTGGAGATACAAGCATCCACGGCAGAAATCAATAAGGCTGCCAAAATCACAGAGGCTGCCTGAATTGGTGCCTCTATGGAGCTGGACAGCCCTTACCATTAATTCTTAAATAGAATATACCCTTAATCTATATAGTTCACATTTTGTTTCACTTTGTTGTTCTGCTGAAAAGCACTGATATGTGCTCTAATGTCTATCCGTGGTTAGTCTGAGTGCTTGTGTCAATTCCTGAAGGTCCTACTCCTTTAACAGCTTTCGTCTTTACCAAGTACTGGGGAGGACAGAAGCCAATAGGGAGTGAGAACTGGTGGGACTAAGGGAACAGAACGCAAGCAGGAAAACAGAAAAAAGGGGACGCGCACAGTTTAGTTTAGTGAAAACTAAACATTTCTACCCCTAAAGGCTGCTTGAGTAGGATAGCTGGCACAGAAGTAGTATATTTACTCATATTTGCAATTTTATTTTTGTATGCGTGTGAGCCCCCTCTGGCATTGCGGCACAAGTGTTAATCCCTCATTTTCAAAAATGTGGTTTAATTTCAAGTTCAAGTCACAAACGCAAGTCTCAGCTTAGTTCCAACCTATTCCCAGGTTCACATCACAAAATGTAATAATGTGTTTCATGCAGCAGGTGAGCCAGCTGGCTGGGGTGGAGTTTTTTCTGCTTGAGAGAATAGGAAGATGTACTTTTCTTGACTTCTACAAGTCTCTTTTTAAGATTATTATTGAATGCACTCAATAAAAATCTTTAAACGAGACTTGCACAAGTCAAGAAAATTACACCTTCCTCTACTCTTGGTTGTCTGCAACAACCCCACTTTCCACTCTCCACCCTGGCAGGGGGACCCCCACTTCCTATCTTCTCCATCTATGGAAACACAACCAACATCATTATTTACCTCAGGAACTCCCACCTTCTTCAGGGAGAGAAGGCCTCTGCACCACCAACTCCAACAGGCAAGCTTTGTTTCATACTTAGTATAGAGTAAATTAACCAGTTATTGAAAATAAAGGACAGAATCAATTGGATTTGAACCCATTTCTCAAAGGAAACCAGCACAGCCTGTTAATGAATTTGCCCAGTGTGCCATTTCACTTCTGGGAAACAGCTTCCTTGTTCATTAATTTATAAGATATATGAACAAGGTCTTTGAAAATAAAAGAAGGATCACTTGGATTTGAACCCAGTCCCACAGAAGGAACAGTACAGCATGCTAGTGAACTAACCCACTGCACCACCTGGCTCCTTCTGACAGTCTAGTACTCCAACTTTGCATATGAGATTAACTTCCCTTTTGAGCCTGCACACACCTGGAGTTGAGCACTGTGGCGCTTGTTGCACCTGTGCAGAGTTTCCTATATAGATGATGGTAAAGGAGGCGTTTTCCATAAAAGTCTGATGGCACAGTGGGGAAATTCACTAGTATGCTGTTTCAATCTTTTTGGGAGACTGGGTTCAAATCCAGGTGAGTTCCTTTATTTATTTTCAAATAATTGGATAATTTCCTATATAGACAATGATAAAGGAGGCTTTGCTATGAAAGGGAGATGGCACAGTGAACTAGCATGTTATGTTGTTCTCCGCCGAGTTCAAATCCCATTAATTTTCCGTTGTTTTCAAAGACTTAAGTTAGTTGTCCTTGTAGTCAATGAAAAAGCTCACTCTTCCATGGCAGTGAGATGGCGCAGTGGGCTAATTCACTAACGTGCCGTGCAGTTCATTTTGGGGGGGGAATGGGTTCGAATCCAGGCGAGTTCCTTCCTTTAGTTTCCAACAATTGGTTAAGTCCCTATATATTCAATGAAAAAGCAGGCTCTTCCACTGAAGTGAGATGGCACAGTGGACTAATTCGCCAGCGCGATGTGTGGTTGTTTTTGGGGTACTGGGTTCGAATCCCACCGATTCCTTCCTTTGTTTTCCAAAAATTGGTTCATTGACCTTATGTTCAGTGTGAAAGCGAGCTTTCTTGTGGGAGCTGGTGGCGCAGTGGTTAAGGCCACTGCCTCCTCTCCCCGAAGACGGCGGTTCGAATCCAGCTCCCGGTAAGTTCCAGAGGTAAGTAATGATGTCGGTTGTAAGTAATGATGTCGGTTGTGTTTCCACAGATGGAGGGAGGAGGAGGAGCAGGTAGCAGCAGCGGTGGAGGCAGGAGAGGAGAGAAAGGGGGGGGTCTGGCCCCCCCGCCTGGGAGGAGAGTGCCTGGTTGGGATGTTGCTACCCGAGCAAAGTGAAATGTGACCGAGTGTTGTTTTGTTTGAGTCCCCTTGTGCATTCTACATTCTACAAACTACAACTGTCTTAATATGTGGTCTCTTTTACTGTCATTAATAAACATGTGGGATAAATATCTTTTTTACAATGACAGTAAAAGAGACCACATATTAAGACAGTTGTAGTTTGTAGAATGTAGAATGCACAAGGGGACTCAAACAAAACAACACTCGGTCACATTTCACTTTGCTCGGGTAGCAACATCCCAACCAGGCACTCTCCTCCCAGGCGGGGGGGCCAGACCCCCCCCTTTCTCTCCTCTCCTGCCTCCACCGCTGCTGCTACCTGCTCCTCCTCCTCCCTCCATCTGTGGAAACACAACCGACATCATTACTTACAACCGACATCATTACTTACCTCTGGAACTTACCGGGAGCTGGATTCGAACCGCCGTCTTCGGGGAGAGGAGGCAGTGGCCTTAACCACTGCGCCACCAGCTCCCACAAGAAAGCTCGCTTTCACACTGAACATAAGGTCAATGAACCAATTTTTGGAAAACAAAGGAAGGAATCGGTGGGATTCGAACCCAGTACCCCAAAAACAACCACACATCGCGTTGGCGAATTAGTCCACTGTGCCATCTCACTTCAGTGGAAGAGCCTGCTTTTTCATTGAATATATAGGGACTTAACCAATTGTTGGAAACTAAAGGAAGGAACTCGCCTGGATTCGAACCCATTCCCCCCCCAAAATGAACTGCACGGCACGTTAGTGAATTAGCCCACTGCGCCATCTCACTGCCATGGAAGAGTGAGCTTTTTCATTGACTACAAGGACAACTAACTTAAGTCTTTGAAAATAAAGGAAAATTAATGGGATTTGGACTCGGCGGAGAACAACATAGCATGCTAGTTCACTGTGCCATCTCCCTTTAATAACAAAGCTTTATTTATCATTGTCTATATAGGATATTATCCAATGATTTGAAAATAAAGAAGAACACACCTGGATTTGAACACAGTCCTCCCTGGAGAACAGCACAACATACTAATAAATTTGCCACTGTGCCATCTCTCTTTCATGGATAAGTTTGCTTTTTCATTGACAATAAGGTACATGAACAAAGTTCAAACAGTAGGTGGTGATTACTAACATCTAAATAAAAATGATGTTTTCCAATTTTCATCCATCTGTCTTTTAGACAATAGAAGGAGATGCCAATAAACTGCATATAAAAAAGACCTACAACATTTAAGGACTATCAGCCCTTATTACTATGTCTTTTGTTTTTCAAGTGCTACAATGCTGGATATTTCACATGTCATTATTAGTGGTTGAAGTGTAAGCAAAATGTTCTTGCAACATGAGCCAGATTGAGCTTCAGTGCACATCCTGAGCTTTTTCAAGGACAAGTCTTACAACAACACATTCCTGATGCAGCGCAGAGCTTTGTAAACATACACAGAACAGCCTGGAGAACATGGTAAACATGCTTTGAAAACTCTTAATGTCACCATTTCCTTGGAGAAAGCTACTGTTGCCAAATGGCCAGGTGACAAGCAGGTAAGGTCAACGCATTTTTTAGCTTCATTAACTGTTAAATTCTAAACTCACCTATTCCCTATAAAAATCACACAGTCTAGACTGGGCCCACAAACCAATTATTTTATCAATATTTTATAGGAATCCACTTAATTCAAACGTGTAGATGAGTTGTCCACTTTGGGCAACGTGTTTGCAAATTACTGGACACCAGGAAACATGACACCCATGACACCCTATCCAAGAAAGACGTGTTAAATAAAATGATTAAGAGAAAGCACTTTGCAGTGTGCAGATACATGTTATTTCTGATTAGCTTACACAAGAAAAACATGTCATAGAAATGGGCCCGATTCAATTCACTTGGGGGGGAAAAAAGGGGTTTTAGGTAAATATAAATTCATGCATTAATCAGACCACATTTTGATCCATTATATTTTGATTAATTGTTTTTTAAACACCACACCAACGACAAATGAAGGAGTCTTATTTTGTTTATTTTTTGCGTTCTCGACAGTATCACAGTTATAGTTTTACATCGATAGGGTCTTATAACTACTTACAAACAGAATGCATATTAAAATGAAAGCACTCCTGTCGTCCCCTGTACTTACAAAATGAGTCTCAAGCATTTAAAGAATCGAAGCACCCCATGATGAGCATGAAAAGCAGTGGTAGTTCTTTAACAGGTCTGTGTTCAAGACCTGCATCCTATAAGAGTTTAATACAGATTACAGCGGAAGCAAGCTAAATGTTAACAAGGGAGGAGACAGGAATGCAACCTCAATGTGACTGCAGACATTGTATTTGAATACTAATATACACATTATGTACAATTTATTTTCAGAGTTGCCTTTTCCATTGGTCCCACCTCCCAACATTACCACCCCCTCTCCCTCCCCTTCCTTGTTGCCTTGAGATATGGTATTTTTTCTTGGCTCTTGGAATTTTATGTGCACAGTCACCCCTCAGTTTGCAGGCAGAAGTGCAATGCCTTTTTTATTTTTTTTAAAACGGTTACATTGTGAAATGCATGCTGAACCGTAGGTACACACCGCATAATATGGAACAGCAAGTCAACATCAAGAGTTTCACTTAAAAAAAATAAAATAAAACACACATGAAAATACATTGGCTGAGTTTCCATCAGCTTGCTGTTAACAATTAACAAGAGGCTGCTGCGGCATGCAGTGCATTATGGGGAAAAACATTTTCCACACTGAATGGCTGCACACACATCTGAAGCAATACAATACATGTACGTTATATTTAGGTGAACTTTTACAGTTTTTTTTCATTTTTACATTGCCATACAATTCATTCTTAACAGATAATTAATTACTGCTTTCCCAAAAAAAAAAGATCAGTTGAGAAGGCTGGTGTTGTATTCAGATTTTTCGTTCTAGGTTGTACTGTTGTTGAATGCATGACCTGTTGAAAATCTGTTTTTTTTTATTATTGTATTTATTTACTTGACTGGCTAATACCATGCAAGCCACAGGAAGCTGTATAACCAACCTCCACAATATGTATACCATTTAGGTAGGTCATATTACATTCATTGTCATGCTCTATATGTTTTGTTTTAGAAAATAATTTTAGGCACCATTTACTATTTTGGAATGTAACATGTAAAGTTGTTTCTGTATTGATCTGAAACACCTCACTACATAAACAGCTCAGCATGAAGTATGCGCCACTGGATTTGTATTATGCATTTGCTTCCTTCTGCCGTTTTATAAAATAAATATTTTCATTAGTACAACATCTAGCCCTCTCACCTGATATTTCCAGGAGTAAACTACAGAACAGACTCTACTATTGGTAAAGAGGTAAGAAGAAAAGTCAACATATTTTATGTTCTTATCACTTTACTTCAACTATAGTCAACAGTAACACTGATATATTCTGCAAATATACAATATGTAGAGTAGCCTCATAATATTAATATGACATGCACTTTTCTTTTTATCAGACATTCCTTATCATTGCAAAGGACAGAGAGCCTAAATAGTCCACTGTAGCGCCCTGTGGGGTAGGACATTATGATTCAGGATATACAGAAAAAAAAGAATCAACATATCACATAAAGGAGCTTGTTTCTTCTCCATTTTGTTGCACTACGATGGAAAAAAAATATTGCACATACAAAAGAAAAAAAAGGACAAAAGGCTAAACTCTAGACTGTTCATATTTGCTTTCAATGGAGACTGACAAAGTGCTGAGTTGAGTTACTTGGAAGTTGACTGAAGTATTGTGGGAAAATAGAAGTTATAAATGTTTTTGTTTTTTTCGGAATGCATCCAGATGAGAGTTCATTATCCCCTCTCTATCTCTCTCTCTCTCTCACACACACACACACACACACACACACACACACACACACACACACACACACACACACACACACACACACACACACACACACACACACACCTCTTAAAGGAAGCTATCCCCGAAAATCAAAAAGGAAAAGAAACTTCAGAGAATCACTCCAACTCAATTTTGGTGTAAAATGTGTTACAATATGAACCAACTATTACTTTTCAAAATGTAGAAAATTAGAGGTTTAAAAAAACAAAACTAAGCTATATATCCATCTAATTCACAAGCTGAATACTAATTCTCCAAGATTCCGCGCAGGACCTCGACTGAATTAGTTTCTTGGCAATAGATTCAAATATTCCTTCCCCCCTCACCTTGTATTGAAAAATAAATGTTATGTGATTGCAACATGCTAGCAATGCATGGCATATCAATTCATACACCACCGTATTACTACTTCAAATCTAAGAGTGCATTGGGAGTAATCAGGGCAGACTCAGCCTGCTGAGTACAATGATATTTCTGTGAGGAGCAGAGAAGAGGAAGAAATAGATCAGAATGCTTTCCTGCTATAACCTGCTTGCAAAGTATCTCCTTCAAATCGCACAAGCAAGATTTTTTTTTTTTTTTTTTTTAACAGAATCACATCAAGATCAAACCATTGGTAAACCTAATAACATGTACAGTATTTAAAAAAAAAAATAGTTAACAAAAATAAAATAATGGTGCACAAGCAGCTGTGATCTCCCCTCAGTGCTGATGACGAGCCCCCCCCCCCGCTCCTTGCTGCTTAACATTTGAAGACTCAGTCTCAGCTGGGAAGTCCATTTTGTTACTCAGCATTTTATATACAGACACCTGGTGAGTAGGTTATGCTGCAGCTGCAGTATTTCAAATATTCAGAAGTTCTACGTGATGCAGCAAGGCAACCAGAGATGTACCATCTTGCTTAATTGCCTATTATTTTGTATGCTTCTTTTTAAACTAGTGAACTAAATCTGCTACAATAGGGTGATTATATTCCTGCTATTTTTCATATGATGCCTCAGACTTTTTATTTTTTTATTTTATTATTATTATTATTATTATTATTATATATTTTTTTAACAAAATATGCACGATATACACAAAGCAGTGTTATTTGACTAAAATAGTAAATTCTTTAATAATTGGCACATTTATTTCTGATTGCTAAAAGACCTCCCAGTGTACTGTGGGGTACAGAGTAAATATTGGAACATCTACTGTATGTACTTTAATATATTTTTCTTTCCAAGCTCTTGGGTCTATTCATTCTTAAATTATGTATATGCTGTTCTTGAACTAGGTATAATTCATTTACAGTACGCAACTTACATATTGCCATTTTGTTTGAGAATAAAACTTTGCTTCTGCACACACTAAAAAGCAAGTTGTTAAATTATGCTTTTGCAATGTTCTTTTTTTGCCATCGCTAAGGAGTCAGAAGCTGTAACCATGATACACTTCCCTCCTTTTTCTCCTTTCTCCTTGGTATAGTGAAGTGAAGACAGACATTTGTTTGCCAAATGTTACAGCAACTGAGTGAGAGAGCAAGCACAAACATTATTTCTATTGTCTAGAGGCTCTTAAATGATTGGTAAGCATGGCGAATGAAAACATTCCTCTGAATTCCTCTTCTTGAACACCGAAGGCTCTCAAGTAAACAGAAGTAGTGAATCAAGTGCCTTTTTTTTCGTGCTCCCTGTCCACAGCAGCTTGAAATAATGCTACCTGGAATTAAGTGCCTTCACAACTGCAACCAGTGAGTGGTCCTGTCTGTTATTGTCACACAAGGCGTGTATCTTTCTTCCTTCATTTTTATTAGCATTTTAGACGATGGTGCTAATGCCGCTGTGTTTGGGTTTGTTGCTGCTGCTGCTCGAGGGCTGGGGAGGGGGGGGCTGCTGCTGGCTGTGGTGGTGTGGTGCATGCTGGGAATGCTGCGTGTGAGAGTGCATCGCATAGGGGGGGTGCTGGTGGTATTGGTGTGGGGGGTGCTGGACATGCTGTGGTGGGTGGTAGTGGTGGTGGTGGTGGTAGGGAGGTGGGTTCTGCTGGACGGGGCAGTACTGCGAGTGGTGTGTGTGCATCTGTGCCTGTGTCTCTACAGGTCCGGTGTGGTGCAGGCTGGAGGGGTGGGGGAGCAAAGGGGGGTGCTGAGACTGCGGAGGAGGAGGGGTGGGGGCAGGGACCGGGTGGCCCTGGGAGGACGGCTTCCCCCGCTTACTGCCAAAAAGTGTTCCCAGGAGCGAGGAGGAATTAGGGATAGTCTGGTGTGGGCGAGAAGGACAGTCGCGGGTCGAGGTGGCTCTCCGGCGCATGTGAGGACTGCTAATGATGGACCCCTGGAGGAAACAAGAAATCAGTGTCATTACTTCAGGGACTGTACCATTGCTAAGTGGCCTACAGTATCTGCACAAAAATAGACCTAAAAGATAGTGACCTCCTGATTTTGAAATACAATCAGTGACACTGTTAAAGCGATGGTAGGAGTGATGATGTCTGCGTTACAGTTTTCAAGTGTATCAGTATTTGATCATTTCTAACAGGACCCTCTTTGCGACTGTTTGGAGTCTCTTCTTACCTGAATTTGAACACTGATCTAATGAGTTTTTTTTTTTGCTTTATTAACAATTGCTGTAAATGTTTATAAAAAAAAACAAAAAAAACAGGCAGAATTGCCATGCCCATTTTAAGGACAGAAACTTGAGTAATCAAACATAAAAATTGAAAAGGTATCATTTCCCAGCTCACTGCAAACACAATATTCTGGGCTGGTCTGCACATCATTTTAAAAAAATAGTACCTATCTGTAGAACTTTATATACATTTTATAAATTACATTTGTTAATAAGGTTAATTCACTGCATTCATTTGAAAAACAAAAGTCATTTTTAAGTAATAAGAGTTTTAAAAAAGATGCAGGCTGGGTAAAACAATAAACTGCAAAGCATGATGGGCTTTCCCTGGGTCAACAGAACCACCAGATCTGGAACACAATCTAAATATTCCTACCACATTACCTCCCAGAACACACAATCGACACATCATACTCCTGAATGTCTACACATCACCTCTTTGCAGTGATGGGGGTGCAGTTCAATCGACGTGCCGTACAGAACCATTACGTACAGTTTTTACCCAATTGTTTTTACCCAAGCTGCATATTTTCATTGCTTCTTGAACACTGCAGATCTGGGACATGAGCTCATTTCTATTAAATGGAAAGCAATCCAGTGAGCCTGGGAAGATTCATGGCAGGACACGTTGCTTATATACTATGTGACAAAAGCATATTCTTGACTTCCATGCGCACAACATGCAGAAGCTGAAACGAGCGAAGTTAACATCCACACCAGAAAAGCTTGGCTAGATTAAAGGTTGCAGTCTCGCCTTCTACATGTACGAAACACAAAGTATTATAACTGCTTTACCCTACTTGATGGTTTTCGTTTCAGTTCAAATGGTCATATAAAAAAAAAGAAAAATCTTCAACAATTCTGATGATTGGTAACAGATGTTAAGGTGAAGCTGTTGAATTGCGGGAAGGGGAGGGGATGCAGTTCCTTTACAGATTGTCACTGTGCTCTGAATGAAACCAGCAGGTTAACATTCATTTTACACTGTAGACATGGAGTGTGTGTATAATGATGAATGAAATCTCATGAAATCCACATTTTTCTATTTCTTTCTCCCATCCAGTTTTTCCCAGCACGTACAAATAAATATTTGATTCACTTTCAAAGCAACTACATGATCTCACTACTGAGCAAGGTTTGAATACTGTTAAAATAGGGATGGGGCGGGGTAGGGTTGGAGGGATTACAGAGGGGGGGGGAAATGGGGTGGAAGACCACTTGAAACCGGTTCACAATTTTGAAATTACACAGTATGACTTTTTCACTTTCACACAGTCCCAGGTAAAAAAAATAAATAAATAAAAATAATGAAAACATAAAAACATACATTCGTCAGAGATATGAGACATGGATTAATCGAATTAGTCGAATCATGCTTGCTGCGTGTACAGAGAAGGTTAACTGTAGCCAAATAAACAACGTGATATACGTGATAAACAAGCCTGAAGTACATGGCAAGCAGCCCAGGCATGCATATTAAATCGAGGCAGGCAGATTACCCATTAAAAAAAAAAAGAAAGGAAGAAGGAAGGAGAGAAACTATAAAGCAAAAGGGTGCAACAGAAATGCTTTGAGAAGTGCACATCATCACATTGAGCAGCTAGACATCAGTTGCTTCCTACTTACTTCCATATTGCTGTCTAGTGATCCTGCACTGCTGCGACGCCCACGCTTGCCTGCCCAGGACATGCAATACCATAGATTAGAGACTGAGAAGAGACCTCGGTGATATATAGGTAAATATCCCTCATCTAGGGCTTGATAAGCTGAGACAGGTACAACTGGGAGCTGGGGATGGGGGGGACGAAAAGGCAGCACCGAAGGCTGGAATTTGGGGGAGGAAGTAATTTCTAAATATCCAGCTACAGTTGTGTGTTGTTCTAAAAAAAAAAAAAAAAAAAGAGGGAACTACTTTTCTTGTTTAGGGCTAAGACTAATAAGGCTTTACACAGACTCAGTATAATGCTTCTACAGTGTGATTCAATTGGTTTCCATGACAACACTCAAGAAGAAGCAGTCGTCAAGGAATGACAAAGGCCCACTGTAAAAATCACACTGGCTGCATGGAACCTGCAAGCCGGAGAAAAGTAAACAAATTGGGACACCTGGACGCACAACCAGCAAAGGTCTTGGTTTGCACATAAGCGTGTAATAAGAATCCACGTGTGTGACAACACTGACTACAGGACTACGGCAAATGTGGGCCTTTTGTTTGGGAAATACAAAAAAAAGCCACACATCAGTTAACAAAGTTGACTATATTTTCAAGATAATGAATATTTTGATAGCTCTGAAAAGAAAAAAAAGAAAAGAAAAAAAGGAAAGAAAAGCACGTAACACACGATGGCACATGGCGGAATAATAGAAATAAATAAATAAATAAATAAATAAATAAAACCTGAAAAAATCTCACCATGTTGTGTTCCATTATAGCCTCATTGCCTTCCGTTTAATACTAAAGGGGCATTTCACATAATGAACTCAAAACTTTCCAGATCACAATGAGGGAAACAAAATACGTAAAAACAAACACCACCCAACTGTTGGTCCTCTTCATTTACAGCAAACCACTTCTGTAAAAACCTCCAACAGCACTATTCCCCTACCAATGAAGAAAAACTGGAGCGCTAAGTGGATTTCATTTTTCTATGGTCAAAGGAAGGCTAAACCTAATTGTAATCAGGAGTGATATCAAAAAGCCACTTGCTATGATAGTCAGATGTAGCATGTTTGTAGCTGTGCAGTGGTGACTGGCATTAAACATATTGTACGAGGGATGTCTGTATGTTAGGTCACATACAGTGCCATGGGATTTAAGAGAGCGTACAGCTGTAAAATCTATAGAATAACAAGTACTGGTTATTTTAAACCAATTTTTGTTCAACATAAATTTTTGAGTAAGCAGTACATTCTTGCATGCCACCACAGGCAAGCATGAGGTGTTAGAATGGGTTATTTATTTATTTATTTATTTATTTATTTTTGTTTGTGTGTGTCGTTTGATGTTAGTACCACTGCTCAGCAAAACAAGAGAGCTGCTCATAACTGTGCCTTTTAATAAGATTAGAATTAAGTTTAGCTGGTTTTAAACAACACTCTGTCAAAGGGGAAATCATGGTCAGCTGCTTCCTTCTAATGACTTTCTTTATGACCATGCCCAAACTAGGAACGTGTTACTGAAACATGAGATGTCATGGTAAACAACAGGAATAGAAATGTAAAACTTAAAACAATCTGAAAATAAGCGCGTGTGTGTAAAGAGGTTGGTATACTCTAACTGATCTTTGATATACAGGAATATAGAAGTTCCAGGCTTCATTCAATTTCATTCATCGATGCAATGCACAGGAATGCTGCCATACACACACAGCACACACAAAGCAATGACTTTGCACATTTGTCTAAGTCTGTATAACCTACAGTAGACGTAAAAGCTAAACAGGTTGTTGTTTTATATACGGAATTACATTACGGATTCCAGTGACACTATTGTTTTTTTTCAGTCTCCATAAAAAGAAAAAATATAATAATAATAATAATAATAATAATAATAATAATAATAATAATAATAATAATAATACTCAGCAAGACAAAAAACTAAAACATTCCTTTTTTTTTTTTTTTTTAAACTGACTACACACCTATGTTAAAAATAAATCAGAAACTGTTAATATTATTTGAAATGTGTATATATATATATATATATATATATATATATATATATATATATATATATATATATATATATATATTTCAATTTTAGTTTTTATTATAAACTAGTTTGTTACACTGTTGGCAGATTACTCCCCAGGATGTCACTGAGCAGGCTACTGAAGCTGGGACAGGGGGGATGCCGCGGTCTCTCACCTGCGTCAGAGAGGTCTCGGAGGGAGCTGCTCAGGGCGCTCCTCTTCAGCCCCTCTCCAGTGGCGTAGCTGTCGTCCAGGCTGGGTCGGTTCATGGTACCGTTGCCTGCATCTTTCTTCAGCCCCGAGCTCTGAGCCATGCTTGGACGCACTACTCCTTTCTGCTTCTCCAGCTCAGCTGAAGAGAAAGCATTTCAGAAGATTTCACCTGTCATGTACTGGCATTCAAATTCAGCAGTGACGGAGCACTGCAAGGGACTGCAATGCGACACATTTGTTAGGGTTCGTTTCGTGGTAAAAATATTCACATTTACAAAAACAAAAACAAAAAACAAAAAAAACTTCCCTTGCACATTTGGGGAATGTCTTTAGCATTTATTATGAAGAACACTTCCTACAGAAATGGGGATTTTAAATGCTGTGCTTATTGGACTGAAAGTCAAGCCAGACTCAAAGACTGCTGCACAGGAGCTAAATCGTGTTCCTTTAACGAAAACAAAAAACAAACATTTTTGGGAACATTTCTGCTCACATTCTATCCTGTACTTCTCCATTTCCTGGACCTCTGCGATGGACTCCCTCAGATCATCTGTAAATTTCTTCCGATCCTGGGGGTTGGGTGCATTGAAGTTTATGAGGACTTTGATGTCTGCACCTGGGATAGCTGACGTAAGCCTTACTCCATTCGGATAATCTAAAAATCAGACGGAAAGTCCTATTAAATCTGACATGTTTAAAATAGAATGGTATAACAGAAGGCACAAGCAGCATTTGTCTGGTCACATGCTAAGTTTAATACTGTAACAGATGTTCATTTAACAATGGTCATTTTATAGAATACTGGCTGGGTCATCCACCTTTGAAAGATTTTCTAACAGGCATTCTTGATAAAGGTTTTAAGAGCTAGAATGTTGACTTCCTACCTATGTTTCTTCTTACTTAAACCCAGCATTGATTATTTATATAATTCTGCATAAACATGATCATCACATTTGTTGCATATACATTACTACTGCTTTTGTAAGCATACCAAGTTTTGTAAGGTTAGCAATAGAAACTAGCGTTGAAAAAACACATTTTATTCTAGAATTACCCAAGAGGTAATTCTAGAGGTGGTAAATTAGCACTACAATGAACTGGTGACACAGAAAATGGGATCACACACATTTGGGGTTCTGGGTCTGATTTCTGGTACTTACACTGGTTTTCAAAGAGGAGAATCTGCATCCCATTCAGTGAAAATGACTGCCTGAAGCTGTACGTCACAGAGATTTTCTTCTTCTGGAAAATTTTTGTGACCTAAAAGCGAGTCAGGGGATCAATTGCACAGTATGTCCTGTTAATCACCTTCATAAACAGACCACTGGTCTCAAGCAACACAGGGTCCCTCGAGTGGTCCTTATAAGCAGCTTTGAGGGCATATAGGAAGACAAGAAAAACAACACTGCAATCACGTCTGTGCATCTTTCAGGAATAGACCTGCGCTGTGTTGGGTGCTTTTTGGTATTTCTCAATGGAATTGGTGTTGCAAAGAAGAGCTATATGATGTGTATCAATGAATCAGTTTCTAGTTATATATTGTTGAGTTTATCTTTTAGCTGCACATACTTTGACCAGGAACACACTGAGATAGAATATGCAGAATGTCTACATTAGGGAATAGGCAAAAACTGTGTAAAATAAACAGCACAGTCAGTAATTGTGCTAGACAGTAAAAGCTATCCCCTCCAAAAAAGTTTTTCTTGTTTTTGAGCGGTCACTCTAATAGACTTAAACATAAAAACAGCTTGCAGAGGAGATGTTCAAATAAAAAAAAAATAGCAATGAAACACAGCTGCATACCACAAGAAGGTCATTGAATAGGAAGATCTCTCTCTGGTGCAGTCCCAGTTTCTGAGGTTTGTTGTGGTCCGGGACTTCAAACAGTCTGCAGTAACAAACCAGCCTTCGATGGGGCAAAGAAAGCACCTGCATTGGAAAAACACCAGTCTAAGTGAGGTGACCACACCACCTGAAACAATTACAAGATCACTGTACACAGTACGGGCTCCATTCTCCAAACTAGGTACTCCAATAAAGTTACGAAACCAGGACTAAACAAGTAAGATTTTTAATTCAGGGGCTTGAATGAAGTATTGAGTCATTTCTTTTTCGCTTTAGATGATTAACTGGTGTTTTTCCCCCCATTCTGAAAATAAATGTGCTTTTGAAGATCTGGAGTAAACAGCTTTGAGAATCTTGCCCTATGTCTGTTTTGTTAAAAAACAGTGTTAAAATATATTTATATAAGAAAAGTGTCATAAACTAAAGCCTTTTTTAAATAAAAAAATTTATTAAACAGCCCCAAGGGTTTTTTGAGTAAACTGATTTGACTATATTTATTATTAAGCAGCACATTTTTCTTAAGTAATTCAAGTTGCAAAAATGTTGCTGTGTTAGACAACATCAATTACACAGCATTAGATTAAATTACACAGCATTAGATTAATCCACAGAGGCTTCAAAAAGGAAATTATTGTTTGCATTAATAATAGCAACAACAATTATTTATAATTCAGAGGAGCTTTGATAATGCAAAAAGGGGGGGGGGGGGGGAGTGTAAAAGTGGAGTGGAATTATGGTAAATTAACTCTGACAGCTATTGTGGGTGTCTTCAATGTCAATGATGATCCAGAAAATAAAGTAACACATTTCTCATTTCCTCCCTATAATCTCAAGCTTAATCCTTTCATTCAATAAAATCTTAATGGATGTTAACAGAAAGATTTGCATGTTAACATTTCAACAGTGAAATAAATACTACAGTGTATATCACTGGTGACCCATATGAATAAACATAGATAGTAAATGAAAGTAATCTATACATTGTGAAGAGAGTTCCCTATGTTGATATTTATGTGCTACTTGTGTGTGGTTCAGCAGGTTATTGAAAAGGGACTGTTCAGCATCATACTAAACAGCAACGAATGTGCTTGACAATTTCTGTACATTGCTTAAACTTCCAGTTTATAATGCTGACTTGGAATTTATTTCAGACGGGCGCTTACACCTATTCCATTGCCACCTTTCGAGACAGGCACAGTGTAAAAATGAATTAAGTCAAGACACTGAAAAATAAAAGTATTAAGGCATAGTGAATTTCCATTTGTAAAGTCTAACATTTTTCTTTTAGTGCCGATATCAGATTTTATATGTTCTCTGACATTAGCTACTAATACATACATACAGACGTGCTCAAATTTGTTGGTACCCTTACAGCTCATTGAAATAATGCTTCATTCCTCCTGAAAAGTGATGAAATTAAAAGCAATTTTATCATGTATACTTGCATGCCTTTGGTATGTCATAGAATAAAGCAAAGAAGCTGTGAAAAGAGATGAATTATTGCTTATTCTACAAAGATATTCTAAAATGGCCTGGATACATTTGTTGGTACCCCTTAGAAAAGATAATAAATAACTGGATTATAGTGATATTTCAAACTAATTAGTTTCTTTAATTAGTATCACACATGTCTCCAATCTTGTAATCAGTCATTCAGCCTATTTAAATGGAGAAAAGTAGTCACTGTGCTGTTTGGTATCATTGTGTGCACCACACTGAACATGGACCAGAGAAAGCAAAGGAGAGAGTTGTCTGAGGAGATCAGAAAGAAAATAATAGACAAGCATGGTAAAGGTAAAGGCTACAAGACCATCTCCAAGCAGCTTGATGTTCCTGTGACAACAGTTGCAAATATTATTAAGAAGTTTAAGGTCCATGGAACTGTAGCCAACCTCCCTGGGCGCGGCCGCAAGAGGAAAATCGACCCCAGATTGAACAGAAGGATAGTGCGAATGGTAGAAAAAGAACCAAGGATAACTGCCAAAGAGATACTCCAAGGTGAAGGTACGTCAGTTTCTGATCGCACCATCTGTCGCTTTTTGAGCGAAAGTGGGCTCCATGGAAGAAGACCCAGGAGGACTCCACTTTTGAAAGAAAAACATAAAAAAGCCAGACTGGAATTTGCTAAAATGCATATTGACAAGCCACAATCCTTCTGGGAGAATGTCCTTTGGACAGATGAGTCAAAACTGGAGCTTTTTGGCAAGTCACATCAGCTCTATGTTCACAGACGAAAAAATGAAGCTTTCAAAGTAAAGAACACCATACCTACAGTGAAACATGGAGGAGGCTCGGTTATGTTTTGGGGCTGCTTTGCTGCGCCTGGCACAGGGTGCCTTGAATCTGTGCAGGGCACAATGAAATCTCAAGACTATCAAGGCATTCTGGAACAAAATGTACTGCCCAGTGTCAGAAAGCTCTGTCTCAGTCGCAGGTCATGCGTCCTCCAACAGGATAATGACCCAAAACACACAGCTAAAAGCACCCAAGAATGGATAAGAACAAAACATTGGACTATTCTGAAGTGGCCTTCTATGAGTCCTGATCTGAATCCTATCAAACATCTATGGAAAGAGCTGAAACTTGCAGTCTGGAGAAGGCACCCATCAAACCTGAGACAGCTGGAGCAGTTTGCTCAGGAAGAGTGGGCCAAACTACCTGTTAACAGGTGCAGAAGTCTCATTGAGAGCTACAGAAAACGTTTGATTGCAGTGATTGCCTCTAAAGGTTGTGCAACAAAATATTAGGTTAGCGGTCCCATCATTTTTGTCCATGCCATTTTCATTTGTTTTATTATTTACAATATTTTGTTGAATAAAAAATCAAAAGCAAAGTCTGATTTCTATTAAATATGGAATAAACAATGGTGGATGCAGAAAATACTTTTGTCAGTTTCAAGTTATTTCAGAGAAAATTGTGCATTCTTCGTTTTTTGTGGAGGGGTACCAACAAATTTGAGCACGTCTGTATATACCATATATCAACCTCAGTCATTTATATTTACATATAAAATAAATATTTAAAAAAATACCTACACAACCAAGTCCATGATGCAGAGATCCAATCTACAATAAAAACACATGTGTAAGTTTGCTTTACAACAGATGAGTTTCAGTAAAGAAACCTTAACATTGCAGCTAATATAACACGCATGCACAGCAACAGCAAATGCATAGTTTAGTCCATGTATACGGCATTATAATGTATCTAAAATGAAAAAAAAGACTTCCACTCGCAGTACTCCAATATAAATAGAGCCCAATAAGCATCAGTACAAACGCATTCATAGATCTGGCATCTGTTCAGATGAAGGCAATGAAAACTCTCTGCAAGTGGCGGCACCTGTGTGCAGCTGCATTCAGAAAGCACTGGCAATCAAGCAGAGCGCTGAACTGTTTTACACCCAATCTAATTCAAGCATGGTAGGAGGGTCACACCATGTGATAATGAGGTGAACAGTTGCCCTCCATAGGACAAAAAAAAGACACTACAGGGAGCCACTGCCTGATAGGCAGCACTGACACAAGACGATCCATAGGGGGAGCCCATAGCTACGGAAACCTTCCCTGATACCGATTGCCAATAATCTTGTTCTACTTTGCATAAGATGTAACATTAAGTAGATACCGAAAAAATATTTTGAAAGAAAAAAAAACATAAAACAACACTATCAAGCTATACTTTTGGTCTGTATATTCTGGTTCTACCATCCAGGATATTGTAATTAAATCATATTAAAAGACGAAGGGAAGTGTTCCGTGTTGTGACTCTGCAGTCTGGCCTACTGGAAGCTTGCTTTCAGTGCTGCCTCTCTGTGCTTTCAGTTTGTAGGAGTTAGATGATGTGCATCCTGTGTGTATGAATACTGAATAAATTAATGTGGCGGAACTTCAGAAATGCATAAGTTACAGTAACGAAATTTATTGGATATTTCAAACTTTTTTAACAAATAAAAAACTGAAAAATTGGGCGTGCAAAATTATTCAGCCCCCTTAAGTTAATACTTTGTAGCGCCACCTTTTGCTGCGATTACAGCTGTAAGTCGCTTGGGGTATGTCTCTATCAGTTTTGCACATCGAGAGACTGAAATTTTTGCCCATCCCTCCTTGCAAAACAGCTCGAGCTCAGTGAGGTTGGATGGAGAGCATTTGTGAACAGCAGTTTTCAGTTCTTTCCACAGATTCTCGATTGGATTCAGGTCTGGACTTTGACTTGGCCATTCTAACACCTGGATATGTTTATTTGTGAACCATTCCATTGTAGATTTTGCTTTATGTTTTGGATCATTGTCTTGTTGGAAGACAAATCTCCGTCCCAGTCTCAGGTCTTTTGCAGACTCCATCAGGTTTTCTTCCAGAATGGTCCTGTATTTGGCTCCATCCATCTTCCCATCAATTTTAACCATCTTCCCTGTCCCTGCTGAAGAAAAGCAGGCCCAAACCATGATGCTGCCACCACCATGTTTGACAGTGGGGATGGTGTGTTCAGGGTGATGAGCTGTGTTGCTTTTACGCCAAACATAACGTTTTGCATTGTTGCCAAAAAGTTCGATTTTGGTTTCATCTGACCAGAGCACCTTCTTCCACATGTTTGGTGTGTCTCCCAGGTGGCTTGTGGCAAACTGTAAACGACACTTTTTATGGATATCTTTAAGAAATGGCTTTCTTCTTGCCACTCTTCCATAAAGGCCAGATTTGTGCAGTATACGACTGATTGTTGTCCTATGGACAGAGTCTCCCACCTCAGCTGTAGATCTCTGCAGTTCATCCAGAGTGATCATGGGCCTCTTGGCTGCATCTCTGATCAGTCTTCTCCTTGTATGAGCTGAAAGTTTAGAGGGACGGCCAGGTCTTGGTAGATTTGCAGTGGTCTGATACTCCTTCCATTTCAATATTATCGCTTGCACAGTGCTCCTTGGGATGTTTAAAGCTTGGGAAATCTTTTTGTATCCAAATCCGGCTTTAAACTTCTCCACAACAGTATCTCGGACCTGCCTGGTGTATTCCTTGTTCTTCATGATGCTCTCTGCGCTTTAAACGGACCTCTGAGACTATCACAGTGCAGGTGCATTTATACAGAGACTTGATTACACACAGGTGGATTCTATTTATCATCATTAGTCATTTAGGTCAACATTGGATCATTCAGAGATCCTCACTGAACTTCTGGAGAGAGTTTGCTGCACTGAAAGTAAAGGGGCTGAATAATTTTGCACGCTCAATTTTTCAGTTTTTTATTTGTTAAAAACGTTTGAAATATCCAATAAATTTCGTTCCACTTCATGATTGTGTCCCACTTGTTGTTGATTCTTCACAAAAAATTACAGTTTCATATCTTTATGTTTGAAGCCTGAAATGTGGCAAAAGGTCGCAAAGTTCAAGGGGGCCGAATACTTTCGCAAGGCACTGTATTCCAATGTATTTTCTGTGGTGTGAAAAATTACAATTAGTGTTAATATACCTTTGTCAAGGGAAAGTGTGTTTGAAAACAAACAGTGGAGGTACTTACACGCCTTTGATGCCATGGTAACTACACTCATTTATTTCTATTTAAATCTATTAATGAGCTTGTGATATACTTTACTACATAGCTAATGACGTAACAATCTACTATTCCTTTCTATTGAAACCTCCAGGCATCATGTTATTGAGTCTATTTATTTCCCTTTATTCTTCTATATTGTACCTTATCTAATTGTATTCCTTCCAAAAAAGTACACATTTTTGGTCCTATAAGGCAATGTTCAGATGGAAATGGCGGCTGACACATTATCAGCTGCATTCCTGATTGGGTTTGGGGATCCACTGCATGTAAATACTGATCACCTGTCATGCAGATTGTACTTACAGGTTTTTTGCCCACAATCAGCTTCTCGACCTTCTGAACCTGGGACACGTGGTCTTCATTGGTCTTCAGCTCCCGCTTGCGGATCCTCTCGTAGATCCCGATCAGCATTTCCCGCGGGATATCTTCCCCGTCATCCACCCCTGAAGGTCACACGAGCCATCATTAGCACACTGGCTTGCAATGAGTGATGTGTAAACATCTGAAAGCTTAGAGCGGCCGCACCTCACTGCTGCAGCTCCAACCCTCCCCCCGGTCCCCCTCCTTCTGTATCATCAAGGGCAAATAGGAAGGCTTACTCATCATGTTCCCTTTATGAGTCCTCCGCACAGGCTTCCTCTTTGTAGATTACATTTAAATTGCTCTAATAGGCTGAGAAATAATTCGGTCACGGTCGCCTATATTAAAATGTTAATAAAATAAATAAAACAAACACTAGAAGGCATGCTTATTTTTAGCAGGAAGAAGGAGAAGATTAACCACCAGGGCTTGGCTTTTATTAGTAAAACCATTGATTACATTGTTTCTGATAAGATAATGAATTCTGAAAGTCAATAAAGCAAATAAACACCTGCATACACACATAAGACAATGCAATGAATAAACAATTATGATTTTTACTGCATTATATTAAAATGTATGCAATTCACGAATGCATCTTGATTTCCTAGAACAACTTCAAAAAGCCTGAATTTTAGGTGTAGAAATGTGTGAGTACTTGCTGCATTAGGGAATAACACGTTTTATGTGTTCTCATTGTACAGCCATCTGTGGGAACTAAAACTCCATGCCTTTGCTGGTGCATCTGCTACAGAAATATAATCTCCTAGCAGAAATAGCAGTGTCGTTGTTTAAGAATTTTTAAATTGCATTTGCAGATAATACAGTTTGGAAGACGTACACTTTCAGCTAGGAGATTATTTGTACAAAAATATCTCCAATAGAATCAGGCTTGTAATAATGGAATACACAAACATACGCTATAACAGTTTACTATTTATGAATTCATGATGCTCACCCCGTAAATTCTTAACAAAGTCCTCCAGTTTCATTTTGCGTTCTGGCTTCACGTTGGGGCTGTACATGTCCGTGTTTAGAAGTATGATTGCAAAAGCCAGGATGAAGATCGTGTCTGGATTTCTAAACTGTCTCACCACCCCAGGATTGCAGATACAGTACCGCTGGCTATTGAAAACAGAAACAGGGAAATGATCAAATTAGAGCGCAAGGAACTAAACTGTAATTTAACATATCTAAACAGGATTACCCAAAGTAGATGTAAGATATTAATACAAAATAAAAAAAAACACAAATTATTGAACAGAGGTTTATAGAAGCAGAAAAAACAAACTTCATCCAGTGGTTAAAGAAGTGGGCTTGCAACCAGGAGGCCCCCGGTTCAAATCCCACCACAGCCACTGACTCATTGTGTGACCCTGAGCAAGTCACTTAACCTCCTTGTGCTCCGTCTTTCGGGTGAGACGTTATTGTAAGTGACTCTGCAGCTGATGCACAGTTCACACACCCTAGTCTCTGTAAGTCGCCTTGGATAAAGGCGTCTGCTAAATAAACAAATAATAATAATAATAATAATAATAATAATAATAACTTTACAAGCAAAATCCTGCCGGAAAAAGCTGCCAAATTCATTACGCAAATCTTATAAACAGGATTGTATGGAGAATATACAAATTGATAAGATCTTTTTTTTTATTTAGCAGATGCCTTTATCCAAGGCGACTTACAGAGACTCGGGTGTGTGAACTATACATCAGCTGCAGAGTCACTTACAATTGCGTCTCACCCAAAAGACGGAGCACAAGGAGGTTAAGTGACTTGCTCAGGGTCACACAATGAGTCAGTGGCTAAGGTGGGATTTGAACCAGGGACCTCCTGGTTACAAGCCCTTTTCTTTAACCACTGGACCACACCGCCTCCTTTTTTAGATTACAGTAAATAAACAGCCTTTTAATGGTGGAGTGCTAGGAAGACCAGGATTAAATTAATTGTTCACTAAGTAACCTGTCATGGGATTTCTTAACAGGGTTTGTTTTTCAGCAATCTACATACTGAGGCAAAAACGCCTAATCTTTAAGTATTGATCCACTGATCAATAAGCATCTCTTTCTGCACACTGATAAAGCCATTCTGTGGATTGGCACTGTGTCCCCCCAGCCTAGCACATGCAGGGTAGCCAACAGTCAACAAAGTATCCACTGTGAATTTGTAATTAATATGTTTATTTCCTGTGGCAATGCATTTGCAATGTATGTTTTTTTTTATTTTACACCATAACAACCAACCAATATAGAGGTGTATGACAAAACTTTTGCATTTATATTTGGTTATGGTGATGCACAAGTTGTTAAACTTCTAGGTGCATAATGGTAAAGCAGCCTCAATTTCAACAGCTCAGATGGAGTCTCTCCAGTTACACACCTGAAAGCTTCAATAAGCCTCTCTACTTTCTGGGCTTCTCCTTGGACCCGGATGTGAGCCTGGAACTTCCGGAGAGCTTCGTCCAGTTCCATTACTGAGAAATCCATCTCATCCACCACACAGCTGCAAACAACAGCACAGCCCCAACATTGAAACACATTTTAAACTCTTCTATATTTTATCATAAAAAACAACAACAACAACAACACATTTATCCAAGACAACCTGAGTTTGACTTTGGGCAAATAGGGGGGTTGTCCAGAAGGGAGATTAGTGTCATATTATTTTTTCAAAATTAGCCTTGTGGACCAGTGTTTGTTACTATGTCCCATGGGTCTTTCTCGATGGGCGTTACCAGCGATGCAAGTCCAAAGGAACACAGCATAATGCTGCTGAGCCCCAAAGCTTAACAAGCAGCACAAGGACAGGGAGACAGCCTGCATGATTGGAATGTACGGTACAACTAAAGCAGCATGTCTTTCAGTGTGCTTGGTTATCAGCTCTGGGTTGTAAATCCCTCCAAGACTGTTTCGTGCACAGCTGTGATAAAGCAGCTGAAAAGCAGTCTTGAGTTGTTCCATTGATCTCATCGCTGCACGGCAGCTGAATAAATCAATGCTACCAAAGAGAGGCTTGTCTCGGACACATTTGTTATAAAGTGTTTGAATTACTTGACAATTTAACCTTGGGGAGTACAGGGTTCTTGCACTTCTGTTCCACGGTTTCTTCATCAGAAACAAAACGGTTGATTATTCTTCAGAGTGCAGGCATTGTACACTTACTAGACCCCAGTTCTGCATTTGCTTGGTGTTAAAAAACAAACTGTATGTGTTAAATCCTTGTGAGTAAATGTTCTATTTCAAGAGAGCGAGCTGAAAACCTGTGAGGTTTCAATTAATTCAAACGCCAGCTGTGTGCTGTCTGAAAAATACATCTAAGGGCACGGTTTTGAAGGGTGAAATTTTGTCTAAATTTTTTTGAGTTGCAATAAACAATTTATTTGGATGTAGAAAACCAAAAAAAAAAAAAAAGTGCATTACCGTTTTATGGAATTTCTTGCTGGATATAAAGCAAAAAAGTTGGGTCAAGTTTCCACTTGCATCAAAATAGTTCCGTAACACTCACTCTAGGACATCCCTGTTGAACTGTTTCTGCCGATTCCCCAGAAACTCTCCAATCATCTGCCTGCTCAGGCCCTTCCTCTGGAGCAGGAAGTGGGCCACACCCACAGGCGTGTCAGGAACAAATCCTCGCTCGATCAGGTACTGGGTCCCCTTCTCTGGCTTCCTGGACAGATAAACCACACACACACATTACCAACAATACTGTTTTGTGAGTTACATTTGTGGTGCCAGAGTACAAGGGGACTGTGTGGGCTAGTGGTGCCAGAGTACAAGGAGGCTGTGGTGCCAGAGTACAAGGAGGCTGTGTGGTCTAGTGGTTAAAGAAAAGGGCTTGTAACCAGGAGGTCCCCGGTTCAAATCCCACCTCAGCCACTGACTCATTGTGTGACCCTGAGCAAGTCACTTAACCTCCTTGTGCTCCGTCTTTCGGGTGAGACGTAATTGTAAGTGACTCTGCAGCGGATGCATAGTTCGCACACCCTAGTCTCTGTAAGTCGCCTTGGATAAAGGCGTCTGCTAAATAAACTAATAATAATAAGTCTAGTTGGAGATCCCAGGACAATAACTAAGCAAAGCTTACTGAAGATGTATAAACATGATGTATAACCCATCTTTAGAGTGTCTTCATGTTGAGAGTAGATCTGACCATGAAAAAATGTCAACCGAATGTTTAACCATCCATTCTCCTATCCTTTACTAGCCTCAGAACATTTCTTACTAGTTCAGTTGAACTTCTGATTTCTAATATATATTTCTCACTTCTAAAAGCACATAGAGCATTGAGGTGTTTCAAAGTTAAGAACCAGCATGACCATTAACTGGACTGGAAAACCAAGGGTCTGTTTAAAATAGCTTTGTGATAAACAGATGGCCTGTAAACATCATTAGCAGGATGCAAAGAAAACTTTCTTTTTTGATTTTCCAGCCCACTGTTGGGGATTCTATCACCCTCTTCCATGAGGGATTCCACAGCATCCTCATTAAAGCTCAAAAGCCTTTGCTAGAACACACCACAAACACATGTGGTGTTATCAATATCTTCGAGCAAACAGACGTTTGCAGCCGAGTTATGGTTGCTTGTCTGCCATGCGAAGGGGAATGGATTCTGTGAGAGGCTAGGAGCAAGATTGCATTTCTTACGCAGCCAAAATCAATTTCTGAGAACAAGGTGACTCTACCATTTTAAAAGGCGTCTAATGACACACACACACACACACACACAAAAAAACTCCTCACATTTTCTGTATGCTCGTGATGACACTACATGCTACTGCCTCCTTCCAATTCTATTACTTCACATTAAACTACATTAAATTGTACCTGCAGCACAGAATACAAAATTGAGTTGCTTGGCTCGAGAACTCACCTGTAAGTGCATTTTAAAAAGTGATGGTTAATGGTTAGATTTAACTTTGTACTGTAACATTGAAGATCCTACCGTATGAGCTGGTGTGATTAGAAATGCAGGATTTTCAGTATGGATGGGATGTGTGAAATAGTAGGCAGATGTCTTGGCTTTCACACATTTCACTTAGCGAGCAGCTATGCATGTTTTCATTTTTCGATTCGAATGCAGTTGAGAAACACAGCATTGCAAGCGTAACCAACCTAAGCATTTCTCCAGCAGATTCAACCAGTATTTTCCCTGCAATCACTCAGATAAATACTGAATTAGTTTACATCAAAAACTGATGCAACCGTGTGCTTACATGTAACAGGAACCTCAATTTCCTAAAATACTGGGATTGGGGATAACCTTGAAAACCTTGTAACAGAACCAATAGGTATAGATCAATTCAACCCGAACGGGACCCAAACATAATAAATATAGTAAACGCCCCTGGGATGATATCATTTCAACCAATTTAATTTACTAACCTGACAGAAGAGTCTTTTCACAATGAGCTCTTCACTTTCTAGTAATTAATATGAACTGCATCCATCAACACAAATACTGCAGCTAGCTCATTACATATCCTGAAAGCACTAACAAAGTACATCACAGGACTTGACTGGGTTGAAAAAAAAGGGCCACCTGAGCTCTATTCAATTAGGTCCTTGACTACAAGGAGATTAGAAGCAAGGCATAATTATTCACACATGCTTTCATACAATTAGGCACTGAATACTGGCAGCACGTTATTTATAGGAAATTATACTGATGTTTCTTATTAAAATGAATAGACTAACAGTACCATTTTAACTCTATTCTAAATATTAATAACTGTTGCATTCATTTTTTTTAAAGGAACTGTTGCATAAATCTTTACTTTCTAAAATACTGAAAGCTCTGCTGCGCTAGATGTACATTCTTTTTCTAAACTTCAATGAATGAAAAAAGTAACAGGAAATATCAGTATATTCAAAAGGTGGAGCGATGTGCCACTCATTGACATCGGATGAAGTTTTGTTAAGGGGTGGTTAACAGCAAGTTTAATCAAACTACCAAAAAGAGAAGCACCCTTCAGTCTTATAAAATGAAACAATGCATAAAATTATTCAAACAGGCAAAAGACATTTGCAAATAGGGTAAATTATGCTTACTTTTTTTTTTTTTTTTAATTAACTCATCAGCTAATCTGCATGCATCAGTGACCCCACTGTGTACCTCAACTGACTCCACTCAGCAACAACATTCAGCTAGGACCACGAAGCAATGCGGTGTTTGGACTTCATTTACTTAAGCAAGACAAATGGAAAACTGAGAAATGGTCAGTTTTTTTTTATTAATGGATTGAATTTGATAGATACACCATATGCTTTCTACCAGCAATGTTAATCCTGTTTTGCTTTGAGAAATAAATAAGGTTTCTCTATCTCTATTCACGTCTGCATCCATTTATATACAAAATTCGGCTCCCGGAAATGCTGATACATTTTAAGGGAAGCTTGCTATTTATACTCAGTGACGAAAGACAAGTATGGGACTCATTAAATAGTAATGTGGTGCCGTTGAAATAAAATCATCTGTTTATTTAAGAAAGAGTAGGATGGCAGCGGATTATAGCCTAATTATTATTTGGGTTGGGTAGGTTTCAGGATCATTTATGCCAGATGGTGGTTTTACAGTAATAGCATGAAACAGCCTAGCAAGGAAATTCATGGATGAAAACGTAAACTCCCAGATCCAAGTTTAGGACACTTGTTTAGAAAGCGTTATAAAGCTGATGTTTTTTTTACTGCATTTTTAAGCTAAGGGCAAATACATGTCATCTAGGACAAAAATTTGTCAATCGCATATACACTTTAGACCTTATATATATGGTCATGATAAACACCAGAAATGCCCATTATAACCCACTCAAAATGACTACATATATCCCTTAGATATAATAACATTGGTATCAAATGTTTGTATAAAAAACTCTCTAAAGCATTCTGGACTGTGTGTTCTACTAAACCAGCAGCACTGTATGCTCAAATAATAGTCTTCAAACAAGCTATACTCACAGCCTACTCAAGCGTATTATAATGCTGATCTGAATGAGGATAATTGCGGTTCATGAAAGTGCTCTGAACGAATTGCGTGTTTCCCACTGTTAAAGGCTGTACAACATTCATTTTTAAGTGCTCTTTCTCAAAAGTCTAAAAACATGGGAGGACCTATCACTTTATATATGTATGTATACCTACTTGTTAAATAGGTTTAATCCAATCCTGTAATGCCTCTTTCTGATGAGGTCGTTGCTGAAGGCGGGCGAGTCCCAGCTATTGCGGGTTTCCTTGTGGTACGTCTGCTTGCTCAGTGTCTGCTCTCTCAAGCTGTCTCTGGATGACGACTCCGAGCTGCAGTTAATTGTATCATTCGAGTTAGAAGTGCTATTAATACTGTCATTGTCCCCGTCGGAGAAGTCCGACTCTGATTTGCTTTGCCTGTTGGCAGTGCCATTGATGGCCAAGTGGCTATCCAGCTGCCTGGGCCTGTGTCTTGCTTGCTCTTCTTCTCGAGAAGGGCCTCTTGGAGGAATCCCATGAGAGATGTGTTTCGGGCTTCCTTGCTGACTCGCGACCCCCCGATCATAGACGTTTTGCCTCGTTAGTGACCCTCTATCCGATCGGTCACTGAGGTCCACAGAGCTGTCACTAGGCGGCTCTATGGTGAGTAAAGGTAGATGGTCTATTCTTAATCTTTGTTCCTGGCACTCCAGTGAGGGTGTGCTTCGGCAGCTTGTATCAGTGTCTACCTTATCGTCCTTGTGGGTCATAGACCAATACTCCTGCGAAGAGTTAGCAGATCTAAGCCTCAAGTCGGATTCCGTGCTAGCGGGCCGGTCTACAGACGGAGACAAAGGAAGAGGCGGGGAGAGTTCTTCCTCGTCGATATATAAAGTCACGTCACTGTACGACGCCGTCATCTCATCCAGCTTGCGGTGATCCGCACCTTGTGAAGGTTTCAGCTGGTAGGCAACTTCTCTCTCCATGTTGGGATGACCTCTGCCTTGATCAGGCTGACCCTCCTCTGGGTGCAAGCTACGACAGTTCAGGGCATCGTCGATAGACTCTGCCAGGGATTTCACTTGCCTCGAGAAAGCATCCTCCAGCTCTGTAATCGCATCCGTGAAATCACTCTGTGCGGCTGGCGACTTCACACTGGCTGGACCTCCCAGGTCACCACAGTCGGACTGGACAATCGCGCCTATCTTGGTGCCATCGTCGGTTAGAGAGACCTGCTTGCCCTCAAAGTAAGAGCTGTGGACTTTTTCAGGCCCTTCAAAGGAAAACTGCATTCTCATATTGGACAGGACAATGCGTCTGGACATGCGATTTTCGGACATAGAACTCCTCAGTCGTTCAAAATTTTTGTTCATCTGATACTGGCGGAATGCCGTCTGAATGGTGCGAGCTGCATGTCTAGTTATAAAACGTCCCCCATATTTACGTTCTAGCATCTCCACCTGTGAGGAAAAACAAGACATTATCCGATACTGTAGGACAGGCTGCCTCTCCCTGAAAAAATGCAGAATTAGATTTGTACATATATTACACAGTGCAAGATTTAAACACACAATCTGCTTCAGTTTGACAGCAGCAAATGCAAACGTCGTATTCAATTATTTTGCAGATGTCTCCTGGCAAGTGTACATTTAAAAAGGATCTAGTACAGAAAAATGATAGGTTTGCAAAAAGGTTTTATAACATTGCAACTTTAATTACTTACCGAATTGTAAGGTCACCTTTTGAAGTGAAAAAAAAAAAGGTTTGCAGGATAGCAGTTTTCTGATTTTGATTTAAATACACAAATTGACATGAAGCCGTAAAATACTCCCCAATGATTTATATCTACATCAGCGCTGTCCTATATTTGATCCACGTCAGGTTTCAAGTGTGCAAAACCGTGCTATATATTAAAATTAATTAAAATAACTCTTCATCCAATTGGTGCCAATTTACTTGCATTATTGTATTGGATTTTGTGAAAAGAAATGTTATTAAAAAAATAGCCATACCATTTTACAAGCAATGACTATGCAGTTTGTACCTGTGTTGCAAAGAGCACCTCAACTTAGAATTCAGTAAATGTGTTCTATTTAAACATGAAAGGGTAGACTGGATCACTTCTAGAACCACAATTAACCTGAACAAAAGAGGTTCTCTTTTCCATTGCTTTATTCCTTTGTGGAGCAGAGTAATTAAAAAAAAGATCACATTTAAAACCAACAAAAGAATCTGTTCTCCCCTATCCTGTGGCAAGAGGACCAGAAGGATACTGCATTGCTTTGACTCATAATAAAAGGTCACAGCTTATGGGAACCATGAGTCCATGATTGCTGTTAAGTTCTCAGTTGAGAGTCTCATCAACGCAACATACATGTATCATTATTTTTTAGTCGAACAAAATGGTGCTTCTGGTCTCAAACCTCATAAAACACACACACATAATTTGGGTAAAAAACTGCAGGGGCATTGAAATTGACCTTCAGGGTTATACAACTGACTGCAGGGTTATTAAATATATTTAAATATCTACTATACTTTCAAAGAACACACCTGCTTGTCCTGTAGATCTGTGGAGAGTTCATAGCTCTCTGACAAGGATCTAGAACGCTTGATTGCTTCTTCCTCTGCCTGCTTGCGCAGTATAGACGTAGAATGTTGCAGCTTAGGTCGTCGTGGGCGCTGTTGCCCTAGAGATATGGAATGTCCGTACAGGGGGTGATCAAAGTGGTCAGGACTAAGAGCAGAAGTGTGGGTCACGGGTCCTCGACCGTAGCTAGAAGGGCTGTCCAGGAAAGTGCCAGTCTCGCTGGCTGGAGTGTCACCCTCCACGCTGAAACAACAAGACAAACAAGCTTGGTAAGTATATCGTACATACAGCATGTACTTACATATATTTATGTTACACAAATCTACACAGACTAAGTCAATACAATAAATGTAACTAGAAATAATTAAAAGAGATTCTCCACATTATCACCATAGGTGTCTAACCTTAACCATAATCGAACACACCTAAGGAGCGCTTTCCTTTTGCCAGCGTCAAAATCCTATTACCAGCAGTAAAAATGAAACACAAACAGCTTTTGCTTGGTGAGGTGGGACAATCCTTTATTATCCTTGTCCTCAAATACATCACATGGAAAAGTAGCTTGGAAATAACATTCCTAATATTATATGCTTGTTATAGCTTGATAGTAAAGAGTTAAATGACTCTTCCCCCCCTCCCCACATCAAATATTTATTTTATATTGCATTTGGGATCAAAATTATCATTCTTGCTTGACCTGATTTGTTTCTGTGCTGAGCAGATTCTGATGCAGCTGCTGATTATACAGTGCTCAAGAATTTATAAAGTATTAATATAAATATGCCTACCTTGAAACTCAGCAATATAAATTCTAATAAATTGTAAATTGGTTTCTCGAATTCCCTGAAGTGTTCAAACTCATTGCTTTAAATAGATAACTCTGTATTTGCTTGCCAGCATTTTAATGTCCATTCCACACCCAGTTGTACTTGTTTTAAGAAGTTTCTGAAGCAGTTCAAAGTACAGAACAAGTCATAATTTACAGAGCTTCGGGACTCCTATGATAACAGTTTATAGAATCCAAAGTCTGTAGAATGAAACTCTCAAATGCGAAGTAAACAAATGACACGTATTCTTATTTAAGGTGACCATTAGGATTGTTGTCAGCAGTTCATTCTCGTTACACATGCCAGGAAACACAACCATACAGATTCAAAGTAGAATATTTTCCCTATAACTTAGTGCAGAGTGTTGTGTGATGCACTGCCTGTCCTGTCCCCTGTCCGTGAGATCAGGTTAAAAGCTCTAAAACCACGAATGCAGAGCAGCCTGGCTCTTTTGCTTTGTGGTTAAGACGCTTGGTTGCAGTGCGCACCATCGCCAGTTGGCGCTCTGCCTTGGCCCTGTCACAACAGCAAACCATTTCCTACCATTTGATTAAGTAAGGACAGATTTGAGTAATTTTTTTCTTTCACATTGCGTGTAGCTACAGTAGGCAATGCTGATCTTATCCATAGTATAAATTCCTTCTGTATCTAGTTAGCTGTAATTCAACTTGACCACCTGTACAGTAGTAGTGTACAGTTGATAGTCAACATCCTTCACATCCTCAAAGGCAATAGATATGCATCAATCCAGTTCAAGTTGGTCCATACAAGCTGAATTTCAGTTCTAATAATTCAGACCCAAGTCCAAACCCAGATTTGCTGACCATAACATAAAAAAGGGAGGCTGACTACATGAATCAACATTTTCTATCTGGTCATTTTATTTGCCAGATCGTAGGGTAATGTGTTCACACACCACTTTCTTTTTTATTGATTTATTTTCGGTCTGTAAAATATATGTGCGATGCAAAGTGTTCAGTTATACCGTAACTTACGTCTCTCTTTATACTAGGCCTAGTGTTAAACGCTTGTCAGCTTTTTTCTGTCTGTAAAAATGTCATTGTTAATCAGATGTAGTTGATGTGTGAGCGCAAAGATTTATTTACTGTATATTAAAAGGTTTTACACGTCAAAATGTTGTCAATCTTTAATCGAAATTATCTTGCACATCTTGTTCATCAGGAAACACCCTAATGACATTGGCAGTGATTTAAATGATTTTAAAGCTTGTTGTTTATGAAACATATTCAGTTCTCTCAAATCTTCCGAATCAAAGCTTCTTTTCGAGTTCAGAGCTTAGTGTTACCAACATGTTGACGGCTTGCCGAAAATAAAGCCACCTGATTCCTGCAAATGCCCTCATCTTAAAAGCTGAATGTCTGTCTGGAGCTTCATTCACTAGGGGGCAATGTGGAGCAAAAGCACATCAAGTGATGCACAAAAGAAACAGGAGGTTTTGATGATCTGACATCGTTCACGAGGAAGGCATTTTTCCGCAGATAACACTGAGTACAAGACAAAAGCTCAGTGCTCTATTGCATTTCAACGCAACAACACAGTACTGAGATAACGATTTCGCTTTCGAAATAGACAAATTATGTTTGTTTTTTCTTTCAGATAAAAAAAAATGCGCTCCTGAGGATATGGAGTAAACAACTGTTTAGAATGTCTGCTCTTTGTCTGTTCTGCATATTGGTAAATCAGTTCTATTCTCTGTAGGGTAACAGCCTTCAACGCTGCTTACACACACATTCAGGATAAGTGACATGTTTAATCACGCTGCAACACCTCTAACCGAAATCGACTGGGACGTACTGTACATAAACCCACTTGAGATTCAACTATTCTACCATTTGCTTTGAAAAACTGTAATGGACCTTTCAAATCCTATCTGCAGTGAGAGCGACACTATTTAGGTTGTTATAACAGACACACTACATTGAAGCTGGTTAAGGGGTTGATTTGATCATAGCTATACAGAATTTTTTCCTGCCGTGCAAATATAAAATATTAATATTTACTTTTAAACTACCCCGCTCAGATATTCCACAGCTGTGGACTCAATCACCTGGTTATCCCGGATTTACCCTCAAAATAAGAGTCTGGAGCAATCCAGGTAGATTCCTGTCACTGTGAAACGCTCTGAAAATATCCAGCTGTGGCTTATCCTGGTAGGTTATTGTTTGAATATGAATTGAATAATATTAATTATTAATTGAATAATTGTGATTTTTCTCTGCAGGCAAAAAAATAAAAAATAAATAAATCATAATATATTGATCTTTTCTATTTTCCAAGGCAACCAGTGTGCGGGGGAAGGCTCAAGATGTGAAACTTAAAAATAACCAGAAATTAATACAATATCAAATATATAATTTGATTCCAAGCTTTTTCAGCATTTAAGAGAAACACTAACATTCTGCTGCTGTTAATTCCTGTATCAGGTGGCCGTGTTGTCAAGCTGCATAACACAAAACCTCCTATTTGTTCCTATAGGCAGAAGCCATTTGAATACCGACTGTGTGGTTGTGAATGTCTGACCAAAAATTGCAAGGGAGACTCCAGAGAGTCTACGCTGAACTGGTGAAGCAGAAATACACTTTATATCCTTTGGAAAGCTTTCTCTAGTGGTTGCTTCAATGCAGTGGTGGAGCTTTTTTTTTTTCTTTTTTTTTTTTCAATTTGAAAATTAAAAGATTTACCATGCCATTTCCTCGACATAAATCACTGGTTTAAAACCACAGGCAAAACCATCTTACTATGAAAGTGGGGACAATAAAACTGCCGCTTATGAACCGGGGAAAACAAATCTCAAAGAAGACATAAAACAGTGTCTGTTTTTGTGGTTATTTTCTACAGTTTGGCGATTGACATGGAATGCTGTACTGTACCAGGATCATCAACATCAAGCCCTTCTGCATTAAATTGATAACATTCACGGTTACAACTACACTACAATTTAAAATGATTTTCTATTCTGGAGACTCCAAGACATTTAGTACACAAAGCGACTGAGTGGGGTAAAATGGAACACATGTTGGGAAGGGTATGGGGTAGAATACTGTAGTTCTCAAGTCGCCAACAGTGCCTTGTGTCTTCCATGTGATTAACACACACACACACACACACAGTGTGTTTTCAGCAGCTGTAAGAGGGGCTGATCTGTGAGACCCCCTTATCCCCTTCATACTGGCCCAGCCTTTGTCTCTCCCCCTCCGCACCCCTGCCTCTTCAGCTGTTCTCAGAGACCAATCAGAGACGGAGGTGACACGAGATGTCACGCTGTACTCTGCAGTCCACTTTGTTCTCACTGCAGGAAGCACAGCATGTGCCTCCCCCAGTACTACTCATGGATTTCATTTGCTGGCTCATATGATTTTACTGCACTGATACACACAATGGGAAATTACAAAACTGCTTAATGGAACGAACGGAGGAATGCTTCCCACTTTAACTGAACAGCATGTCCAAATATTCATGTACTGTACCGGTACCCCGTGCAAAAAATTTGAATAGCATCAGTATATCACCAGTGATAGTATCATCCTGCATGAAGTTTGGGACATGTTTAGGTTTTAGATGTAAAATTCATTATTCAGTTTAGTAAGCATGTGTGCACTTAATGTGTAAACCTTTTTGTATGATATAACCCCAACCCTGTCCCTAACCCTTGTCTGATACAATTGTGAACTTACATATATCATGCAAAAAGATGTATACATTAAGTACACTGTAAATATGGATAATACCATTGTAATTATGTGTAAGTACACATGTATTTACTAAGTGACTACTATGTATATACACAGTAATTAGAGATGTTTAATGTAAAGTGTTACCAAAACCTGCTGGCCACTACCTCATTCTGTGAGCCAAAAAGGTATTATTTCCCATTTCTTGATGTTATTTACTTTACACACACAACATCTTGTCTGAACTTAATAGTTTTTATTGTTTCATATGGAACTGCAGATATTCTAAACACCACTGTGGAATTTGATTGCTTCACCTTTGTAAATTACACAACCTTTCACTGGTATTGCCCTTTGTTTAAAAATAATAAATGGAACATGATCCCATTACCTCCCTGAAAGCTTTGTATCAAGGGGTAATTCAATACTTTCAGGCTATGCTACAGTGCTGTTTACTAGTACCAAAGCTGATAATCTGAACAAGGCAAACAAAAAAAAAAAAGAATGGTCTCCAAGTGTGTCTGTAAATCCCTGTCATTGGGGAGTCCTTGAATAACAAGAAGCTGCATTTTCAAGGACCTGTATCCCTTTCCACAAAGTTTGAAAGGATTCCCTGAAAAGTAACACTTCCGCTCAATATCAATGCAAGGAAAGAGGCCCCTCCTTATAACCAGTAGCTGTTCATGTTCATATTGCAGAGCCAGAGGGAGTTATCTGTGGAGGCTACATTTCCGAGCCTGCACAAACTCTATGTAATAGTGGGTTGATGTGTAAAGTGTTTTATTATATATATTTTCTTTTTTTTAAATGTAGAGTGCTTAGTCATTTTCCTGCCGTTTTCCTCCCTAATTTGAAAAGTCCTGAATGTCACCTTGTCGATGAAAAATAATAATAAAAAAAACTGGCTTGTTTGCACTGAATTGGTTAAAAAAAGACCTATGCACTGTCCTGTTTCTCTTATGAAGCATGAGATCAAAACTGCAATCCCACTCTTCCCTAAAAAAGTCAGTCTACCCAAGTAGTTGTTTTTTGTGCTTTGTCAGGTCAAGCTGATGAAACCATTAATTACCGACAAATGTGCCAGGGATAAAACTGACAAGTTTGTTCACGTGCTTGTGAAATAAAAAAATTCCAAGCCTGAGGAAAAAAAAATGTTAAAAATCAGGAAAGTTGTGAAGTAAACCTGTGAATTGGCTGCAGGCACAGACAGAGCCTGTACAGCTCTCCAATGTTCCTGTGTCAGTAAAATCTCACTGCAAGCTTCTAACTTTTCAAGCTGATTAACATGTGTTATCTTGATGTTTTTCTTTCACTTTTGAGTTGAGACAGAAGAAAAAAAAACATCAAACAGTCCATAATTACTGAGTTAGGAACTGACTGACTCATCTTAAAAGCATTTTCTACAGTGTGGAACATTATCAGTACTGGGAACTTGAAAGTGTTACATATACCAGGAAGACTTTATTTATATATATACACACAGTATATGCATTAGATTTTCTTTTTTCGTTTTGTGGGTCCATGTCGATTAAAATAAACTAATTCAGGCTGAGAGTATTTAACATTGGACTCTTACACATAAATTCTATTTATACAGCACACATACACTTTTACATCAGTCTGCAATCTACAATCAAGTCTACAATCATGATAAGGAAGGCATTATAGTCAAACTTTAACAGGAAACCACAAAGTGCCAACTAGCATTTTATAAGATGATTCAGTATGGCTCTGCTGTCCATTTTATGTTTGCATATCAAATGTAGTCTTGTACTGTAAAACATTAAATGTTTGCTTGCGAGAAACATTCATTCATTTCACTTTTATTAAAAATCTGTGAAGAAATATCTGCAAAACTAGCATAATTACTCAATTCAGTTTATTTACAGTGTATAGTTTACATGCGCAAATATCGGTTTGCTTTACATTTGTCCATAGCGAGACATCCGCAAAATGAATTTGCTGCAGATATTCCCTGTTTACCCATTTTGTATGCATGGTGTTTTCTGCAGTGGGAGACAACCGGGCATTTGTAATAGGAAATAACAAATATTTAGCCTGTCCAGTGTACTCAAATAAGTACTGAAATTGGCCCTTCTGGCTGAACATCCTACAAACAGCATGTAATCGGTCACCCAGCTACTTAGTTATGACCAGATTGGAACACATAGCCTAGCTGGCACTGTGCAAGCAGACACTGGCAACACCAATACAAGATTATTCAACCAAACATTACATAACCAGCGTAAGCCTTGTCAAAGCCCTGTTTTTAATCAACTGTGTGAGCATGCCAATCGCAGTGCTTAGTAGTAATAAAGAAAAGCCATCCTTTCAAAGTAAGCCATTTTCTCTCCAAGCCAGGCATCAATGACATGTTTCTGCTACAGTATGTATCAACTGCTTTGCTGCTGCCTTGCAATCTACATCAAACAGTTTTAATAAACCTGTCATGGGACTCAAGGCAGAGAGTGCATTAGTGGAGGACAGGACAGACACGGACCCATCTCATACAAGGAGGACAGTTATTTTGTGCTAAAGTCACATCTCGCTTCATAGACTGGTTTATATATACAGTCCAGCATATTAATTCATTCATTAAGCAAACAGTTTTCTTTCCAATACCTTACAGACGATTGTCTTTTACATATGACATGTCACAGACCTGATTTTTATTTTTGATACATCCTCCACACTAGAATACAATTGTTTTTTTTGTTTGTTTTTTTTTGTTCATTTTTATATCTCTGCCAGGAGTTACTTAAGCTTAATTTACTGGT